>NC_087159.1:18802500-18887500 GCF_035594125.1 Scylla paramamosain | reverse complement strand
CCTGACTTTATTATCTCAACAAGTTTCTACATCTACAACCTGTCCCATCTTCCACTTACCTCTAACGACATTTCCATCTTGTATAAGGACAATATCCCCAGGTTGTACATTTCTTTTATCTGTGTGTCATTTTTACTTAACAACAAGTGTAGGAAAATAATCTCTCTGCCACTTTCTCCAGAATGTGTTGACAATATTTTGTATAAAATATAATCTTTTCCGAGTGTTATTTGACGTGGACCATGAACCAGATGGAACTCTATTACTTGTTTTTTTTTCCCAAAAGCAAATCATTGGGACATAAATATGTTCCTAATTCTACATCCATGCTAGACTTTAATCCAATAGGCCTCTCATTCATGAGATTTGCTACTTCAAAAAATATAGTTTGTAAATCACTGAATGTTAAACTACTAGATCCTATAAGCATTGACAGAGATCTTTTTCCAGACTTTATCAGTGCCTCACTCACACCATTTTGCCATGCAGCATCTGCAGAGGGATTAAATTTCCATTTCAAACCTTCTTTGGTACCAAATTCAGTGATGTCACACATGTTCCAATTATCAATAGCACTTGTAAGTTCCTTACTTGCTGATACCAACTGAGACCCTAAGTCGGAGTGTACTGTATGTGGATATCTGTGAATAGTAATAAACCTTCTAAAGGCTTTTATAGAACTATAAGTGTCATACCCATCTACAACATCGATATACACAGCACGTCTAACCATACAATTGAGTATAACACCATAAGCCTTTCCAGTTGTTCTTTTCTTGATATTATCTTTTATTTGAAAAGGCCCAAAAATATTTAAAGCTAGAAGATAGAATAGTGAACAAGGACTCATCCTTTCATTAGAAATCTGACCCATACTTTGACCTTCAACTTTGACCTCTAATTTCCTGCAAATAACAGAACCTTTCTTCACTGATTTAATGATTTTACGTAAAGGAACCCAAAACTTTGATTATAATTTACATAATTATTTTTTTTTTTTATGTAGGAAGGACACTGGCCAAGGGCAACAAAAATCCAACAAAAAAAAAAAAAAATGCCCACTGAAATGCCAGTCCCATAAAAGAGTCAAAGCAGTAGTCAGAAATTGATGAATACTCGTAAGTGTCTTGAAACCTCCCTCTTGAAGGAATTCAAGTCATAGGAAGGTGGAAATACAGAAGAAGGCAGGGAGTTCCAGAGTTTACCAGAGAAAGGGATGAATGATTGAGAATACTGGTTAACTCTTGCGTTAGAGAGGTGGACAGAATAGGGGTGAGAGAGAGAAGAAAGTCTTGTGCAGCGAGGCCGCGGAAGGAGGGGAGGCATGCAGTTAGCAAGATCAGAAGAGCAGTTAGCATGAAAATAGCGGTAGAAGACAGCTAGATATGCAACATTGCGGCGGTGAGAGAGGGGCTGAAGACAGTCAGTTAGAGGAGAGGAGTTGATGAGACGAAAAGCTTTTGATTCCACCCTGTCTAGAAGAGCAGTATGAGTGGAACCCCCCAGACATATGAAGCATACTCCATATATGGACGGATAAGGCCCTTGTACAGAGTTAGCAGCTGGGGGGGTGAGAAAAACTGCCGGAGACGTCTCAGAACACCTAACTTCATAGAAGCTGTTTTAGCTAGAGGTGAGATGTGAAGTTTCCAGTTCAGATTATAAGTAAAGGACAGACAGAGGATGTTCAGTGTAGAAGAGGGGGACAGTTGAGTGTCATTGAAGAAGAGGGGATAGTTGTCTGGAAGATTGTGTCGAGTTGATAGATGGAGGAATTGAGTTTTTGAGGCATTGAACAATACCAAGTTTGCTCTGCCCCAATCAGAAATTTTAGAAAGATCAGAAGTCAGGCGTTCTGTGGCTTCCCTGCGTGATATATTTACCTCCTGAAGGGTTGGACGTCTATGAAAAGACGTGGAAAAGTGCAGGGTGGTATCATCAGCATAGGAGTGGATAGGACAAGAAGTTTGGTTTAGAAGATCATTAATGAATAATAAGAAGAGAGTGGGTGACAGGACAGAACCCTGAGGAACACCACTGTTAATAGATTTAGGAGAAGAACAGTGACCGTCTACCACAGCAGCAATAGAACGGTCAGAAAGGTAACTTGATATGAAGTTACAGAGAGAAGGATAGAAACCGTAGAAGGGTAGTTTGAAAATCAAAGCTTTGTGCCAGACTCTATCAAAGGCTTTTGATATGTCCAAGGCAACAGCAAAAGTTTCACCAAAGTCTCTAAAAGAGGATGACCAAGACTCAGTAAGGAAAGCCAGAAGATCACTAGTAGAGCGGCCTTGACGGAACCCATACTGGCGATCAGATAGAGGGTTGTGAAGTGATAGATGTTTAAGAATCTTCCTTTTGAGGATAGATTAAAAAACTTTAGATAAGCAGGAAATTTAAGCAATAGGACGGTAGTTTGAGGGATTAGAGCGGTCACCCTTTTTAGGAACAGCTTGAATATAGGCAAACTTCCAGCAAGAAGGAAAGGTAGATGTTGACAGATAGAGCTGAAAGAGTTTGACTAGACAAGGTGCAAGCACGGAGGCACAGTTTCGGAGAACAATAGGAGGGACCCCATCAGGTCCATAAGCCTTCCGAGGGTTTAGACCAGCGAGGGCATGGAAAACATCATTACGAAGAATTTTAATACGTGGCATGAAGTAGTCAGAGGGTGGAGGAGAGGGAGGAACAAGCTCAGAATCGTCCAAGGTAGAGTTTTTAGCAAAGGTTTGAGCAAAGAGTTCAGCTTTAAAAATAGATGTGATAGCAGTGGTGCCATCTGGTTGAAGTAGGGGAGGGAAAGAAGAAGAAGCAAAGTTATTGGAGATATTTTTGGCTAGATGCCAGAAATCACGAGGGGAGTTAGATCTTGAAAGGTTTTGACATTTTCTGTTAATGAAGGAGTTTTTGGCTAGTTGGAGAACAGACTTGGCATGGTTCCGGGCAGAAATATAAAGTGCATGAGATTCTGGTGATGGAAGGCTTAAGTACCTTTTGTGGGCCACCTCTCTATCATGTATAGCACGAGAACAAGCTGTGTTAAACCAAGGTTTAGAAGGTTTAGGACGAGAAAAAGAGTGAGGTATGTACGCCTCCATGCCAGACACTATCAATCACCTCTGTTATGCGCTCAGCACACAAAGACGGAAGCAGAAGTCATTCCAAGGAAAATCAGCAAAATACCTCCTCAGGTCCCCCCAGCAGAGGCAAAACGCCAGAGGCACCTTCGCTTAGGGGGATCCTGAGGAGGGATTGGAGTGATAGGACAAGATAAAGATATGAGATTGTGATCGGAGGAGCCCAACGGAGAAGAAAGGGTGACAGCATAAGCAGAAGGATTAGAGGTAAGGAAAAGGTCAAGAATGTTGGGCGTATCTCCAAGACGGTCAGGAATACGAGTAGGGTGTTGCACCAATTGCTCTAGGTCATGGAGGATAGCAAAGTTGTAGGCTAGTTCACCAGGATGGTCAGTGAAGGGAGAGGGAAGCCAAAGCTGGTGGTGAACATTGAAGTCTCCAAGAATGGAGATCTCTGCAAAAGGGAAGAGGGTCAGAATGTGCTCCACTTTGGAAGTTAAGTAGTCAAAGAATTTCTTATAGTCAGAGGAGTTAGGAGAGAGGTATACAGCACAGATAAATTTAGTATGAGAATGACTCTGTAGTTGTAGCCAGATGGTGGAAAACTCGGAAGATTCAAGAGCGTGGGCACGAGAGCAGGTTAAGTCATTGCGCACATAAACGCAGCATCCAGCTTTGGATCGAAAATGAGGGTAGAGAAAGTAGGAGGGAACAGAAAAGGGGCTACTGTCAGTTGCCTCAGACACCTGAGTTTCAGTGAGGAAAAGAAGATGAGGTTTAGAAGAGGAGAGGTGGTGTTCTACAGATTGAAAATTAGATCTTAGACCGCGAATGTTGCAGAAGTTAATGAAGAAAAAGTTGAGGGGGGTGTCAAAACACTTAGGGTCGTCGACGGAAAGGCAGTCCGACCTGGGGACATTTATGGTCCCCTCCCCAGATGGGGACTCCGAGGCTGGTGTAGGAGTCGCCATGATTTTAGAATTTTTGAGTGAAGGGTGTGTGTGTTATTAGGTGCTTGTAGTTTTGTGTGGTGGAAGAGAGTTGTCTTTAGAGGGCAGGCTGTGACTACCCCCTTGTGTTGTGAGACACAAAGGGAAACGTTCAGTGAGGTCACAGCTGGGTTTAATGATAAGTTCACAGCACCCCCTGAACAGTGCTTTAGACCTCACTGGGAGTAATTATCGTTTCGGCAGGTGTCTACTGTGTGTGTGTGTATATGAGTGTGAGAGAGAGAGAGAGAGAGAGAGAGAGAGAGAGAGAGAGAGAGAGAGAGAGAGAGAGAGAGAGAGAGAGAGAGAGAGAGAGAGAGAGAGATGAATAATAATAATAATAATAATAATAATAATAATAATAATAATAATAATAATAATAATAATGATAATAATAATAATAATAATAATAATAATAATAATAATAATAATAATAATAATAGTAATAATAGTTTATTTCCACCAAAAGAGTCTTTTCTTTACATTTAACTTTACAGAGTTGTTACAATCATAACATAATAAAAACAAAAAATAACCAAGGTATCTCAAAATAAAAACTGTACAAACATACTTAAATAAATGGTAAAAACACATATAGTAATACACATACCAACACTAAATACATGAATAAAATAAAAATCAAAACTAAATAAAAAAAAAAACGTAATTGTAGAAATTAAACACAAACAATTTTTATTTATTTATTTATTTATTTATTTATTTTTTTTTTTTTTTTGTCTAGTTTTCCCTAGTCTGTCAGGGCTGAGACGGTAAATCAAACACACAAACAATACTAAATAAATATACCTAAAAAAAAAAAAAAACGTAAATCTAAACACTCAAAACACACTAATGAAATGCAGAGAAGTAAAATAGAATTGATACTAAAAACGTAGATCTAAAAAGTTAAACTGAGTTAAGTACATCTTTTAGTTTTGAGTTAAAAGAGAGAATAGAGTCAGCCTTTTCGACGTCAATCAGGAGGATATTCCATAGTTTGGTGGCCCTCACTAAAACAGATCTGCCTCCTGAACCAGTGTTAGTTTTGGGAACGTAAAACTTATTTTCTTTGTCTGGTCTGTTATGTCACCAATAGTTGGAAAATTCAGGAGATAGTTAGGATACATGGATGTATTAAGAAAAAAAAATAACATATATTCCTATGTCGAGAGTTATTTCATCCCTGATACTTAATCAATATAGTTCATTCATAATTGGAGTTATATGATCAAATTTCCTAGCATTACCATCTACGACTTTTCCAGTAAAATTCTGGAGTTTCTGGACATTCCGTAGAGGAGTGTTGTTTGTTGTGCCCCGTATTATATTGCAGTGATTGATAATGCTCAGCATAAGAGATTGTATAATATATTAACGAGTGTCTTTATCAAAATCATTTTTAATTATGTTTAATATATTATTAGTGTTTCCATTTCCTTTATTTCATTTGTATTTGTACTAAAGGTCATATACCTATCCATGGATATCACGACGTTTTTTTATATAGATGGAGAGCAGCAGGGTGGTGTTCTGGAGCTGCAGATTGACGTTGCCAGGTACTTGAAACAGTAATTGATGTAATCAATCATATGATCAAGCATTTTTTTTTTTTTTTTTGCATTCATCAATAGGCCATAATTTAGAAAGTATTGACTTCCCTCATGCAGTGTGTGTGTGTGTGTGTGTGTGTGTGTGTGTGTGTGTGTGTGTGTGTGTGTGTGTGTGTGTGTATATATATATATATATATATATATATATATATATATATATATATATATATATATATATATATATATATATATATATATATATATATATATATATATATGTATATATATATATATATATATATATATATATATATATATATATATATATATATATATATATATATATATATATATATATATATATATATATATATATATATGGGTACTTCACCCTTCTTCATTGGCAGAGGAGGCTCCTCTGCCACTGAAGAAGGGTCAAGGACCCGAAATCGCGATCTGGCGAAGATGATATCCTACGGGAAAATCATCAATATATATATATATATATATATATATATATATATATATATATATATATATATATATATATATATATATATATATATATATATATATATATATATATATATATATATATATATATATATATATATATATATATATATATATATATATATATAGTTTTTCACCTCTCTAGAGCTTTGTAACCTGCAACCACGGATGTGGAGTTAAAAAAAATCTACAGCCGTATTTGCAAATACTGATATATATATATATATATATATATATATATATATATATATATATATATATATATATATATATATATATATATATATATATATATATATATATATATATATATATATATATATATATATATATATATATATATATATATATATATATATATATATATATATATATATATATATATATATATATATATATATATATATATATATTCACCAGATTGGAAAATTACACCTAACATTCTCGGTCTTAGATTTAAATTTCAATCTGTAAGGCACCATCTCTCCTCTACTAAACCTCATCATTTTCTCACTGAAACACAGGTACATGAGGCAACCGACAGTACCCCCTTTTCTATTCCCTCCTACTTTCTCTATCCTCACTTTCAATCCAAAGCTGGATGTTGTATTTATGTGTGTAACGACTTAACCTGGTCTCGTGCCCACTCTCTGGAATCTTCCGAGTTTTCCACCATCTGGCTACGACTACACTCTCAAACTAAATTTATCGGTGTTTTATACCTCTCACCTGACTCCTCTGAAAATAAGAAACTCTTTGCCTACTTAATTTCCAAATTGCAGCAAATTCTGACTCTCTTCCCTTTTGTGGAGATCTCCATTCTTGGAGACTCCAATGTTCACCACCAGCTTTGGCTTTCCCCTGCCTTCATTGACCATCCTGGTGAATCAGCCTTTAACTTTGCTATCCTCCATGACCTAGAGCAAATTGATGCAACAACCTGTTAGTGTGTTTTTCTGGTACCAGGAATATCCAGCTTGTCGTAATAAACTTTATTTCGACCTATAGATAATATTGTAGTAAACATACCTGTATAACATTTCATTTTAAAGATTATGGCCATCACAATACCAAATAGACCTCAGTCATGTAGCACACATAACATATCACATGATAATCATCGATAACATCACAATACAATGGTCACTCACAACAATGCCTCGTCACTGGTACCCAGCAGAATCCCAAGAACAAATAGTGCACAGCCCCCTTGGAACCAGTTCATATTTGCTTCATGTCAGCACCATTAAACAACACTGAAATACAATACCCTCATATACAAACTTGTACAAGAAAACAACGCTGTACACCATAATGATGACCGGCAATGAGCCAGCTGTATACAATTCTCACATTGATATGAACTTAATAAACAAATTTGCTTTGATAATAGCATTATACATACCTTGATGAATACACCTGTGCAGCCACAAACCTATGACACTACCAGGACATCAAGAAACGTCCAAAACGCCCACCAACCAACAACTGACCCGAGAACACCAATAACCGCCATCACAACACCTGGTTCACACGTCATCCGTGAGCATCGACATGCGTGCTATCAGTAATGTTTACATTCCTTATAGCCCAAAATACATACATAATTATTACTATGAGTAACTAATAATACACTCCCAGCCACCTTTATTGCTCCTCCATGGGTAGCAGTACCACCAGTTAGTGAACTGATCTCTTAATTATTGTGTCACTTGGTCCCTTGTACTGTTATCCTGGTTTCTATATTTTGTATCTAATACTCACATCCCTGACTTTATTATCTCAACAAGTTTCTACATCTACAACCTGTCCCATCTTCCACTTACCTCTAACGACATTTCCATCTTGTATAAGGACAATATCCCCAGGTTGTACATTTCTTTTATCTGTGTGTCATTTTTATTTAACAACAAGTGTAGGAAAATAATCTCTCTGCCACTTTCTCCAGAATGTGTTGACAATATTTTGTATAAAATATAATCTTTTCCGAGTGTTATTTGACGTGGACCATGAACCAGATGGAACTCTATTACTTGTTTTTTTTCCCAAAAGCAAATCATTGGGACATAAATATGTTCCTAATTCTACATCCATGCTAGACTTTAATCCAATAGGCCTCTCATTCATGAGATTTGCTACTTCAAAAAATATAGTTTGTAAATCACTGAATGTTAAACTACTAGATCCTATAAGCATTGACAGAGATCTTTTTCCAGACTTTATCAGTGCCTCACTCACACCATTTTGCCATGCAGCATCTGCAGAGGGATTAAATTTCCATTTCAAACCTTCTTTGGTACCAAATTCAGTGATGTCACACATGTTCCAATTATCAATAGCACTTGTAAGTTCCTTACTTGCTGATACCAACTGAGACCCTAAGTCGGAGTGTACTGTATGTGGATATCTGTGAATAGTAATAAACCTTCTAAAGGCTTTTATAGAACTATAAGTGTCATACCCATCTACAACATCGATATACACAGCACGTCTAACCATACAATTGAGTATAACACCATAAGCCTTTCCAGTTGTTCTTTTCTTGATATTATCTTTTATTTGAAAAGGCCCAAAAATATTTAAAGCTAGAAGATAGAATAGTGAACAAGGACTCATCCTTTCATTAGAAATCTGACCCATACTTTGACCTTCAACTTTGACCTCTAATTTCCTGCAAATAACAGAACCTTTCTTCACTGATTTAATGATTTTACGTAAAGGAACCCAAAACTTTGATTATAATTTACATAATTTTTTTTTTTTTTTTTTATGTAGGAAGGACACTGGCCAAGGGCAACAAAAATCCAACAAAAAAAAAAAAAAAATGCCCACTGAAATGCCAGTCCCATAAAAGAGTCAAAGCAGTAGTCAGAAATTGATGAATAAGTGTCTTGAAACCTCCCTCTTGAAGGAATTCAAGTCATAGGAAGGAGGAAATACAGAAGTAGGCAGGGAGTTCCAGAGTTTACCAGAGAAAGGGATGAATTATTGAGAATACTGGTTAACTCTTACGTTAGAGAGGTGGTCAGAATAGGGATGAGAGAAAGAAGAAAGTCTTGTGCAGCGAGGCAGCAGGGAAGAGGGGAGGCATGCAGTTAGCAAGATCAGAAGAGCAGTTAGCATGAAAATAGCGGTAGAAGACAGGTAGAGATGCAATATTGCGGCGCTGAGAGAGAAGCTGAACACAGTCAGTTAGAGGAGAGGAGTTGATGAAACGAAAAGCTTTTGATTCCACCCTGTCTAGAAAAGCAGTATGAGTGGAACGCCCCCATACATGTGAAGCATACTCCATACATGGACGGATAAGGCCCTCGTACAAAGTTAGCAGCTGGGGGGGTGAGAAAAACTGGCGGAGACGTCTCAGAACACCTAACTTCATAGAAGCTGTTTTAGCTAAAGATTAGATGTGAAGTTTCCATTTCAGATTATAAGTAATGGACAGACAGAGGATGTGCAGTGTAGAAGAGGGGGACAGTTGAATATCATTGAAGAAGAGGGGATAGTTGTCTGGAAGGTTGTGTTGAGTTGATAGATGGAGGAATTGAGTTTTTGAGGCATTGAACGATACCAAGTTTGCTTTGCCCCAATCGGAAATTTTAGAAAGATCAGAAGTCAAGCGTTGTGTGGCTTTCCTGCGTGAAATGTTTACCTCCTGAAGGGTTGGACGTCTATGAAAAGACGTAGAAAAGTGCAGGATGGTATCATCAGCGTGGGAATGGAGAGGACAAGAAGTTTGGTTTAGAAGATCATTAATGAATAATAAGAAGAGAGTGGGTGACACGACAGAACCCTGAGGAACACCACTGTTAATAGATTTAGGAGATGAACAGTGACCGTCTACAACAGCAGCAATAGAACGGTCAGAAAGGAAACTTGAGATGACGTTACAAAGAGAAGGATAGAAGCCATAGGAGGGTAGTTTGGAAATCAAAGCTTTGTGCCAGACTCTATCAAAAGTTTTTGATAGAGGATGACCAAGACTCAGTAAGGAAAGCCAGAAGATCACCAGTGGAGCGGCCTTGATGGAACCTGTACTGGCGATCAGATAGAAGGTTGTGAAGTGATAAATGTTTAAGAATCTTCCTGTTGAGGATAGATAAAAAAAAAAATAAATAGATAGGCAAGAAATTAAAGCAATAGGAACGCCCCCAGACATGTCAAGCATAGTCCATACATGGACGGATAAGGCCCTTGTACAGAGTTAGCAGCTCGGGGGATGGGTAAGAAAAACTGGCGGAGACGTCTCAGAACGCCTAACTTCATAGACGCTGTTTTAGTTAAAGATTAGATGTGAAGTTTCCATTTCAGATTATAATTATTATTATATTATTTCAAGGCTTTCCTTGAAAGGTTTGAGGGATTAGAACGGTCACCCTTTTTAGGAACAGGTTGAATGTAGGCAAACTTCCAGCAAGAAGGAAAAGTAGATGTTGACAGACAGCTGAAAGAGTTTGACTAGGCAAAGTGCAAGCACGGAGGCACAGTTTCGGAGAACAATAGGAGGGGCCCCATCAAGTCCATAAGCCTTCCGAGGGTTTAGGCCAGCGAGGGCATGGAAAACATCATTGTGAAGAATTTTAATAGGTGGCATGAAATAGTCAGAGGGTGGAGGAGAGGGAGGAACAAGCCCAGAATCGTCCAACGTAGAGTTTTTAGCAAAGGGTTGAGCGAAGAGTTCAGCTTTAGAAATAGATGTGATAGCAGTGGTGCCATCTGGTTAAAATAGAGGAGGGAAAGAAGAAGAAGCAAACTTATTGGAGATATTTTTGGCTAGATGCCAGAAGTCACGAGTTGAGTTAGATCTTGAAAGGTTTTGACACTTTCTGTTAATGAAGGAGTTTTTGGCTAGTTGGAGAACAGACTTGGCATGGTTCTGGGCAGAAATATAAAGTGCATGAGATTCTGGTGATGGAAGGCTTAAGCACTTTTTGTGGGCCACCTCTCTATCATGTATAGCACGAGAACAAGCCGTGTTAAGCCATGGTTTAGAAGGTTTTAGGACGAGAAAAAGAGTGGGGAATGTGTCTCTGACACGGAAGCAGTAGTCATTTCAAGGAAAATCAGCAAAATATCTCCTCAGGTCCTCCCAACTATCAGAGGTAAAACACCAGAGGCACCTTCGCTTAGGGGGATCCTGAGGAGGGATTGGAGCGATAGGACAAGATACGAGTACACATATGAGATTGTGATCGGAGGAGCCCAACGGAGAAGAAAGGATGACAGCATAAGCAGAAGGATTAGAGGTCAGGTAAAGGTCAAGAATGTTGGGCGTATCTCCAAGACGGTCAGGAATACGAGTAGGGTGTTCCACCAATTGCTCTAGGTCGTGGAAGATAACAAAGTTGTAGGCTAGTTCACCAGGATGGTCAGTGAAGGGAGAGGAAAGCCGAAGCTGGTGGTGAACATTGAAGTCTCCAAGAATGAATGGAGATCTCTGCAAAAGGGAAGGGAGTCAGAATGTGCTCCACTTTGGAAGTTAAGTAGTCAAAGAATTTCTTATAGTCAGAGGAGTTAGGTGAGAGGTATACAGCACAGATAAATTTAGTTTGAGAGTGACTCTGTAGTCGTAGCCAGATGGTGGAAAACTCGGAAGATTCAAGAGCGTGGGCACGAGAGCAGGTTAAGTCATTGCGCACATAAACGCAGCATCCAGCTTTGGATCGAAAATGAGTATAGAGAAAGAAGGAGGGAACAGAAAAGGGGCTATTGTCAGTTGCCTCAGACACCTGAGTTTCAGTGAGGAAAAGAAGATGAGGTTTAGAAGAGGAGAGGTGGTGTTCTACAGATTGAAAATTAGATCTTAGACCGCGAATGTTGCTGAAGTTAATGAAGAAAAAGTTGAGGGGGCTGTCAAAACACTTAGGGTCGTCGACAGATAGGCAGTCCGACCTGGGGACATTTATGGTCCCCTCCCCAGATGGGGACTCCGAGGCTGGTGTAGGAGTCGCCATGATGATTTTAGATTTTTTTTTGAGTGAAGGGTGTGTGTGTTTTTAGGTGCTTGTAGTTTTGTGTAAAGGAAGAGAGTTGTCTTTAGAGGGCAGGCTGTGACTGCCCCCTTGTGTTGTGAGACACAAAGGGAAACGTTCAGTGAGGTCACAGCTAGGTTTAATGATAAGTTCACAGCACCCCCTGAACAGTGCTTTAGACCTCACTGGGAGTAATTATCGTTTCGGCAGCTGTCTACTGCCTCCTCCTGCCATCATCCCTCGTATGATCAACACTGTGCAAGTAATTAATATACAAGACTGTAAATGGATGTTTTCCAGGTAACATAATAAAGCTATCTTGATTCCAATTATGCTTTAATCAGTTCTCCATCCTTTGCCCTACCATAATTGTGCCATCTTCAGCCTTAAAGGGTCCTAATCTCTGGAAACACTTCTCCTTGTTCTCAGGAAGACACTTTTGTGCTTTTCTAATCTAGAATCGTTCAGCTTCATGTAGGTCTTCAGGTTCAGTTGTGTTTAGAACACCCTTCAAAGATCTTAACTTTACAAGATTCAATATTCTATCAGTAACTGCAATTAATTTATTATAGTTCTTATAATTTGACACTTCTATTATGTTTTCCTCACCATCAGAATATTGTGTTAGATTCATCTGAAGTCTTTCAGGTAATTCACAGTCTACTGATTTACTGACAGGCCACATTTCTAGAGACAGAGTCATAAATTCAGGGCCATATTTCCATTATGATATAACATAAATGTTTGAAGGCTCCTTGGGTCTAGTTAACAAATCTGCAGGATTAAGGTCAGAAGCAATCTACCACCATTCATTTGGGTCACTTTTCGATTAAGCTTCTGCTACTCTAGTGACTACGAATGTACCAAAGCCATAAGATTACTTTTGGATTTGTGCCCGAACAATAGCTGAATCAGTTATGTGCATTACAGAACTAAATTTATACGTCATTTCATCCTCAATAATTTTCCGCATTCTGCATGATACAACAGCTCCACATAATTCAAGCTTTGGTACAGAAAGCTGCCTAGTAGGAGCCATCATATTATTTGCCATGATGAGTCTGCTCTCAAATATACCAGACTCTAATTCCCACCTAGTGTATGCAACAGCACCATACGCATCTGTGGAACTATCACTGAAAATAACTAACATGGGGTTTCCTTTGGCTGAGGTTGGCTTAACACTCCTCTCCAAATACAGGTTTTCGATGCCAAATAAATCATAAAAGTGTGACACCCATTGATCTTTTATATGAGAGGGCAAGAGATCGTCCCATCCTACTTTGGCTTCACATTTTACATTTTACATTTTACAGTTTTCAGTGTAAAGGGAAGCAGAAATCCAAGTGGGTCATATACAGAACACATCTGATTCATGTGTTGCGCCCCTTCTCCTCCTCTAAGTCGACGAGACTTACCACTTGCTGTGTCGGGAGCTGACCTACCCTGACACCCTCCTTCTCCACCGTTCTATAGCTGATCTCCGTGGTAAATAAGGGGAAGAGACGAACAAGGATCACCACGATCTTCCACACAGTGACAAGAAAAAATGTGTAGTTGGGAATGGATGATTGATGAGAAAAAACAACGACGATAGCTTAAGCAACACCGTCTATTCAGGGTAAAAGACACACGGATAACACAACACAATTAACACAATTGAAGGATGTCCTAAGAGGAGGAATTCGTCAAGAACACGAACCCACCTTCCTGACTATCACTATTATCCACGTGGTTACCAAAGCGGCTCTCTCGGCAAGCACAGGGAGGATGAGAGAGGAACGTCCTGCCCAGGCCGCAGCGAGTGAGAGAGAAAGAGCAAGCGCCCAGCCGCGCCTTTCCCGGGTCGGCGGCCACCCCACGTGACCCAGTTTAATCCCGGCCAGAGTAGTCGAGAACTCAATGCAGTACAAGGGGAGAATATTATTACATATATATAAATACTATAGAACCAAGGATGATGTTACAATCGTTTTAAGGTCACAAGAAGTGAAGTGACATATAACTAGGTATGGGAATAGCAAACAAGTAATGTAAAATAGTTGACTCTTCCGTGGGAGTGGGGATAGTCTCGGCTACTCTTGCCTTAATGACTCATAACCTAGCTAGCTAACTTAAACTACTAACTTAACAATATATAGATACATTTTCACAATATATACAAGGTAAAATAATAAGGATTAATTTGAGATATACGTCTAGCTTAAAATAGGACTGCATCAAATAAGATATTATTAATATTATAGATGTCTCACGTGTCTGGCCAGGAGGGTATTGTCTATTAGAAAGTGGCGCGTAGGCCTATAAGAAAGGGGTGACTAATTAAGTACATATATACACGTGACACCTCCCCCCAAAGGAAAGCGTTGAGATGGCGCAGACAGTGAAACGCTTAAATCTAATGATATTGCTTTAAGTACAGTAGCTCACTGTCAATTTATTGATTACACCTTAAATCTTATAGTTAAATTTGTACAAAATGGGATATGGATAAAATATAATTTATTAATGAGCACGAGACAACGCATCCGCCACGAGGTTTTCCTTCCCCCGTATATGGCGAATCTCAATGTTGTAAGGCTGCAGTGTGAGTGACCAACGCAACAGCCTCGAATTTTTCAGTTTCATTCTTTCTACGAATGTTAAGGGATTGTGGTCTGTTAAAACCAACAGCCGTGATTGACCGATATACACTTTAAAATGTTCGAGGGCCATGAGGAGAGCTAATGCTTCCTTTTCAATGGTTGCATAGCTTCGTTGATAACTTTTCAGTTTGTGCGAGTAGTACCCAATGGGGTGCAGAATACTGTCCTCACCTTCTTGGAGGAGTACGGCACCAGTTCCCAGGTCACTGGCGTCCACCTGTAGGACAAACGGCTTCTGCAAGTCGGGAGCTCTCAGAACAGGAGTGTCAGTCAAGAGGGCCTTTAGAGTGGCAAAGGCATGCTGACCGTCTGGAGTCCAGGCGAACACCCTCTTCGAGCTGAGCATATCTGTCAGAGGGGCTGCCACAGTGGAGAAGTTTGGGCAGAAGCGTCTGTAGTAGGTGGCCATGCCAAGGAACCTCATCAGTGCTTTTTTGTTGTCAGGCACAGGATACTGGGTGATGGCTTCTATCTTGGCGTTCACTGGTAGGACTCGGCCTTGACCCACAACATGCCCAAGGAATGTGACTTGTGCATGTCCAAACTCACTCTTTGTTAGGTTGATGGTGAGGTTGGCTGCGGTGAGGCGCTGGAAGAGGTCACGAAGGCGTTGCAGGTGTTGTCCCCAGTCATCGCTAAACACCACCAGGTCGTCCAGGTAGCACCTTACACCACTGAGGCCCATCACTACATGGTTCATAAGGCGTTGGAAGGAACTAGGGGCGTTCCGCATGCCAAAGGGGAGAACCTTGAAGTGGTAGAGCCCTTCTGGAGTGATGAAGGCCGAGATTTGGGAAGCCCTCTCCGTCAGGCCAAGTTGGTAGTAGCCCTGGAGGAGGTCGAACTTGGAGACGTACCTCGCCCGCCCCAGGTCGTCGATGATGTCGTCCATCCTAGGCAGAGGGAAAGAGTCTGGGACTGTTACCGCATTGACTTTGCGGTAGTCCACACACATCCGCACCTTCCCGTTGGATTTGGGCACCATCACTACTGGGGACGCCCAGGGGCTCAGG
Source organism: Scylla paramamosain (assembly GCF_035594125.1). Classification (NCBI taxonomy): domain Eukaryota; kingdom Metazoa; phylum Arthropoda; class Malacostraca; order Decapoda; family Portunidae; genus Scylla; species Scylla paramamosain. Next base: position 18,871,741 of record NC_087159.1, on the reverse strand, counting down.
CTCGGCTCGATGAGGCCTTGCTCCAGCAGCCGTTGGACTTCCTGGCGAAGGACCTCCCGCTTCTCGGCGTTCAGCCTATAGGGTGGCTGACGGATAGGAGGAGCGCCTTTCACGTCGACGTCGTGGCATAGCAGAGGGCAGAGGCTGGGGTTGTCGTGGAAGAGCGTCGGATGTTCCTGCAGCAGACGTAGCACTTCAGCAGCTTGTTCCGACGGAAGGTGAGCCAGTTTCTCTCCGGGGTTTTGCAACACCTCAGAGTTACGCAACACTGGGTCTACTACCGCATCAACGCTTTCCTCATGGCCACTCGACACTAAAATTTTAGACACTGGCTTTCCCGAGGCGCATTATTTTCAGTATCACTGCTGGTATGAAATGGTTTAATTAAATTTATATGTACCAGTCGGGTTTTCTTCCGACGTTCTGGTGTACTGATCACATAATTCACCTCATTTATTTTTTTAATGACCTTATATGGTCCACAAAACCTTGATTGGAAGGGACTTAGATGGAGGGGTAGGAACACTAGCACTTGGTCACCAGGGTGGAATTCACGGCTTTGCACCTTGTGGGTCTGGTCATAATGAGCCTTCATTTTCACTTGTGCCCCTTGCAAATTTTCTGAGGCAACTCGTTGGGCAATGCACATTCGCTCCCTGAAACGCTTGACGTAAGCAGCCAATGGCACGGCCGCTGACTCGTCAAGGAAGCATTCCTTGAGGGCCTTTAGGGGACCTCTGACCTCGTGCCCATACACGAGTTGGAAGGGAGTGAATCCTAGGGACTCCTGAACACTATCCCTGATGGCAAAAAGGAGGAGGTGGATTCCTTCATCCCAATCCTTCCCTGTCTCTAAAACAAAGGAACGGCACATAGTTTTTAGAGTTTGGTGGAATCTCTCCACTGCTCCCTGGGATTCAGGGTGGTAGGCCGTTGATCTGTACTGCCGGACTCCCAGGGTCGCCATCACCTGCTTGAATAATCCAGAAGTAAAGTTGGTTCCCTGATCGGACTGCACAGAAAGGGGCAGACCGACCTGGGTGAAAAACCTGCTCAGGGCTTGGATTACAAGTTTAGCCGTGATGCGGCGAAGGGGAATTGCTTCAGGGTAACGGGTAGCTCTGTCCATAATTGTTAATAGGAAAGCATTCCCTCTGGCTGACTTAGGGAGTGGTCCTACGCAGTCGATGATTATATGGGTAAATGGATCTCCCACTGCTGGAATAGGATGCAAGGGAGCGGGGTTAATGGTTGGGCAGGGCTTGCCCGACACCTGGCAAATCCTACACGATTTACAATATTCGGCCACAGATTTTTTCTGATAGGGCCAATAGAAGTGCATGGATATCTTATGGTGGGTCTTCCTGACTCCCAGATGACCACCTACCCCATCATGTGCTAATTTTAATATATCTCCCTGCAAGGAGCTAGGAATAACAACCTGGTGGATCACCCGCCAGTCGTGATCTGCAGGGACATCTGCTGGGCGGAACTTCCTCATCAAAACTCCTCCCTCCAGATAAAAACAACGGGGAAGATGATCTCTCTCTGAGGGGTCAACAACGTGATCAAAGCACACCTTCAGTTGGGGATCCCTGGCCTGTTCCGCAATTAGAGTGGAGCGGGTTACAGGGGTGCCTTCAATACAATGCACCACAGGATCTGAGTTTAGAGAGGACTCAGGGGGATCTGGCTCCTTACCAGCCTGTTGAAAAAAATCCTGCAGGGAAAATTCCGGACTGAGGGTGTCATGGCCTACAGTATTACCTATGGTCGTCTTGGAAGGGTGTGGCTCTGAAGGAGCGTTGGAAGCCATGCGGCGGCTGGCACTACGCGTGACCACGCACACAGGCGATACCTTGGGTGGCATAGGGTCAGGTGGGTTCCCATGGTTGGTCGAGGGAGCTGTTTGGCCTGGCATATTTTCCACCGTCACATTCCCTAACACCAGAGATACTCCATCCACTGGGAGCTCGTCCACTATACCGGCAGTGATGTAACCAGACACCACAGGTGACTGCAGGTAAATCCGACACAGGGGTACCTCACCCTGAGAGAAGAGCCCTTTGACCCGTAAGGAACCTCCTACCTGGCACTGTGAGAGAGGAGGGACTACCTTCCGCAAAACAAAATTATGGAGAGCACCCGAATCCCTGAGTAGAGTAATAGGTATGGAAGGTTGGGAATCACCATGCAGAGACACTGTACCACTAAAACGGTATGGTTTATAATATTCATGAACATCAGAGGGGACATTATTACAAATATTCTGAAAATTATGGACCTTGCCCAAAGCAGGAATATCACCCGATGGGGACACCGGCTCCACCAAAGGATTACTAGTCTTGCTAACCAAGAGAGCGGGGCTGGCATTATACTTTCCTCTTTTGGGGCATTTATCTTTAAGGTGACCCGTCTGCTTGCAATAGGCGCAGCGGCTCACAAGAAAACATGTGGCAAGAGTATGATTGGGCTTCTTGCAGTAGGTGCAGCCAAGTTGATTGGTAGGGAGTTTGTTAGAAGTGGAACCAGCCGTACGCACATCTCGGTTAGCAGACTCACCTGAAGCAGATGGGGTGAACCTGGGTCGTCCGGACAGATGAGACGTGGAGGCCGATTCCCTGGATCCCATGACAGTGGAGTTAGGCTGGAGGGCTGACTGACTGAGGGGCACCTTGCGGCTGAAATGAACATTTGGGTTTAATATGAGATAGTGGTCAGAAGCTGGTCCAGCAGACTCCAGGTCATGCTTTCCCAGCCCCTCCAGATAAGATTGTAATTGAGGAGGCATGCTGGATTTCACTTCTTCATACACAAATAGCTCTAAAAGTTTCTTATAACTTCCCCCAACCCCCTCACTATCTACCCAGCGTTTTGCTTGGGCCATTTTCTCCCTGAAGAATTCTACACAAGTCTGGTTGGGTTGTTTGAGAGTGGATCTGAAGATTTTCCTGTAGTGCGAGGGGACACGCTCATAGGCCCTCAAAACAGTGGACTTGATTGTAGAGTAGTCACAGGATTCTTCGGCTGTCAATGCAGTGTACGCCTGTCTAGCTGCCCCGGTGAAGACATTGCTGAGGAGTGGGGCCCAGCGATGGAGAGGCCACTGATGTATGGAGGCATTCTTCTCGAATTGCGAAAAAAAATCCTCTGGGTCTTTCTCACAGAAGGGAGGGACGTACTTCTCAGCTTTATCATCCCGGGACATCTCCCGAGCCCTATTTTGCTCTCTCAGGAGTTCCAGACGGATCCGATCCCTCTCGATGCTGAGCTTGGCCCCCTCAGTATCCCCAATGAATGCAGGGAAGGCTTCTTCTACCCCCTCTTGGCTAAATATGTTTTCATCGACTAGATGCTCGAGGACGATATTTTGAAGATGAGCCTTGTTGAACGAAGCCCTGACTTCCAGCTGGAAGTGGGTAGCCAAGCGGGCCCACTGACTCTTTGGAAGGGGCACAAGAGCTCCAACTGAGGGATTCTCTATAAACTCCTCCAGATCCAACATGTTTGCTAATAAAGAATAGAATTCTAGAACAACTAACTAGCTAGCTAATGGAACAGCCACAAAGAAAGGAACACAAGTAGAAATCACGAAATGGTATCAATATGAAGTGATTTGGTCCCTAAAAGGATAAAACTTAAGCTGCACAGCCACCAGATGAGAGAAGCAGAATGATACAGCTAAAAAGTAAAATGCCAACAATACTAGAATACAGTTACTGAAAAACACTGGAGAACACAGATAAAGGAGCACTGCACCAAGTAGACTACCCCCCCAAAACACGTGGGATGATACAGTACAGCAACTCACAAAATCAGGAACAAGAAGACACTGCCCACCAACACGTGGGAATATTCATACAGTACTAGAATTGATAAAACGTTGACAAAATACGTGGAATGATACAGCACAGCAATCACATGAATCAAAAGTGGATAACCGAAGCACTGATTTATATTATTCATCCATCAAGAAAATCACATCCCGGTCAGGCCCCCATTTGTTGCGCCCCTTCTCCTCCTCTAAGTCGACGAGACTTACCACTTGCTGTGTCGGGAGCTGACCTACCCTGACACCCTCCTTCTCCACCGTTCTATAGCTGATCTCTATGGTAAATAAGGGGAAGAGACGAACAAGGATCACCACGATCTTCCACACAGTGACAAGAAAAAATGTGTAGTTGGGAATGGATGATTGATGAGAAAAAACAACGACGATAGCTTAAGCAACACCGTCTATTCAGGGTAAAAGACACACGGATAACACAACACAATTAACACAATTGAAGGATGTCCTAAGAGGAGGAATTCGTCAAGAACACGAACCCACCTTCCTGACTATCACTATTATCCACGTGGTTACCAAAGCGGCTCTCTCGGCAAGCACAGGGAGGATGAGAGAGGAACGTCCTGCCCAGGCCGCAGCGAGTGAGAGAGAAAGAGCAAGCGCCCAGCCGCGCCTTTCCCGGGTCGGCGGCCACCCCACGTGACCTAGTTTAATCCCGGCCAGAGTAGTCGAGAACTCAATGCAGTACAAGGGGAGAATATTATTACATATATATAAATACTATAGAACCAAGGATGATGTTACAATCGTTTTAAGGTCACAAGAAGTGAAGTGACATATAACTAGGTATGGGAATAGCAAACAAGTAATGTAAAATAGTTGACTCTTCCGTGGGAGTGGGGATAGTCTCGGCTGCTCTTGCCTTAATGACTCATAACCTAGCTAGCTAACTTAAACTACTAACTTAACAATATATAGATACATTTTCACAATATATACAAGGTAAAATAATAAGGATTAATTTGAGATATACGTCTAGCTTAAAATAGGACTGCATCAAATAAGATATTATTAATATTATAGATGTCTCACGTGTCTGGCCAGGAGGGTATTGTCTATTAGAAAGTGGCGCGTAGGCCTATAAGAAAGGGGTGACTAATTAAGTACATATATACACGTGACACATGTCAATCCTTTTTGTTAAAATTGAAGGTATACTGTCAAAGAGATATAATTTGTTCAAGTCTGGACCTGTTCTTACTCCCTTATATTTGCGAGAGAAATTTACTTTGGCTTTGAAAAAAAATATATCATTTTTACATTTCCAATTTAGGCCAAGTATTTTTCATGGTCATTCTGTGACATATTAATGTCAGGATTGTCACCGTTTCCAGTAACGACCCATTGTTAGATCATAAAACTACCATTGGACAGGACTTTCTCAACATCTTCAATTAGAGTAAGTGCTTCTCCTTTACTTTCAACAGAATGGATTATATCATCCACATAGGAATTAGTTTTTATCACGTGATACTTCTGGAAATTCATTCATTGACAACTCTGCTGTATGTCTGAGAGCTAACATAGCAATAATTCCTGATGGTGTGTCCCCAAAACCCATGGACGTTAGTACATAGTGATCAGGTTTGCGATGTGTTTGCGACTCTCTCCAAACAAATCTATGGACATGCTGTTCTAATTCAGGAAGTTTAATGCAATTATACATTTTCCCTATATCACTTGCTAAGCCAACTGCCTTTTCACAAAATCTCAACAATATTCCCAACATATAATTCAGGATATTTGGGCCCTTAGCCAAGAAGCTATTCAGAGACTGACCCATGAAATTAGCTGATGAATCAAATACTATTCTCAATGGAGTTGACACAGATCCAGGCCTCAACACTTCATGATGTTGAAGGTAATTAACAGGACCATCATAAGTTCTGACTTCTTCATCAGATAACTTGCGGGCTACATTACGCTTTACCATGTCCAAAATCTGGTTGTTGTAAGCTTCAGCATGTTCTGACCCAAGTTTCTCTAACCGCCTCTCTGTACTCTTAAGTCTAGCAACTATTGTTCTGCAATAGTTTGGGATCCTTAATCCATGGAAATTTGGCAGACCATTCTTTCTTTTCCACATTATATACCAACTCTCTTTCTTCCTTAATGCTATAATTACCATTGCCTACTGCACACTTGCCACAACGGCAACCACCACATCTTGGGCTACATTTAGTTCCTAGATATTCAACAGTGAAAAATTTCTTTATCTGTGTGTGGATATCAATTTCAGGCTCTACATATATATATATATATATATATATATATATATATATATATATATATATATATATATATATATATATATATATATATATATATATATATATATATATATATCACTGTAATAGATTGAACTAGCAACATGATTCATTCTAATGCCTAAATTACTTCTGGACTCTGTTGATGTAATTATATCAGGGTGACCACCGTAAACACACATTCCAAACTGTGATTTCATGAGCTGTAAATTTTCCTTGACAACCGGAATTAAAGAGCAACAATCAGAACCAATAAGCAGATGTATTTTCCCATGTGGGATATCTAATGTACACACATCAACAGTCTTAAACAAATGTCTCACTTTGGTGAGATCAACCTTATCAGTATGAGATGTAATTTCATCAGTCCCATAGGCAGTAATGTTAACATCATTCCTATATTTATCAGTATGAACTAGGTCATACTCTTTACTATGATAGGTCGCAGTTTCATCTCCCAATTTAGTCACAGCATTTCTCCCCTTTAATTCCAAAGCATTTGTGATCATTGTCACATCAGCACCTGAATCAAAGAGTTTTTAACTTATGGTTGCCACATTTGATGTTGTTAACCATGAACAAAACACTCCCACATTAGAATTTCCTGTTTTGAATCCTTCATGTAGAATGGTATGATGTAGTTTTCCACAAGTCTGATTTTTGTTAACATCAGTAGCCTGACATCTGGATTTCCTAATACATTTCCTAGCAGTGTGCACACCTTTAAGACCGTTAAAGCAAATACCATCAGTCATTAGACTATCCATTTTGTCGCTGATACTTAAATTTTGGAAGGTGAAACAATCCGATATATCATGCCCATCTGACCCATGATACCAACATCTATTGAGCTGTGTGTTACCGTAGCCTTTATTTCTATTCACTGCACTCTTTTCTTCTGTAAGTCTAGTGACAAGGTCGGAAATATTTACAATAGCATTTTCAAGTCCTGTTATCCTTTTCAGAACTTCTGAATCATTCTCATCTTTAGAACCACTTTCGTTTCCACTTATGCTAGCATAATTGACTTAAGTGTTTCATTTTTTTCTAACACTGGCATTTAAATATCTCATAGATTTCTTTTCACTCAAAAGATACTCCAACAATTTATTGAACAAGTCATGGTTCTCAACACTTTCCGCTGACTTAACCCATTCACGCTTCTGAATAGGTACAAGAAGCCTTTCTATCTGGCTAGTCATATTAGCAGTATTCAGCTCTGAAGCTAAGCCCATTTGGTCTAGATAAAGAAAACATTGCCCAATCTTATTTACCATCTTGATAAAACTTACACTATCACCTTCTAGTATAGGCTCAATTGACCTTATGTCACCTACCCCCACATCAACCACTCTACGGCTGTTTCCAAAAAATTCATCTAAACGTTCAAGCATCTTATCAAAGTCATGATCTGTGCCACGAACTGTTTCCAAGGCTTCTCCTGAGAGACACTGTCTGAACACAAAAGGATCTTTCCCATAAGTCGATTGCATCAGTCTAACAAAATCTCTTTTAAAATTACTGTATTCTCTCACATCTCCTTGAAAACTGGGTACATCAACTGGCTTTACCTTCAAAAGTTTCTTTACTTGCAGTTTGTCATTAAGTTTCACAAACATCATATGAGTTGCACACTTTTTTGTCCTCTGAATCTTTGATGTACTCGTTAGCTTCTTCTATCAAAAGTTCATCACTGTCTTCATCTAGCAAATTGCAATAGTGTTCATTGGCTATTTCAACTTCTTCATAAGGCTTTGCAACCCCCTCATAACTTTCTTCCAAAATTTCAAATGTCAATTCATCTGCTACATACTCATGAAACTTTCGTAGCTTACGTGTTAGTTTCGCCCTGGCAGTTCCTCTCTGTTGCCTAGCCGCCTGCCTCTGCGCCTCCACTGACATCGCGGTCGGATTATGGTTGGCTATGGAACCTCCTTGTTCGCCATTATATATATATATATATATATATATATATATATATATATATATATATATATATATATATATATATATATATATATATATATATATATATATATATATATATATATATATATATATATATATATATATATATATATATATATATATATATATATATATATATATATATATATATATATATATATATATATATATATATATATATATATATATATATATATATATATATATATATATATATATATATATATATATATATATATATATATATGCCAGTCCCATAAAAGGGTCCAAGCAGTAGTCAAAAATTGATAAATAAGTGTCTTGAAACCTCCCTCTTGAAGGAATTCAAGTCATAGGAAAGTGGAAATACAGAAGCAGGCAGGGGGTTCAGAATAGGTGGACAGAATAGAGATGAGAGAAAGAAGAAATTCTTGTGCAGCGAGGCCGCGGGAAGAGGGAAAGCATGCAGTTAGCAAGATCAGAAGAGCAGTTAGCATGAAAATAGCGGTAGAAGACAGCTAGAGATGCAACATGGCAGCGGTGAGAGAGAGGCTGAAGACAGTCAGTCAGAGGAGAGGAGTTGATGAGACGAAAAGCTTTTGATTCCACCCATTCTAGAAGAGCAGTATGAGTGGAACCCCCCCAGACATGTGAAGCATACTCCATACATGGACGGAAAAGGCCCTTGTACAGAGTTAGCAGTTGGGGGGGGGGTGAGAGAAACTGGCGGAGACGTCTCAGAACGCTAACTTCGTAAAAGCTGTTTTAGCTAGAGATGAAATATGAAGTTTCCAGTTCAGATTATAAGTAAAGGACAGACAGAGGAGGTTCAATGTAGAATAGGGAGACAGATGAGTGTCACTGAAGAAGAGGGGATAGTCGTCTGGAAGGTTGTGTCGAGTTGATAGATGGAGGAATTGAGTTTTTGAGGCATTGAACAATACCAAGTTTCCTCTGCCCCAATCAGAAATTTTAGAAAGATCAGAAGTCAAACGTTCTGTGGCTTCCCTGCGTGAAATGTTTACCTTCTGAAGGGTTGGACGTCTATGAAAAGACGTGGAAAAGTGCAGGGTGGTATCATCAGCATAGGAGTGGATAGGACAAGAAGTTTGGTTTAGAAGACCATTAATGAATAATAAGAGCAGTGACCGTCTACCACAGCAGCAATAGAACGGTCAGAAAGGAAACTTGAGATGAAGTTACAGAGAGAAGGATAGAAGCTGTAGGAGGGTAGTTTGGAAATCAAAGCTTTGTGCCAGACTCTATCAAAGGCTTTTGATATGTCCAAGGTAACAGCAAAAGTTTCACCAAAATCTATAAAAGAGGATGACCAAGACTCAGTAAGGAAAACCAAAAGGTCACCAGTAGAGCGGCCTCGACGGAACCCATACTGGCGATCAGATAGAAGGTTGTGAAGTGATAGATGCTTAAGAATCTTCCTGTTGAGGATAGCTTCAAAAACTTTAGTTAGGCAGGAAATTAAAGCAATAGGACGGTAGTTTCAAGGATTAGAACGGTCACCCTTTTTAGGAACAGGTTCAATGTAGGCAAATTTCCAGCAAGAAGGAAAGGTAGATGTTGAAAGACAGCTGAAAGAGTTTGACTAGGCAAGGTGCAAGCACGGAGACACAGTTTCGGAGAACAATAGGAGGGACCCCATCAGGTCCATATGCCTTCCGAGGGTTTAGGCCAGCGGGGGCATGGAAAACATAATTGCGAAGAATTTTAATAGGTGGCATGAAGTAATCAGATGGTGGAGGAGAGGGAGGAACAAGCCCAGAATCGTCCAACGTAGAGTTTTTAGCAAAGGTTTGAGCAGAGTTCAGCTTTAGAAATGGATGTGATAGCAGTGATGCCATCTGGTTGAGATAGAGAAGGGAAAGAAGAAGAATCAAAGTTATTGGAGTTATTTTGGGCTTGATGCCAGAAATCACGAGGGGAGTTAGATCTTGAAAGATTTTGACGCTTTCTGTTAACGAAGGAGTTTTTTGGCTAGTTGGAGAACAGACTTGACATGGTTCCGGGCAGAAATATAAAGTGCATGAGATTCTGGTGATGGAAGGCTTAAGTATCTTTTGTGGGCCACCTCTCTATCATGTATAGCACGAAAACAAGCTGTGTTAAACCAAGGTTTAGAAGGTTTAGGACGAGGAAAAGAGTGAGGTATGTACGCCTCCATGCCAGACACTATCAATCACCTCTGTTATGCGCTCAGCACACAAAGACGGAAGCAGAAGTCATTCCAAGGAAAATCAGCAAAATACCTCCTCAGATCCCCCCAACTAGCAGAGGCAAAACGTCAGAGGGACCTTCACTTTGGGGGATCCTGAGGAGGGATTGGAGCGATAGGACAAGATACAGATATGAGATTGTGATCGGAGGAGCCCAACGGAGAAGTAAGGGTGACAGCATAAGCAGAAGGATTAGAGGTCAGGAAAAAGTGAAGATTGTTGGGCGTATCTCCAAGACGGCCAGGAATACGAGTAGGGTGTTGCACCAATTCCTCTAGCTCGTGGAGGATAGCAAAGTTGTAGGCTAGTTCACCAGGATGGTCAGTGAAGGGAGAGGAAAGCCAAAGCTGGTGGTGAACATTGAAGTCTCCAAGAATGGAGATCTCTACAAAAGGGAAGAGAGTCAGAATGTGCTCCACTTTGGAAGTTAAGTAGTCAAAGAATTTCTTATAGTTAGAGGAGTTAGGTGAGAGGTATACAGCACATATAAATTTAGTTTGAGAGTGACTCTGCAGTCGTAACCATATGGTGGAAAAGTCGGAAGATTCAAGAGCGTGGGCAAGAGAGCAGGTTAAGTCATGATTGAGACTTGGCCCGTAAAAGGTACTTGAGCTTCCCATCACTACAATCTCATGCGTTTTATATTTCTGCCCGGAACCATGCAAAGTCTGTTCTCCAACTAGCCAAAAACTCCTTCATTAAGAAATTGTTAAAATATTTCAATATCTAATTCCCCTCGTGTCTTCTGGTACATAGCCAAAAACATCATCAATAGTGTTGCTTTTTCTTCTTTCCCTCCTTTATTTTAGCCACATGGCGCCACTGCTATTACACCTATCTCTAAAGCTGAACTTTTCGCTGAAACCTTTGCTAAAAACTCTACCTTGGATGATTCAGGTTTTTTTTTCCTCCCTCTCCTCCATCCTCTGACTACTTCATACTTTAAAATTCTTTGCAACGATGTCTTCCATGTTCTCGCTGGCCTAAAGTCCTTCCTGTTGTGTCCCGAAACTGTGCCTCCGTGATTGCACCTTACCTAGTAAAACTCTTTCAGCTCTGTCTGTCAACATCTAGCTTTCCTTCTTGCTGGAAGTTTGCCTACATTCATCCTGTTATTAAAAAGAGTGAATGTTCTATTTCCTCTAACTTCCGTCCTATTTCTTAAATTTTCTGCCTATCGAGAGTTTTTCAATCAATCCTCAACAGAAAGATCCTTAAACATCTATCACTTTACAACCTTCTATCTGATAGTCAGTGTGGGTTCCGTCAAGGCCGCTCTACTGGTGATCTGGCTTCTTTAGTAAGTCTTGGTAATCCACTTTTAGAGATTTTGGTGAAACCCTTGCTGTTGCCTTAGACATATCAAAAGCATCTGATAGAATCTGGCACAAAAATTTGATTTCCAAACTGCCCTCCTTCGGCTTCCATCCTTTTCTCTGTAGCTTCATCTCAACTTTCCATTCTGTCCGTTCTATTGCTGCTGTGGTAGACGGTCACTGTTCTTCTCCTAAATCTATTAACAGTGGTGTTCCTCAGGGTTCTGTCCTGTCATCCACTCTCTTCCTATTATTCATCAATGATCTTCTAAAGCAAACTTGTTGTTCTATCCACTCCTACGCTGAAGATAACACCCTGCATTTTTAAACGTCTTTTCGTACACGTCCATCCCTATAGAAATTAAATAGTTCATGAAGGGAAGCCACAGACCGTCTGACCTCTGCTCTCTCTAAAATTTTTGACTGGGGCAGAGCAAACATAGTATTGTTCAATGCCTCAAAAACTCAATTCCTCCATCTATGAACTCTACACAACCTTCCAGACAATTATACCTTCTTCTTTAATGACACTCAACTTTCTCCCTCTTCTACACTGAACATCCTCGGTCTATCCTTTACTTATAATCTAAACCGGAAGCTTCATATCTCATCTCTAAATAAAACAGCCTCTATGAAAATTGGCGTTCTGAGACGTCTCCGCCCCTCCTGCTGCTAACTCTGTACTGGGGATTTTTCCGTTCATGTACGGAGTATGCTTCACATGTCTGGGCTGATTCCACTTATACCGCTCTTCTAGAGCGGTGTATATATATATATATATATATATATATATATATATATATATATATATATATATATATATATATATATATATATATATATATATATATATATATATATATATATATATATATATATATATATATATATATATATATATATATATATATATATATATATATATATATATATATATATATATATATATATATATATATATATATATATATATATATATATATATATATATATATATATATATATATATATATATATATATATATATATATATATATATATATATATATATATATATATATATATATATATATATATACGCACATATTTTATGTCGTGCACCAAACGAAAAATGAATAAATAAATTGCGAGGCACGAAAGAACACGCTAACGAAACCACCTTTAAGGCTTAACAAATCAACTGGGTAGAACTGCTATGTTACACAGCGTTGCTAAAACATTATTGTTGCCAACGGCTTAGCGAACAGAGATTTCCCGCTAAATGTGAACTCGCCTCCACCATTCAATCGGTTATTGCGATTAATCAGTTCATCCGCTGCTCGGCGAACTATCTGCGCTTTCCCGAAATGGAAAATAAGATCCCTCAGAAAAGAAAGGAAAGAATTATGTCTAACATAATATGGAAAGATAACATGACCACATAGTATTTAAAAAAAAAAATACAGTGTGTACTGAATACACAAAAATGTTCACTTAGATTAAACATGTTAGGGCGAACCAAATGTTAAGATTATTTAATAAATATCTTATATATTATTTAAAAGAGAGCCACGTGACAAAAAAAAATGAATAGAAGAGATTGTAAATGGTCCGTGATTTGATATGGAGGAATTTAACACGTTTATTATTAATTTGTATCTGTCTACGAGCAAAAATCTGCCGTCTGTTTGTTTTATCAGTCTATCTAAATAGTTGTCATACTACAGTGCATCACACAACTCCTTTTAATTTTGCTTACCATTTGCTTTATTTCATCTCTCTCTCTCTCTCTCTCTCTCTCTCTCTCTCTCTCTCTCTCTCTCTCTCTCTCTCTCTCTCTCTCATCTTGTATTTTCTTTTACTTCAACATTTTTCTTCATCATTCCTCCATTTTCCTATTTTCCTTCTTATTCTCTTGGCCTGTACCCTCACGGAACCAATCAAGCCAATAACTCAAGTCTTGAGGCGGGGATGGGGAAGGAGAGGCCTTGAAGAAATTACCCGCTCACATCTGGGGCTCCGTGGTCTCCCTTTCCTTCTCTCCTACCTGCTCTCTCTCTCTCTCTCTCTCTCTCTCTCTCTCTCTCTCTCTCTCTCTCTCTCTCTCTCTCTCTCTCTCTCTCTCTTTAAATGAAAAGTAATAAGATTGCCGATCTCACTCACCATCATTTTTTTCTTTCATCCTTCTAGCGTTATTTGATAGGATAACAAACTTGTACCTGAAAAAAAAGACGACGTTTGATATGTAAATAAGAGACTAAATGCAAAAAAAAAAAAAAAACAGTAGTCGAATTTTTGACAGCATAATGAAAGTATGTTAGATTATAATGAGAAATAACAATGTGTCTCTTTTGAATGCAGTCTCACCCTCTCTCTCTCTCTCTCTCTCTCTCTCTCTCTCTCTCTCTCTCTCTCTCTCTCTCTCTCTCTCTCTCTCTCTCTCTCTCTCTCTCTCTCTCTCTCTCTCTCTCTCTCTCTCTCTCTCTCTCTCTCTCTCTCTCTCTTTCTGTGTGTGTGTGTGTGTGTGTGTGTGTGTGTTCCTTACTTCTTCTCTCCCTTTCCGTTTCCTCTTGCAGCCTTCACGGCACAAGAGGGATTGGCCTGATGTCTGAACAAGCTCTTCACCATCCAGCTGAATGGATATCTATTGGTCTGGAGACCTGGTTGCATCCTGCAGCTGTAACCCACGGCAAGGTGACAATTCCGTGCATTTATGTTGGAGGAGGATTTAAGCTAACGAAGGAAGGAGATGCAAGATTGGCAATATGAAGCAAAATAAATTTAATACCAAATAAGAGTAATGAATCTCGAGAAGGCAATTTCACATTGGATGGTGAATTTTTTTAAGAAGTGCTACTGCTATAACAGCAACCGCAGCAGCCGCAGCAGCAACAGCAACAGCAACAGTAGCAGCAACAACAACAACAACAACAACAACAACAACAACAACAACAACAACAACAACAACAACAACAACAACAGTAACAACAACAAAAACAAAAAAACAACAGCAATAACAATCATAAGGACAAAAATTTTGCAAGAGGATCACCGGCCAAGTGCAACAAAAGTGCAGTAAAAAAAAAAAATGCCCACTAAGAAGCCAGTCTCCAAAAGGAGGTCAGAAGCGATCCCGGAATAAGTGGCTTGAAATCTCTCTCTTGAAAGAACTCAAGTCAAAACAAGGAGTAAATACAGAAGCAGCCAGGCCGTTCCAGAACTTACCATAAAAAGGAATGCATGCTAATGCAAGTTAACTCTTGCATTAGCGAGGTGGACAGAATAGAGGTGAGAGAAACTAGAAAGTTTTGAGCAACGAGACCGCGGGAGGAAAGGAGACATGCGGTTAGCAAGATCAGAAGAGCAGTTAGTGTGAAAATGGTAGAAGACAGCAAGAGAAAGACAGCGATGAGAAAGAGACTGAAAACAGTCAATTAGAGGAGAGAAGATTATAAGACGAAAAGCTTTTGATTCCACCTTGCCTGAAAGAGCGGTATAAGTGGAACACTCCATACATGTGAAGCGTACTCCATATTTGGATAGATATGGCCCCTGTACATAAAAAACTCGGAAAGTGAGAGAAATTGGCGGAGGCGACTCAGAACGCCTAACTTCATAGAAGCTGTTTTAATCAGAGATGAGATGTGAGATTTTAATTTTAGATTATTTATAAAGTAGACCGAGGATGTTCAGAGTAGAAAAATGCTATAGTTGAGTGCCATTGAAGAAGAGGGAATAGTTATTTGGAAGCTTGTGTCGAGCTGATCGATGTAGAAATGGAGTTTTTGAGGCATTGAACAATACCAAATCAGCTCTGCACCAATCAGAAATGTTAAAGAGATCTGAAGTTAGACGTTGTGTGGCTTTCCCTCGTAAACAATTTAATTCCTGAAGGGTTAGGCGGCTATGAAAATACGTGAAAAAGTGCAGGATCACCAGCTTAGGAGTGGATACGACAAGAAATTTGGCTTCGAAGATCATTGATGAAAGATACTGGGTGACAGGGCAGATCCCTGTGGAACACCACATTTAACATACTTAGAAAAACATATACCGTCTACCATAGCAATGCTAGAACAGTCAGAGAGGAAATCTGAGATTAAATTACAAAGAGAGAAGGACAACAGGCGTTTACGGCTAGATTGGAAGTTTCACCAAAATTTCTAAAAGAAAATGACAAAGACCAAGTAGGGAAAGCTAAATCATCATTAGAGCTGTCACAACAGAACCCATACTGTCGATCAGATATAAGGCAGGAAGTTAAAGCAATATGATGGTAGTTTCAGGGATTACATCGGTCAACATTTTTTTTTAGGAAGAGACTGAATGCAGGCAAACTTCAAGCAAGAAGGAAAGGTAGATGTTGATAGACAGACTTAAAAGATACTGACTTGGCAAGATGCAAGCACCAAGCCACAATTTTGGAGAACAATAGGAGGGCTCTTTCAGATACATACGCCTTTCGAGGGTTAAAGCCACAGAAGGCATGAAAAACATCATTGCGAAGAATTTGAATGAGTACCATGAAATAATTGGAGGATTGAGAAGGGTTGTCAGCATATATTCGAAGAACGAATTAAGCTTTGGAAATAGATTTGATAGCCATCAGGTCAACATAAAGGAGGGAAAGATGAAGTAAAGTTACTAGAGGTATTTCTGGCGAGGTGTCAGATGTCACGAGAGGAGTAAGGTCTACAAAGATTCTAACATTTTATGTTGATGAAGGAGTTTTTGACTAGATGGAGAACAGACCTGTCATATTTGTGAGCAGAAATATAAAGTGCATGAAATTCAGGTGATGGAATACTAAAACATCATTTGTGGACCACCCGTTGTATCAGGTATAGGATGAGAACAGGCTGAGTTAAACCAACTCAACCTGTTCTCATGTTTAGAGGGCAGGTTGTGAGTGCCCTTTGTGTTGTGAGGCATAAAGATAAACTTTCAGTGAGGTCATGGCTGGATTATTGATAAGTTCACAGCACCCCTTGGTCTAGTGCTTGAGACCTCACTGGGAGCAACTATCATTTCGGTGTTTACTGCTTCCTTCTCTCCTGCTAATGAGATGTATAAACATTTCGTCAGTACATTACATTCAGCTCAGATAGAAAATATAACATACAAGGCAATCAGACCATAAGAACATAAGAACATAAGAAGTAAGGGAAGCTGCAAGAAGCGACCAGGCTTACACGTGGCAGTCCCTTTATGAAATATATCTACCTATTTCCATCTATTATCCCCATCCATAAACCTGTCTAATCTTCTCTTAAAGCTCTCTAGTGTCCTAGCACTAACAACATGATTACTGAGTCCGTTCCACTCATCTACCTCTCTATTTGAGAACTAATTTTTTCCTATCTCCTTCCTATACCTAAATTTTTCAAGCTTGAACCCGTTATTTCTTGTTCTACCCTGGTGGCTGATCCTACGAATTTTGCTACATCCCCCTTGTTATAACCTTTATACCACTTAAAGACTTCTATCAGGTCCCCTCTTAACCTACGTCTTTCTAAAGAATGCAAATTTAACAACTTCAATCTCGCCTTGTAAGGAATACTCCTCATCACCTGTATCCTTTTAGTCATTCTTCTTTGTACTGATTCTAATAGACCTATATCTTTCCTGTAATGTGGGGACCAGAACTCCACAACGTACCAATGATGAATGACGCTAAAATAGATAACTGTTAGGTTTATACATTGTATTATGTGCAACGAAATAAGGCGATGTAAAGCGAAGGGAAGTAAGAAAGAATGAAAGTGAAGATGAAGTGAGAGAGAGAGAGAGAGAGAGAGAGAGAGAGAGAGAGAGAGAGAGAGAGAGAGAGAGAGAGAGAGAGAGAGAGAGAGAGACAGAGAGAGAGAGAGCGAGAGAGAGAGAGAGAGACGAGAAGAGAGAGAACACGGGGACGAGACTTGCACGTGTCTTTGACATGTAACCTACCCAGGCTGAAGCTCCCAAGATAATATTTATTTGCGCAGTCAATCATATTCCCCATGCAAATTTCCCTTGTCCATTCGGTTTGAGTCTCACTCAGTATTTACTAGAAGAGTTGCTCTTGACAGTAAAGTAATCAGTATTCATCTAGACCCACTAGTTTAATCATTAGGAGGAGGAGGCAGTAGACACCTGCTGAAACGATAATTACTCCCAGTGAGGTCTAAAGCACTGTTCAGGGGGTGCTGTGAACTTATCATTAAACCCAGCTGTGACCTCACTGAACGTTTCCCTTTGTGTCTCAGAACACAAGGGGGCAGTCACAGCCTGCCCTCTAAAGACAACTCTCTTCCTCCACACAAAACTACAAGCACCTAATAACACCTCTTCACTCAAAAATTTTAAAATCATCATGCCGACTCCTACACCAGCCTCGGAGTCCCCATCTGGGGAGGGGACTATACTCGTAAATGTCCCCAGGTCGGACTCCCTTTCTGTCGACGACCCTAAGTGTCTTGACACCCCCCTCAACTTTTTCTTCATTAACTTCTGCAACATTCGCGGTCTAAGATCTAATTTTCAGTCTGTAGAACACCACCTCTCCTCTTCTAAACCTCATCTTCTTTTCCTCACTGAAACTCAGGTGTCTGAGGCAAATGAGAGTAGCCCCTTTTCTGTTCCCTCCTACTTTCTCTATCCTCATTTTCGATCCAAAGCTGGATGCTGCGTTTATGTGTGCAATGACTTAACCTGCTCTCGTGCCCACGCTCTTGAATCTTCCGAGTTTTCCACCATCTGGCTACGACTACAGAGTCACTCTCGTACTAAATTTATCTGTGCTGTATACCTCTCTCCTAACTCCTCTGACTATAAGAAATTCTTTGACTACTTAACTTCCAAAGTGGAGCACATTCTGACCCTCTTCCCTTTTGCAAAGATCTCCATTCTTGAAGACTTCAATGTTCACCACCAGCTTTGGCTTTCCTCTCCCTTCACTGACCATCCTGGTGAACTAGCCTACAACTTTGCTATCCTCTATGACCTAGAGCAATTGGTGCAACACCCTACACGTATTCCTGACCGTCTTGGAGATACGCCCAACATTCTTGACCTTTTCCTGACCTCTAATCCTTCTGCTTATGCTGTCACCCTTTCTTCTCCGTTGGGCTCCTCCGATCACAATTTCATATCTTTATCTTGTCCTATCACTCCAATCCCTCCTCAGGATCTCCCTAAGCGAAGGTGCCTCTGGCGTTTTGCCTCTGCTAGTTGGGGGGACCTGAGGAGGTATTTTGCTGATTTTCCCTGGAATGACTACTGCTTCCGTGTCAGAGACCCGTCTTTGTGTGCTGAGCGCATAACAGAGGTGATAGTGTCTGGCATGGAGGCATACATTCCTCACTCTTTTTCTCGTCCTAAACCTTCTAAACCTTGATTTAACACAGCTTGTTCTCGTGCTATACATGATAGAGAGGTGGCCCACAAAAGGTACTTAAGCCTTCCATCACCAGAATCTCATGCACTTTATATTTCTGCCCGGAACCATGCCAAGTCTGTTCTCCAACTAGCCAAAAACTCCTTCATTAACAGAAAATGTCAAAACCTTTCAAGATCTAACTCCCCTCGTGATTTCTGGCATCTAGCCAAAAATATCTCCAATAACTTTGCTTCTTCTTCTTTCCCTCCTCTACTTCAACCAGATGGCACCACTGCTATCACATCTATTTCTAAAGCTGAACTCTTTGCTCAAACCTTTGCTAAAAACTCTACCTTGGACGATTTTGGGCTTGTTCCTCCCTCTCCTCCACCCTCTGACTACTTCATGCCACCTATTAAAATTCTTCGCAATGATGTTTTCCATGCCCTCGCTGGCCTAAACCCTCGGAAGGCTTATGGATCTGATGGGGTCCCTCCTATTGTTCTCCGAAACTGTGCCTCCGTGCTTGCACCTTGCCTAGTCAAACTCTTTCAGCTCTGTCTGTCAACATCTACCTTTTCTTCTTGCTGGAAGTTTGCCTACATTCAACCTGTTCCTAAAAGGTTTGACCTTTCTGATCCCTCATACTACCGTCCTATTGCTTTAATTTCCTGCCTATCTAAAGTTTTTTAATCTATCCTCAACAGGAAGATTCTTAAACATCTATCACTTCACAACCTTCTATCTGATCGCCAGTATGGGTTCCGTCAAGGCCGCTCTACTGGTGATCTTCTGGCTTTCCTTACTGAGTCTTGGTCATCCTCTTTTAGAGATTTTGGTGAAACTTTTGCTGTTGCCTTGGATATATCAAAAGCTTTTGATTTCCAAACTACCCTCCTACGGTTTCTATCCATCTCTCTGTAATTTCATCTCAAGTTTCCTTTCTGACCGTTCTATTGCTGCTGTGGTAGACGGTCACTGTTCTTATCCTAAATCTATTAACAGTGGTGTTCCTCAGGGTTCTGTCCTGTCACCCACTCTCTTCTTATTATTCATTAATGATCTTCTAAACCAAACTTCTTGTCCTATCCACTCCTACGCTGATGATACCAACCTGCACTTTTCCACGTCTTTTCATACACGTCCAACCCTTCAGGAGGTAAACATATCACGCAGGGAAGCCACAGAACACCTGACTTCTGATCTTTCTAAAATTTCTGATTGGGGCAGAGCAAACTTAGTATTGTTCAATGCCTCAAAAACTCAATTCCTCCATCTATCAACTCGACACAACCTTCCAGACAACTATCCCCTCTTCTTCAATGACACTCAACTGTCCCCCTCTTCTACACTGAACATCCTCGGTCTGTCCTTTACTTATAATCTGAACTGGAAACTTCACATCTCATCTCTAGCTAAAACAGCTTCTATGAAGTTAGGTGTTCTGAGACGTCTCCGCCAGTTTTTCTAACCCCCCCAGCTGCTAACTCTGTACAAGGGCCTTATCCGTCCATGTATGGAGTATGCTTCACATGTCTGGGGGGGTTCCACTCATACTGCTCTTCTAGACAGGGTGGAATCAAAAGCTTTTCGTCTCATCAACTCCTCTCCTCTAACTGACTGTCTTCAGCCTCTCTCTCACCGCCGCAATGTTGCATATCTAGCTGTCTTCTACCGCTATTTTCATGCTAACTGCTCTTCTGATCTTGCTGACTGCATGCCTCCCCTCCTTCCACGGCATCGCTGCACAAGACTTTGTTCTTTTTCTCACCCCTATTCTGTCCACCTCTCTAACGCAAGAGTTAACCAGTATTCTTAATCATTCATCCCTTTCTCTGGTAAACTCTGGAACTCCCTGCCTGCTTCTGTATTTCCACCTTCCTATGACTTGAATTCCTTCAAGAGAGAGGTTTCAAGATACTTATCCACCAATTTTTGACCACTGCTTTGACCCTTTTATGGGAGTGGCATTTCAGTGGGCATTTTTTTTATTAGATTTGTGTTGCCCTTGGCCAGTGTCCTTCCTACATAAAAAAAAAATAAATAAATAAAATAAGATTTTCTGATGTGAAGTGTCTTATTCATATATGCCAGCGCGGCGAGATGTAGAGCAGCAAGCGGGTTGGTATATGTATGTATGTCGCGGAAACAGTACAAGAAAAGGGGGGGGGCCCTTTTCTTGTACTGTTTCCGCTCCACCCCGTAGCAACAAGGCGCGATAGTGTTTGGCGCAATTTCACACGCTTAGTCACAACCCAGCGCTTAGACAAAACAGACGTAGTGAGACAGGCAGTAATTCTGGGTAAGACTGAGGCAGGAATACAGCTATTCAGGTCCGTTGCTTTAAGGGGATAAGTGAGTCATTACCGGCCGTAGGCCCCGGCCTACTTAAATAGCATAGAAGTCTCCAATTTAGTCTGCCAAGAAGTGTAGTTAATTTTTAACACACTAAACATCAGGGACGTGACTCCTTGGCAGAGCATGTGTGCAAGCCGAGCTGTGATACGTACAGTGAGAGGTGAAATACTCTCCTGTGTGTCTGGGGGCACTTGCCTGTAGTCGTGTGAACTTGTTGTATTAAACTTTACTGTTGGCTGAGGCTGCTCAGCCGCAGATGACTTAAGTGAATAACTGTGTAGTGAAACTTACTCCCTCCTCAGGCCCTGACAAGGCCTGCCGTCCCGAAGGTAGTAAACAACACCACTCAGTGAGAGATATAACACTGATTAACATTCTAAACGATTATAATTTAATTGTTTTCATATAGAAAAAATGCCGTGCAATGAACAGATTTTCAGAAAAAAAGATGGTAAGGTGATAAACATTTTCATAACTAATTAGATAGTGATAGAGGAAATAGCATTAAACGTTTAAATTTCCCAAATGCAAAATTAAATGTTTAAATTTGCCAAATTTGCGAAATATATACAGTACTTAAAAAAAAAAAAAACGTAAAGGTGGTACTAGTAAACCAACAGTTAATATCTTTAGAAAATCGTTAATCATGCAAAAATGCCAGTAATGTGGAGGCAAGCGGATGTACTGCCCCTCCTCAGGAAAGGAGATAAAATGTCAATATCGAACTACTGGCCAGTCATACAAACTTCATTTATAAGTAAAGTAATAGAGTCTATAATGGCAAGAAATATTACGAATTATTCTGACAAGCAAATGTCAATAAATATTTCATGGCATGGGTTATGAAAAAAACATGCTTCCCTGATTTGTATTTTTTTTTTTATATCTGATCTGATAATCTGATGTCTTTCAGATGTCAGATCATGGGAATGATTACTATATAATATACCTGGACTCCATTAAGGTGTTCGATAAGGACTCCCACGAAAGGGTGTATGTGATTGATGGGAAAATTTTACTCTAAATATAGTGATGGCTATGCAGCAAACGACAGAGTTGTATGTAATGTCTCTAAATCCGGGTGTGGTCAAGTAATTAGGTGGGTGTCACAGGGATCAGTTTTAGAGTCTTTATTTTATTTTTTTCTATAAATATTAATCATCTAGATAACTGGATTAATACCAATGTTAATATATTTCTGGAGGATACAAAGACAGAAAGATTAATCAAGTTCATTCAAACTCAGTCACTTTGTAGACGATGATGAACGAATGAACAAATGAATGGTAAATACAGTTTAATATTAGTAAATGTAAAGTACTTAACGTAGGTAGAAATAAGTTTACATTATTGGTACACAATAAAGAAGACTCTGACTCTCTTCTATTTTCAGGAGATTTCTATTGTTGGAGAATTCAAATGTTCACCACCAACTTTAGCTTTGTGTCCCTTCACTGAGTATCCTGGTGAACTAGCCTTTAATTTTGCTATCTTCCACGACCAAAAGCAAGTGACTCAACACCCTACTCATATTCATGACTGTCTTAGAGACGCGCCCAACATTCTTGGCTTTTTTACTAACCTCTAATCCTTCTGCTTATGCTGTCATTCTGTCTTTTCCGCTGGGCTCTTTCGATCACTCTCATATCTGTATCTTGTCCTATCGCTCCAATCCCTCCTCAGGATCCCCATAGCAGAGGTGCTTCTGGCGTTTTGCCTCTGCCATTTGGAAAGACCTGAGAAGATATTATGATGATTTTCGTTGGAATCACAACTGCTTCCATGTCAGAGACCCGTGTCTGTGTGCTGAGCGCATAACAGATATGGCAATGACTAGCATTAAAGCGTCCATTTCTCACTCTTTCTTTCGACCTAAACCTTCCAGGACTTCCAGAATTAATACAGCATCTCCTTGTTCTATACATGACAGAGATGACCCGCAAAAGGTACTTGAGCCTTCCATCACCTGAATCTCATGCACTTTTAATTTCTGCCCCGAATCATGCCAAGTCTGTTCTCCAACTAGCCAAAACCTCCTTCATTAATAGTGTTAAAATCTTTCAAGATCTAACTCCCCTCCTGACTTATGGCAACTAGCCAAAAACATCTCCAATAACTTTGCTTCTTCATCATTCCCTTCTTTATTTCAACCTGATGGCACCAATGCCATCTCATTTCTTTCTAAAGCTAAACTTTTCACTCAAACCTATGCTAAAACTTCTACTTTGGATGACTTATGGCTTGTTCAAAGCTCTTGTCATGGCTTGTCAAACTCTTTCAACTCTATCAATATCAAACTTTTCATTCTTGCTGAAAGTTTGTCTGCATTCAGCCTGTTCCTAAAAGGGGTGACCATTCTAATCCCTCATATTACCGTCCTATTGCTCTAATTTCCTGCCTGTCTATCTATCATCAACAGGAAGATTCTTAAACATATATCACTTCACAACCTTCTATCTGATCGCTAGTATAAATTCCGTCACGGCTGCTCTACTGGTGATCTTTTGGCTTTCCTTACTAAGTCTTGGTCATACTCTTTTAGAGATTTTGGTGAAACTTTTGATGTTGCCCTAGACATATTAAAAGGTTTTGATTTTTAAACTATCCTCCTACGGCTCCTATCCTTTTCTCTGTAACTTCATATCAAATTTCTCTTTTGACCGTTTTTATTGCTGTTGTGGTAGACGGTCACTGTCCTTCTAAATCTATTAACAGTGATGTTCCTCAGGATTCTGTTCTATCACACACTTTCTTTCTATTATTCCTTAATGATCTTCTAAACCAAACTTCTTTTCCTATCCACTCCCATGCTGATGATACCACCCTGCAATTTTCCACGTCTTTTCGTAGACGTCCGGTCCTTCAGGAAGCCACAGCACGCCTGACTTTCGATCTATAAAAAAAAAAAATTGATTAGGAAAGAGCAAACTTAGGATTATTCAATGCCTCAAATACTCAATTCCTCCATCTATTAACTCGACACAACCTTCCAGATAGCTGTCCCCTCTTCAACGACACTCAACTATCCCCCTCTTCTACATTGAATATCCTCGGTCTGTCCTTTATTTATAATCAAACTGGATGCTTCACATGTCATTTCTAGTTAAAACAGTCTTTTTTGAAGCTAGGAGATCTGAGTCGTCTTCTTTAGTTTTCCTCATCCCCCAGCTGCTAACTCTGTAGAGAGGTCTTATCTGTCCATGTTTGGAGTATGCTTCATATGCACTGGGGGTTCCACTCGTACCACACTTTTAGACAAGATGGAATTAAAAGTCTTTCCTCCCATCAATTCCTCTTCTCTAACTGACTGTCTTCAGCGTCTTTCTCAACGCCGGAACGCTGCATCTCTTGCTATCTTCTACCGCTACTTTCATACCAAATGCTCTTCTGATTTTGCTAACTACATACTTCCGCTCCTCCTGTGCCCTTATTGCACAAGACTTTCTTCTTTCTCTCACCCCCATTCTCTCCACTTCTCTAATGCAAGAGTTAACCAGTATTCTCAATCATTCATCCCTTTCTCTGGTAAACTCTAGAACCCTTTGCCTGCTTATGTATTTCCACCTTTATAGGACTAGAACTCTTTGAAGAGGGAGGTATCAAGACACTTATCCTGTAATTTTTGACTACTGCTTTCGACTCTTTCGAAGGCCAGCACATCAGTCGGCCTTTTTTTTTATTTTTTATTTTTTTATTTATGTGCAAATTTGTTACCCTTGACCGGTGTTCCTCCTACATTAAAAAAAAAAAAAAAAGTAAGTAAATAGATATCCACTGCCGAGTCATTCAAAGATGATCTGATATATATGATTTTTATGAGAATGTGTGAGGATAATATATGGAAATAGATATGTTACATGGAGGGACTGCTAAGTGTAGACCTGGACCACACTTGCAGGTTGTAAATTTTTCTTATGTTCTTATGTTTCTAAAAACAACAACAACAACAACAACAACAACAACAACAACAACAATAATAATAATGGTGTTTATTAGGAAAGTTATTAAATATTCGGATGTCACGAAGGTAGGTAGATAAATTATGCCAAATTCGGATGCACTCTCTTTGCAAACACACTAAGATAAAATTAACGAATGAATAAATATATCATAAATTATAATTTGACATGAGTAAATGTAAAAGTACCTCCGTAAATAGAAGAAACGTATAAAATTTGTACACAATAGGTGGATTTTTTTTAAATCGAGGAAAGGAGTTTCAATCAAAACTTACTAAAAAAAAAAAATTGGAAAAAAGGTCCAATGAGTATGGCAGTCCCTAAAGAATAAGATCTGAACTAATAAAAAATAAATGAAAATTGCCCTAAAACCTTCCTCTTGAAAGATTTCAAGTTTACCAGTTAAAGGGATGAAAGACTGAGAATTTATTTATATATTTATTTATTTATTTATTTATGTAGGAGTGACACCGGCAAAGGGCAACACAAATAAAATATATATATATATATATACTCGTATATATATATATATATATATATATATATATATATATATATATATATATATATATATATATATATATATATATATATATATATATATATATATATATAAAAACGCAGACATGGCGGTCCCCGAACAGGGTCCGAAGCAGTTGTCGAAAATTTAAGTGTAATTGTCTTGAAACATCACTCTTGAAGGAAATCAAGCCATAAGAAGGTGGAAATACAGAAGTAGGCAGGGAAATCCAGTGTTTACCAGAGAAAGGGATGAATGACTGAGAATACTGGTTAACTCTTGCATTAGAGAGGTGGACACAATAGGATGAGAGAAAGAAGAAAGTCTTGTGCAGCGAGGCGGCGGGAGGAGAGGAGGCATGCAGTTAGCAAGATCAGAAGAGCAATTAGCATGAAAAGAGCGGTACAAGATAGCAAGAGACGCAACATTGCAACGATGAGAAAGAGACTGAAGACAGTCAGTTAGAGGAGAGGAGTTGAGACGAAAAGCTTTTTGATTCCACACTGTCTAAAAGAGTGGTATGAGTGGAACCCCCCCTCCCCAAACATGTGAAGCATACTCCATACGTGGACGGATAAGGCCCTTGTACAGAGTTAGCAGGTGGGGGGTTAGAAAAACTGGCGGAGACGTGTCAGTACACCTAACTTCATAGAAGCTGTTTTAGCTAGCATTGAATAATACCTAGTTTGCTGTGCCTTAATCAGAAATTTTAGTGATATCAGAAGTCAGGCGTTCTGTGGCTTCCCTGCGTGAACTGTTTACTTTCTGAAGGGTTGGACGTCTATGAAAAGATGTGAAAAAGTGCAGGGTGGTATCATCATCGTAGGAGTGGAAAGGACAAGAGGTTTGGTTTAGAAGATCATTGATGTATAATAAGAGAGTGGGTGACAGGACAGAACCCTGAGGAACACCACTGTTAATAAATTTAGAAAAAGAACAGTGACCGTCTACCACAGCAACAATAGAACGGTCAGAAAGGAAACTTGAGATGAAGCAACAGAGAAGGATAGAGGCCATAGCAGGGTAGTTTGGAAATCAAAGCTTTGTTCCAGACTTTATCAAAAGCTTTTGATATGTTTAAGGCAAGAGCAAAAGTTTCACCAAAATCTCTAAAAGAGGATGACCAATATAAGTAAGAAAAGCCAGAAGATCACCAGTAGAGCGGCCTTGACGAAACCCATACTGGCGATCAGATAGAAGGTTGTGAAGTGATAGATGTTTAAGAATCTTCCTGTTGATGATAGATTAAAAAAAAAAAGAAATAGATAGGGAGGAAATTAAAGTAATAGGACGGTAGTGTGAAAATAAGAACATAAGAAGTAAGGGAAACTGCAAGAAGCGACCAGGCTTACACGTGGCAGTCCCTGTATGAAATATAACTACCTATTTCCACCTATCATTCCCATCCATAAACCTGTCTAGTCTTCTCTTAAAGCTCCCTAATATCTTAGCACTAACAACATGATTACTGAATCTGTTCCACTCATCTAGCACTCTATTTGAGAATCAATTTTTCCCTATCTCTTTCTTAAACATATATTTTTTTCAAGCATGAACCCTTTATTTCTTGTTCTATCCTGGTTGCTGATCCTAAACATTTTGCTTACATCCCCCTTGTTATAACCCTTATACTACTTAAAGACTTATATCAGGTCCCCTCTTAACCTATGTCTCTTTAAAGAATGTAAATTTAACAGCTTCAATCTCGCCTCCTAAGGAATATTTCTCATCCCTTTTATCCTTTTAGTCATTCTCCTTTGTGTTGATTCTAATAGAACTTTATCTTTCCTGCAATACATCTTTCCTGTAATGTAGTTTGAAGGATTAGAACGATCACCCTTTTTAGGAACAGGCTGAAAGTAGGCAAACATCCAGCAAGAAGGAAAGGTAGATGTTGACAGAGTTGAAAGAGTTTGACTAGGCAAGGTGCAAGCACGGAGGCACTGTTTCGGAGAACAATAGGAGGGACACCATCAGGTCCATAAGCATGCAGAGGGTTTAGGCTAGCGAGGGCACGGAAAACATCACTGCGAAGAATTTTAATAGATAGCATGTAGTAGTCAGAGGCTGCAGGAGAGGGAGGAACAAGTCCTGAATCGTCGAAGGTAGAGTTTATAGCAAAGAGTTCAGCTTAAGAGATAGATGTGATAGCAGTGGTGCCATTTGGTTGAAATAGAGGAATAAAAGAAGAAGAAGCAAAGTTATTGGAGATATTTTTGGCCAGATGCGAAAAGTCACGACGAGAGTAAGATCTTGAAAGATTTTGATACTTTCCATTAATTAAGGAAGGATTTTTTTTTTGGATAGTTGGAGAACAGACTTGGCATGGTTCCAAGCAGAAATATAAAACGGATGAGATTCTGGTGATGGAAGGCTTAAGTACCTTTTGTGAGCCACCTCTCCATCATGTGTAGCAAAAGAACAGGCTGTGTTAAACCAAGGTTTTGAAGGTTTAGGTAGAGTAAAAAGAGTGAGGAATGTACGCCTCTATGCCAGACACTATCACCCCTGTTATGCGCTCGGCATAGACGGATCTTTGACATGGAAGCAGTAGTCATTCCAAGGGAATTCAGCAAAATACCTCTTCAGGTCCCTCAAGTACAGAAGCAAAACGCCAGAGTCACCTCCGTTTAGGGGGAACCTGAGGAGGAATTGGACCGATAAGACAAGATATATGTATGAGATTGTGATCGAAGGGGTCAATGGAGAAGAGAGGGTAACAGCGTAAGCAGAAAAATATTAGAGGTTAGGAGAGGTCAAGAATGTTGGGCGTATCTCTAAGACGGTCAGGGATACGAGTGGGGTGCGAGGTTAGGATAGCAAAGTTGAAGGCTAGTTCACCAGGATGGTCAGTGAAGGGAGAGGAAAGCCAAAGCTGGTGGTGAACATTGAAGTCTCCAAGAATGAAGATCTCCGCAAAAGGAAAGTGATTCAGAATGTGCTCCACTTTGGAAGTTAAGTTGCCAAAGAATTTGTTATAGTCAGAGAGTTAGGTAAGAGGTATACAGCATAGACCAATTTAGTTTTGTAGTGACCCTGTAATCGTAGTCAGATGGTGGAAAACTCGGAAGATTCAAGAGCGTGGGCACGAGAGCAGGTTAAGTCGTTGCATACATAAACACAACATCCAGCTTTGGATTGAAAATGAAAATAGAGAAGGTAGAAGGGAACAAAAAAAGGGGCCACTGTCAGTTGCCTCATACACCTGTGTTTCAGTGAGGAAAAGAAAATGAGGCTTAGTAGAGGAGAGGCGGTGTTCTACATATTGAAAAAATAGATCTAAGACCACGAATGTTGCATAAGTGAATGAATAAAAGGTTGAATACTGGCTAACCTTTGCAATAGGGAGATGGACAAAATATTAATTAGAGAAAATAAAAAGTCTTGTGCGGCGAGACGAAAGGGGGAGGGGAGGAATGGAGTTAGTAAGATCAGAAGTACAGTTAGCGAGAGAGAGAGAGAGAGAGAGAGAGAGAGAGAGAGAGAGAGAGAGAGAGAGAGAGAGAGAGAGAGAGTCAGGTCAGAGGTCGTCGGGTGAGGACGTGGTTTAGGAGCGCTCCGCCACAACAGGTCGGGTCATAGTTCCTGAGCAAGTCTCCGCTATTTCATTATACCATCACCACAACTGAGATTACAGTGCAGAGTGTACAGGTAATAAAAGTGATGTGAATACAGTACAGTACAGAATACAGTACAGTACACAGTGTGTGGAGCAGTGCTGGCAACGTGGTCACCGAGTGTCAGTTTGTGTCACTGCGCCTGTGTGTCTGCCGTCTTCACTTCACTACACCTCCACCATCAGCACTACCGAGGTTGAAGTGTAGTATACATAGCAGTGAAAGTGCAGTGTACGGTGAAAAGTGCAGTAAATAGGTGTGGTGCAGTGCTGGCAGCGCGGTGCTCGTCACGCGTTTCCCGTGTATCGCCGCGCCCCTATTCCTCCGGGACATCAGCCCACAGCTGTGCTGCATTTCAAGGATTAAATACCTGCCGTGCCCTGTCCCGACCTGACTCACCTTCACCCTCACCTCGCCCCCACCGTGGCAGCGGGGTGCTAGTCACGTGTTTTCCGTGTATCGCCGCGCCCCTACTCCCCCGGGACATCAGCCCACAGCTGGGCTGCATGCCATGAGGGATTAAATACCTGCCGTGCCCTGTCCCGACCTGACTCTCCCTGACTCACCAAAACCTACTGACCACTCCTCTCTCCCTCCCTCATGTCTTCCTCCGAGCACCAACTCATCGCACGGCGTCATCTGTCAGGTTACACCCCGCATAGGTGGTGTGCTGTTTGTGGGAAGGCAACATCGAAAGCTGCCCACGTCAGCTGTGAGGACGACAGTTGCCCTAATCTGTGCCATACCGGCTGCCTGGGCGACAAGCCAGTCTACCGGTGTGCCGAGACGGGGCTGCTGAGGGAGCAAGCTAACATACAGGACCCCGTGACATTCGTTGACAGGGAGGCTGATCCATCCTCCCAGCCATTCCCTCCGCGACTCCGAGGAGATCAAGAACAGGCCGCAGAACGGAGTCACTGGGAAGACATGGAGAAAACTGAATTAATCTCCTTGGTTGAGAAGCTCACAGAAGAAGCCTCTCGAACAAATATTATCCTCAGGTCCCTCCAGCAGGATAGGGACCTGATCATAGAATACCGGAAGGTGTTTGCGTCAGCGCTCAGACTCACTGACAGGCTCGTCGCCTCCAAGCAGCGCGAGGCAAAGGTTGCCTCGTGCACACAAGGAGTCAGTGCTCTGCCAGAGACCATAGACAGACACTGGGAGGAGGTCTGTCAGGGCTCTGAGTGCTGGAGGGATTGGTGGAATTCAGGTAGGCCGAAACAACTGCGGCACGCCCCTGAGCTCGCCATCCTGCCCACCCAGCCAGGCAATCGAACACCACCGGAGGCTACTCCCAGCAGTACATCGGTAGCCGAACCCCCACCCCCACCTGTGCCCTCCTCTACACTTGTCTCCCTTCCTACAAGTTCCGGCTTAAACACCTCCACCTCGCAGACACACAGTACTGCAACCTCCACACAGACCCAAACCCACACCAATACCTTGCCAGCAGTACCATCGACTCCCCCAGCAACACCAGCACCAGCCCCAGCCCCAGCAGTCCCGGCTTCATCCACGAGCACCGCTGGTAACACCACCACCAGGAAAAAAAAAGTATAAAAAAAAGAACCGGAACAGCGAGGTCAGAGGAGCCTCTACCACCCAGGGGGCCGGCCCCTCAAGGAGACAGACCCCAGCCAATCCCACGCAGATTTGCCGGTACTGCAATCGGAAGGGCCACAGTACTGAAGACTGCCACACCAGGACTGCTGAGTTGAGGCGGGAGCGACTGCTACGGCAGGTCCTTGCGGAGGGGGGATACTTGGCCGCTGCCTCCCCATCAGCAACACCTGACTTGCATCCCTTTCCGCAGTCTCGCCTGTTTTCAGCTCAGCCTGTTAACTGGGGCCACACCCAGGGCTGGCAATGGATCCCGCCCGGCCCTCGGTACCCCCAACTGAGCCCTGTCACACCCCTTCAGGCCGGACCACAACTCCCTCCAACATGGTAAGGCCCGACCGCCACCGCCACCAATTCAAGGTTATCTCCGTCAATGTACGTGCTCTCCGAACGAACATCGGAGACCTACCCCACAACTGTGTACTACGACACGGTGCAGATGCAGTTGTGGTAACGGAGATCTGGCTGAACGGAGATGTGGAGCCATCGTTCGGCAAAATAGGTGGCTACACTCACTGGGCCAGGAGAGACCGAAAGGATAGAGCTGGAGGCGGAGTCTGCTTCAGGGAAGGAGTGCAGGCACAACAACTCGACGTGGACACGCCGCCTCAGCTGGAGGTGATGTTCTTCCGGGTTGTGCTGGCCAACCACTCTGCCCTCCTGCTGTGCGCCATGTACCGCCCCCCCCAGCAAGGGCCTGACTCGCTCCTGTACCTCAAGGAGGCCCTAGATGTCCTCCTTGTGACTCACCGCTGCCAACACTTTTTGCTTGTGGGCGACCTCAACCACCACCTGGAGCACGACGCCTACGAAAACCTCCTGACGGTGCAGGGCCTGAAGGACCATGTGACCTTCCCCACTCATGAGCGGGGCGGTACCCTGGACCCCGTCATATCCGACCTGGAGGAGGACACACTCAGCTGCCACCAGCTGGGTCTCGTGGGCAGCTCTGACAACCATGCTGTCCTGACCCAGGTGGACATGGGTGTGGCTCGTGACGAGGCCACCACTCGCACAGTCTGGCTATGGGATAGGGCAGACTGGGGCTCCCTTCACCGAGACCTGCGCAGGACTGACTGGCCTTCCATCCTGCAGGGTGGAGCGGAGGTACAGGCGCGAGCCTTCACTTCCCACCTCTTGGCGCTCCAGGAGCAACACGTGCCCCACCGTGAGTTCGTCGCCAGACCAACGGACCAGCCTTGGTTTGGCTACCGCTGCCGCGTTTGCCGCCGAGGCGAAGTATTCTGCGTGGCTCCGCTACAAGCAGAGTCCTACTCGGCGCAACAAAGACCTACATCGTGCGGCCTGCAAGAGGAGGGTGACGACCTGCCGGTGGGCCGTAGGGAGGTGGGAGGAGGACCTGTGGCGCCAGCTAGGAGGCCCTGGAGTGGGCAACAAGACTTGGTGGTCCCTTGTTAAGGGCAGACAGGGCCTCAACCGTCAAGACACTGTCCCTTCTCTCACAAGGCCTGACGGAACGGTGGCCACCAGCAGCAAGGACAAAGCCCAGCTGCTGGCCACCCTTTTCGCCGGGAAGATGGAGGTGGACGACCCTGAAAGGTCACCGCCTCTTCTGGAGCAGCAGTGCAGAGACTGTAACCAAGGTGGAGGTGACGCAGGGGCTTGTCGAGCGTCTGCTGCAGGGGCTCGATGTACAAAAAGCTACCGGTCCCGACAACATCAGCCCGCACGTTTTGAAAGAATGTGCCCGCGAGCTGGCTGTACCCCTCACCACAGTCTTCTCTGCCTGCTTACGGGAAAATACCTGGCCCTTAGTGTGGAAAGAGGCCCGGGTAGTTCCCGTACACAAGAGGAGCTCCAGGTCTGACCCAAAAAATTATCCACACATCTCCCTGCTCTCTGTGGTGGGGAAAGTGTTCGAGAGGGTGGTGGCAGATGTGGTGTGTCGCCACCTCCAGGACAATTACCTCCTCTCGGACCAACAGTTTGGCTTCAGACCTGGGCGGTCCACCTCCGATCTCCTCATGCTCCTCACCGGGCGCTGGCAGGACGCCCTTGACGGCGGCCTCGACTCTGTTGTGGTGGCCCTGGATATAGCGGGCGCCTTCGACAGGGTCTGGCATGGGGGCCTTCTGGAAAAGCTGAGGGCAAAGGGGATCCAGGGTGACTTCCTTCAGCTCCTTGGCGACTACCTCCAAGGAAGGACCCTCCAGGTCGTTGTCAGTGGGCAAGCGTCCGAGTCCCTCCCGGTGAGAGCGTCAGTGCCACAGGGCTCAGTGCTGGGGCCAGTCCTGTGGAACATCTACGTGGACGATCTTCTCCGACAGCTGCCGGCGGTCTCAGCTTATGCTGACATTTGCACTCTCTCCTGTACCTACCCTCGACACGAAAGTGTGCGTGCTGCTGAAGAGATCAATCAGCAGCTTGGGGTAATACAGGAGTGAGGGGCACGCTGGCAGGTGATCTTTGCTCCGGAGAAGACACAGGCAATGGTAGTTTCTCGATCCCCCGTTGCCGAGCCAGCAGTGGAGGGAGGGCTAAGCTTTGGTGGCCTTCCTCTCGAACTCCAGGAGTCCGTCAAGATTCTTGGGGTGGAGGTGGATCGAGGGCTGCGGTTTGACCGCCACGTCAAACACATTGCCCTTAAGGCCTCACACCGAGTCTCCTCCTTGAGGAGGGTGGCCAACTTGCTCGACAGGAGAGGGAGGCTCTTGCTCTACAAGGCCCAGATACGGCCTTATTTAGAGTATGCCACCCTCTCCTGGATGTCCTGTGCTGCCACACACATCAGCAAGCTCGACGGCATCCAGCGACGGGCGCTGCGACTGGTGGAAGCAGCAGGTGCCCCAGCTTATCCTGAGGCTCCCGTCGACACTCTAGAACACTACAGGGGCGTGGCAGCCCTTGTGGTGTTCCACAAGGCACAGGTGCAGGGTGTGCCACATCTGGCGGGACTACGGCTGCCCACCACAGTCACCTCGCGGGACACGAGAACAGTGTCATCCAGTGGTGACTCAGTGGAAGTGCCTCGTTCCCGCTCCAGCCAACACCAGCGCACCTTTTGGGGGCGAGTCTCCAGACTGTGGAACGTCTTCGCGTCCTCCGTTCCTCATATCAGGGAGATGGATACCCAGGACGTGAAGTTAGCAGCACACCACTGGAGGGGATCGTTCCCAACCCCCCTGCTAACAATATTAATATGAGTCTATCATAAAGAATGTATATATATGTATATATATTTATATTTGTATTTGTGTGTTGTGTCCCACCCCTAAAATAGGTTGCACACGGCAGTGCGCCTTCGGATGATAATGTACCTATGTTTAAATAAAAAAAAAAGAGAGAGAGAGAGAGAGAGAGAGAGAGAGAGAGAGAGAGAGAGAGAGAGAGAGAGAGAGAGAGAGAGAGAGAGAGGGGGGGACTGAAGACAGTCAGTTAAAGGACAATTGATAAAATTAAATGCTTTTTGATTCCACCCTTTTTAAAAGAGTACAGCCTCCCCATATATATATATGTGAAGTGTGCTCCATTCATGGGCGAATAAAACCCCTGTATAGAGCAAGTTGCTGAGGATGCAGACGGCTCAGAACGACATGCTAAATTTGCAGATTACTTTATTAGTAAAGGACTAACCGAGGATCTCAGTGTAGCAGGGGGGGAGAGTTGTTGGTCATGCAAGAGTTATTTAACTCTTGAAAGTGTACGTAGATAGGAAAAATTTTAATCAAATTAGGGTCGAATAATAGAGAAAAAAATGTGGTTAATAAGACGGAACCTTGGAGAACACCAGCATTAATAGACTTAGAAGAACAGTGCCAGACTCTATTTCCTGTTTTTTGATACGTCTAAGACAACAGAGGAAGATTCACCAAAATCCCTAAAACAGGATAACCAAGACTCAGTAACACCAGGTCACCAGTAAAGCTGCCACGATGGAACCCATAATAACGATCAGATATAAGGCTCTGAAGTGGTAGATGTTTAAAAATCTTTCTGTTGAGGATATGAGGATATATTAAAAAAAAAAAAAACATAATAATAATAATAAAAAAAATTATATATATATATATATATATATATATATATATATATATATATATATATATATATATATATATATATATATATATATATATATATATATATATATATATATATATATATATATATATATATATATATATATATATATATATATATATATATATATACATATATATACCATAATAGTCCCTTTAAAAGGTATTGAGGGATTAGAAAGAACCAGGCTGAATATAGGCAGATTTCCAGCATGAAGGTAAGGTAGATGTTGACATAGTTGGAAGAGTTTGACCAGACAAGGTTCATGGGCGGAGCAATTTCAAGCACTCGGAGGGATCCCATCACGTCTATAATGTTTTCGAGGGTTAAGTCCAGCGAAGGCACGGAAAACATTATTATAAAAAATCTTAATACGAGGTATGGAATATTCGGACGGTAAGAAGAGGGAGGTGCGCAAGCCCTGAATCACCCAGAAAAGTGCTTTATATTTTAGAGATAGATATGATAGGAGTGGTGTCATCAGGTTACAATTGAGGAAAAAAAGAGGAAGAAAATTGTTAAAGGTATTTTTAGCTAGGTACCAGCCACGGGAGATCGAAAAATTTAGATTTTTCTTACTGACGAAGAAGTTTGTGGTTACTTGAAGAACAGTCTTAGTATGATTTCAGACACTACTGCTGCTACTACTACTACTACTACTACTACTACTACTAGTAGTAGTAGTAGTAGTACTAGTAGTACTATTATTATTATTATTATTATCATTATTATTATTATTATTATTGTTATTATTATTATTATTAGTAGTAGTAGTAGTAGTAGTGGTGGTGGTGGTAGAGATGGTGGTGGTACTGCTGCTGTTGCTGCAACTACTACTGTTATTACTACTGCTACTATCACTACTACTACCACTACTACTACTACTGCTACTACTACTACTAATACAATTACAACCATTTATGCTGCCGCTACAGCTTCGGCTGCTGCTCC
Source organism: Scylla paramamosain (assembly GCF_035594125.1). Lineage (NCBI taxonomy): Eukaryota > Metazoa > Arthropoda > Malacostraca > Decapoda > Portunidae > Scylla > Scylla paramamosain. The sequence continues at coordinate 18,835,728 of NC_087159.1, read as the reverse complement.
TATTACTACCATTACTACTACCACTACTACTACTACTACTACTACTACTACTTCTGCTGCTACTGTTACTACTACTACTACTACTACTACTACTACTACTACTACTACTACTACTACTACTTTTTTTTTTTTTATGTAGGAAGGACACTGGCCATGGGCAACAAAATCCAATAAAAGAAAAAAAAAGCCCGCTGAGATGTCGGTCCCAGAAAAGGGTCCAAAGCGGTAGTCAAAAATTGAATTGTCTTGAAACCTTGAAAGATTTCAAGTTTACCAGTTAAAGGGATGAAAGGTTGTGAATTATTTTATTTATTTATTTACTTTTTTTTGTGTAGGAGTGACAAAGGGCAACAAAAATATAATAATAATAAAAAATTTAAAAAACACTGACATGCCGGTCCCCAAACAGGGTTCGAAGCAGTAGTCAATAATTGAAGGCGAAGAGTCTTCAAATATCCCTCTAGAGTCTAGAAGGAATTCAAGCCATAGGAAGATGGAAATACAGAAGCAGTCAGGGAGTTCTAGCGTTTACCAGAGAAAGGGATGAATGACTAAGAATTGGACAGAAGAGGGGTGAGAGAAAGAAGAAAGTCTTTTGCAGCAAAGCCGCGGAAGGAGGGGAGGCATGCAGTTAGCAAGATCAGAAGAGCAGTTAGCCTGAAAATAGCGGTAGAAGACAGCTAGAGATGTAACATTGCGGCGATGAGAGAGAGGCTGAAGACAGTCATTTAGAGGAGAGGAGTTGATGAGACAAAAAGCTTTTGATTCCACCCTATCTATAAGAGTGGTAAGAGTGAATCCTCCCCAGACATGTGAAGCCTACTCCATACATGGACGAATAAGGCCATTGTGAGAAAAACTGGCGGAGACGTATTAGAACGCCTAACTTTATAGAAGCTGTTTTAGCTAGAGATAAGATGTGAAGTTTCCTCTTCAGATTATAAGTAAAGGACAGACCGAAGATATTCAGTGTAGAACAGAGGACAGTTGAGTGTCACTGAAGAAGAGGGGATGGTTGTCTGGAAGGATGTGTCGAGTTGATAGATGGAGGAATTGAGTTTTTGAGGCATTGAACAATACTAAGTTTGCTCTGTCCCAATCATAAATTTTAGAAAGATCAGAAGTCAGGCGTTCTGTGGCTTCCCTGGGTGAAATGTTTACTTCCTGAAGGGTTGGTCGTCTATGAAAAGACGTGGAAAAGTGCAGGGTGGTGTCATGAACGCAGAAGTGGATAAGACAAGAAGTTTGGTTTGGAAGGTCAATGATGAATAATAAGAAGAGAGTGAGTCACAGAACATAACTCTAAGGACAACCATGGTTAATAGATTTAGGAAAACGTCTACCACAGCAGCAATAAAACAGTCAGAAAGGAAACTTGAGATGAAGTTACAGAGAGAAGGATAGAAGCCGTAGGAGAATAGTTTGGAAATCAAAGCTTTGTGCCAGACTCTATCAAAAGCTTTTGATATATCCAAGGCAACAGCAAAAGTTTCACCAAAATCTCTAAATGAGGATGACCAAGACTCAGTAAAGAAAGCCAGATAACTAGTAGAGCAGCCTTGACGGAACCCATACTGACGATCAGATAGAAGGTTGTGAAGTGATAGATGTTTAAGAATCTTTCTGCTGAGGATAGATTGAAAAACTTTAGATAGGCAGGAAATTAAAGCAATAGGACGGTAGCTTGAGGAATTAGAACAATTAACTTTTTTTAGAAACAAGCCGAATGTAGGCAAACTTTCATCAAGAAGTAAAGGTAGATGTTGACAGACAGACATGAAAGACTTTGACTAGGCAAGGTGCAAGCACGGATGCACAGTTTCGGAGAACAATAGGAGGGACCCCATTAAGTCCATAAGCCTTCCGTGGGTTTAGGCCAGCGAGGGCATTGAAAACATCATTGCGAAGAATTTTAAAAGGTACCATGAAGTAGTCACAGGGTAAAGGAGAGGGAAGAACAAGCCCAGAAATGTCCAAAGTAGAGTTTTTAACAAAGGTTTGAGCGAAGAGTTCAACTTTAGAAATAGATGTGATAGCAGTGGTGCCATCTGGTTGAAATAAAGGAGGGAAAGAAAAAGAAGCAAAGTTATTGGAGATATTTTTGGCTAGATGCCAAAAGTCACGAGGGGAGTTAGATCTTGAAAGGTTTTGACACTTTCTGTTAATGAAGGAGTTTTTGGCTAGTTGGAAAACAGACCTGGCATGTTTCTGGGCAGAAATATAAAGTGCATGACATTCTGGTGATGGAAGGCTTAAGTACCTTTTGTGGGCCACCTCTCTATCATGTATAGCACGTGCTTTAACACAGAACAAGCTGTGCTAAACCAAGGTTTGGAAGGTTTGGGTCGAGAAAAAGAGTGTGGAATGTACGCCTCCATGCCAGACACTATCACCTCTGTTATGCGCTCAGCACACAAAGACGGGTCTCTGACACGGAAGCAGTAGTCATTCCAAGGAAAATCAGCAAAATACCTCCTCAGGTCCCCCCAACTAGCAGAGGCAAAAACGCCAGAGGCACCTTCGCTTAGGGGGATCTTGAGGAGGGATTGGAGCGACAGGACAAGATGCGAATATGAGATTGTGATCGGAGGAGCCCAACGGGGAAGAAAGGGTGACAGCATAAGCAGAAGGATTAGAGGTCAGGAAAAGGTCAAGAATGTTGGGCGTATCTCCAAGACAGTCAGGAATACGAGTAGGGTGTTGCACCAATTGCTCTAGGTCGTGGAGGATAGCAAAGTTGAAGGCTAGTTCACCAGGATGGTCAGTGAAGGGAGAGGAAAGCCAAAGTTGGTGAGCATTGAAGTCTCCAAGAATGGAGATCTCTGGAAAAGGGAAAAGGATCAGAATGTGCTCCAGTTTGGAAGTCAAGTAGTCAAAGAATTTCTTATAGTCAGAGGAGTTATTTGAGAGGTATACAGTACAGATAAATTTAGTTTGAGAGTGACTCAATAGTCGTAGCCAGATGGTGGAAAACTCGGAAGATTCAAGTCATTTTGCGCATAAACGCAACATCCAGCTTTGGATCGAAAATGAGTATAGAGAAAGTAGGAGGGAACAGAAGAGGGGCTACTGCCAGTTGCCTCAGACACCTGAGTTTCAGTGAGGAAAAGATGATGTTTAGAAGAGGAGAGGTGGTGTTCTACAGATTGAAAATTAGATCTTAGACCGCGAATGTTGCAGAAGTTAATGAAGAAAAAGTTGAGGGGGTTGTCAAGACACTTAGTGTCGTCGGCAGAAAGGCAGTCCGCCCTGGGGACATTTATGGTCCCCTCCTCAAACGGGGAGGGGACCATATATATATATATATATATATATATATATATATATATATATATATATATATATATATATATATATATATATATATATATATATATATATATATATATATATATATATATATATATATATATATATATATATATATATATATATATATATATATATATATATATATATATATATATATATATTACTGTCAGACTTTATACATTTACTTATAACTTTATCAAGAAAGCAAACCTGAGCTACTCTACTTCAAGCTTACAATGAGGGCAATGGCAACTGTTTGTAGATAAACATTGGGATGGGAGACTGGATTCCTCATCCAATGTAGATTCCAGTGATCTCATCAGCTTCCCTAAGTGAAATCCTGCACACAGTAGTTTTGTCAGTCAGAGTCAGCGAGGGCATGAACATTGGTTCTACATACAAGCAAATGGGTAACAAACACACGTACAGTATTTTTCTAACTAGGAATTTTATCCTCGGATTATCAAAGAGCGCAGAGGACAGGCCATTGTAATGGACAGAGAATAAGACTTGATCCACCACTTACTCAAGGTCAGGTAACTGAGGGTATATCACAGAATTTTCCTATTTGACTAGGCTTCTCAGTGGACACTGAACATCAGCACGAAGTTATTAGCAGTGTTAGGAGGAATTCAAGAGTTCTGATGTATGGGGACAAGTTCATCCTACGTACCACATGCCCTTCTCAGCATACAAAACTATAATAAAACCTTTATAATTATTATCTATATATTATGTTCATATATTTTTTTTTATTTTTTTTTTATGTAGGAAGGATACTGGCCAAGGGCAACAAAAATCTAATAAAAAAAAAAAGCCCACTGAAATGCCAGTCCCTTAAAAGGGTCAAAGCAGTGGTCAAAAATTGGTGGATAAGTGTATTGAAACCTCCCTCTTGAAGGAATTCAAGTCATAGGAAGGTGGAAATACAGAAGCAGGCAAGGAGTTCCAGAGTTTACCAGAGAAAGGGATGAATGATTGAGAATACTGGTTAACTCTTGCGTTAGAGAGGTGGACAGAATAGGAGTGAGAGAAAGAAGAAAGTCTTGTGCAGCGAGGCCGCGGAAGGAGGGGAGGCATGCAGTTAGCAAGATCAGAAGAGCAGTTGGCATGAAAATAGCGGTAGAAGACAGCTAGATATGCAACATTGCGGCGGTGAGAGAGGGGCTGAAGACAGTCAGTTAGAGGAGAGGAGTTGATGAGACGAAAAGCTTTTGATTCCAACCCTGTCTAGAACAGCAGTATGAGTGGAACCCCCCCAGACATGTGAAGCATACTCCATACATGGACGGATAAGGCCCTTGTACAGAGTTAGCAGCTGGGGGGGTGAGAAAAACTGGCGGAGACGTCTCAGAACACCTAACTTCATAGAAGCTGTTTTAGCTAGAGATGAGATGTGAAGTTTCCAGTTCAGATTATAAGTAAAGGACAGACCGAGGATGTTCAGTGTAGAAGAGGGGGACAGTTGAGTGTCATTGAAGAAGAGGGGATAGTTGTCTGGAAGATTGTGTCGAGTTGATAGATGGAGGAATTGAGTTTTTGAGGCATTGAACAATACCAAGTTTGCTCTGCCCCAATCAGAAATTTTAGAAAGATCAGAAGTCAGGCGTTCTGTGGCTTCCCTGCGTGATATGTTTACCTCCTGAAGGATTGGACGTCTATGAAAAGACGTGGAAAAGTGCAGGGTGGTATCATCAGCATAGGAGTGGATAGGACAAGAAGTTTGGTTTAGAAGATCATTAATGAATAATAAGAAGAGAGTGGGTGACAGGACAGAACCCTGAGGAACACCACTGTTAATAGATTTAGGAGAAGAACAGTGACTGTCTACCACAGCAGCAATAGAACGGTCAGAAAGGAAACTTGAGATGAAGTTACAGAGAGAAGGATAGAAACCGTAGGAGGGTAGTTTGGAAATCAAAGCTTTGTGCCAGACTCTATCAAAGGCTTTTGATATGTCCAAGGCAACAGCAAAAGTTTCACCAAAGTCTCTAAAAGAGGATGACCAAGACTCAGTAAGGAAAGCCAGAAGATCACCAGTAGAGCGGCCTTGACGGAACCCATACTGGCGATCAGATAGAAGGTTGTGAAGTGATAGATGTTTAAGAATCTTCCTGTTGAGGATAGATTCAAAAACTTTAGATAAGCAGGAAATTAAAGCAATAGGACGGTAGTTTGAGGGATTAGAGCGGTCACCCTTTTTAGGAACAGGTTGAATGTAGGCAAACTTCCAGCAAGAAGGAAAGGTAGATGTTGACAGACAGAGCTGAAAGAGTTTGACTAGGCAAGGTGCAAGCACGGAGGCACAGTTTCGGAGAACAATAGGAGGGACCCCATCAGGTCCATAACCCTTCCGAGGGTTTAGGCCAGCGAGGGCATGGAAAACATCATTACGAAGAATTTTAATACGTGGCATGAAGTAGTCAGAGGGTGGAGGAGAGGGAGGAACAAGCCCAGAATCGTCCAAGGTAGAGTTTTTAGCAAAGGTTTGAGCAAAGAGTTCAGCTTTAGAAATAGATGTGATAGCAGTGGTGCCATCTGGTTGAAGTAGAGGAGGGAAAGAAGAAGAAGCAAAGTTATTGGAGATATTTTTGGCTAGATGCCAGAAATCACGAGGGGAGTTAGATCTTGAAAGGTTTTGACATTTTCTGTTAATGAAGGAGTTTTTGGCTAGTTGGAGAACAGACTTGGCATGGTTCTGGGCAGAAATATAAAGTGCATGAGATTCTGGTGAAGGAATGCTTAAGTACCTTTTGTGGGCCACCTCTCTATCATGTATAGCACGAGAACAAGCTGTGTTAAACCGAGGTTTAGAAGGTTTAGGACGAGAAAAAGAGTGAGGAATGTACGCCTCCATGCCAGACACTATCACCTTTGTTATGCGCTCAGCACACAAAGACGGGTCTCTGACACGGAAGCAGTAGTCATTCCAAGGAAAATCAGCAAAATACCTCCTCAGGTCCCCCAACTAGCAGAGGCAAAACGCCAGAGGCACCTTCGCTTAGGGGGATCCTGAGGAGGAATTGGAGTGATAGGACAAGATAAAGATATGAGACTGTGATCGGAGGAGCCCAACGGAGAAGAAAGGGTGACAGCATAAGCAGAAGGATTAGAGGTCAGGAAAAGGTCAAGAATGTTGGGCGTATCTCCAAGACGGTCAGGAATACGAGTAGGGTGTTGCACCAATTGCTCTAGGTCATGGAGGATAGCAAAGTTGTAGGCTAGTTCACCAGGATGGTCAGTGAAGGGAGAGGAAAGCCAAAGCTGGTGGTGAACATTGAAGTCTCCAAGAATGGAGATCTCTGCAAAAGGGAAGAGGGTCAGAATGTGCTCCACTTTGGAAGTTAAGTAGTCAAAGAATTTCTTATAGTCAGAGGAGTTAGGAGAGAGGTATACAGCACAGATAAATTTAGTATGAGAATGACTCTGTAGTCGTAGCCAGATGGTGGAAAACTCGGAAGATTCAAGATCGTGGGCACGAGAGCAGGTTAAGTCATTGCGCACATAAACGCAGCATCCAGCTTTGGATCGAAAATGAGGATAGAGAAAGTAGGAGGGAACAGAACAGGGGCTACTGTCAGTTGCCTCAGACACCTGAGTTTCAGTGAGGAAAAGAAGATGAGGTTTAGAAGAGGAGAGGTGGTGTTCTACAGATTGAAAATTAGATCTTAGACCGCGAATGTTGCAGAAGTTAATGAAGAAAAAGTTGAGGGGGGTGTCAAGACACTTAGGGTCGTCGACGGAAAGGCAGTCCGACCTGGGGACATTTATGGTCCCCTCCCCAGATGGGGACTCCGAGGCTGGTGTAGGAGTCGCCATGATTTTAAAATTTTTTGAGTGAAGGGTGTGTGTGTTATTAGGTGCTTGTAGTTTTGTGTGGAGGAAGAGAGTTGTCTTTAGAGGGCAGGCTGTGACTACCCCCTTGTGTTGTGAGACACAAAGGGAAACGTTCAGTGAGGTCACAGCTGGGTTTAATGATAAGTTCACAGCACCCCCTGAACAGTGCTTTAGACCTCACTGGGAGTAATTATCGTTTCGGCAGGTGTCTACTGCCTCCTCCTATCATTGCAGGTAATAGCCTTTGTTAGCAGATAAATCCATAAGCATACTTTTACTTAAGTGATGTATACCTATATAACATTAACATTGCAGATTAACAGCTATCTCAGGAAATAAATCTGTAACCTTTACATAAACTGAATAATATATCCATATAGCATTGCAAGCTAATAGCCTGTGTCAGGAAAGAAAAGTATAATAGATATACATTTACATAAACTATGTTTACATTATAGGCATAAAGTATTGCAGGCTAATAGCCTCTGTCAGCAAATGAAAGTGTGATAAATATACCTTTACACTGGCATAATATATCTATACAGCAATGTAGGCAAACAAGATTTGTCTGCAAATAATACTAGGGCATTCCCTGTCCATATGCAAGGTTGTGTGCACTGTATAAAAAATTATCCTGTGATCTATTATGTCAGCTCCTCTCTAAGGAAAATCATACAATTTATGTATGACTGGCTTTCTTGCACCGTCATCCTCGGTAATTCCTAATATTATATGGGAGACTGTAATGAGAAGTATTACTTTTTTCTTACCATTACTTTTGGTGGGTACTACATGATAATTAATTCATTTCCTCATTATCTCTAGTCCGGTACACCTGGTATGACCTCTTCCCTTCTAGTGACTGCCTTTATCTCTGGTGGTATGTTTTTTTCTCGTGCAGTCTACAGTACCTACACCAGCACTACCTTGTGTTTGAAGGCACTCAAACAACTCCAGTCTGCTACAATCTGTCTAGACAGATTGTAGCTAAGGTCTACAAATTCTTGTATCTGACTAACAAGAACCTTCACTGTAGGAAGAGGGGCACAGATGTAGTGGGGTCTCACCTTTCCAGAATGTTTCCACGAGTATTCTATTGTCCTGAAGGTGAATGGAATTCTTACCGCGTTCACAAATTTATACAATAGGCCATGTCGTTTAGGTTTGTTCTTATTGTACTGCCTGAATCCTGTTTGATTTCTTCAAGAATATAAAGTTTCATTAATGGTCAAGAACTCATCTGGCTCCAACACTGAACAGGCGTGGTCATTAAAATAAAAAAAAAAAAAATCCTGACTGCAGCAAACCAGTCATGTAACCAACTCTGAGGTCTGGTAATAATGTTGTCAAAAGTTAGGTTTGCATGTAAAAATCCAGATCTATTAACAGACATTCCTGCACCAAATACAGGGTGACCAAAGTCTATCCTGAAAAGTGTTTTGTATTTGTTTTTGCCTAATAAACCACGTGCATGCAAAAATAAATAAAATAATAAATAATTCAATATGTTACCTGATGTGTGATGAAAGTGTATCATTATTTGAAGGTATCTGATAAATTTTTGCAGTTATACCTTCAATTTTCTGGTTCTGGTATTGTGCACAATATTGGAAATCATATAAGATATTATGAACAAGTCCCATGCCATTTCTTCAAAATATACTGACCTCGCATATCTAAACAACTGGTCAATGAATTAACTAACATGTTTTATCCTAATGTCTTGCTGTTTCTCTGTAGGATCCACTCTTCATAATAATTATGAAGAGTGGCTCCCACAGAGAAATAGCAACACATTATTAGGAAACAGGTGAGTTAATTCATTGATCAGTTGTTTAGATGAAAGTAAATATGATAATTATGTATAATGAGGCGAGTTACGGGAATATAAAATCTCAGATGATGAAAATCCATAAAATGGGCCAATATTATGGAAGGTAGACCAACTGTGAACATATCCAGTGTTGTGGAATGTTTGATAGGAAAAGGGAGGTCAGAAAATTCAGAAGAAATGTCATGGAACTTGTTCATAACATCTGATATGATTTCCAATATTGTGCACCATATAAATCAGAAAATTTAAGGAATAATTTCTAGTGTCTTGCTGTTTCTCCGTAGGAACCACTCTTCATAATCTATGTCATCGTCCACTTCCTCGTCATTTTCAGATTGCATGGCAAGACCAGCTTCGTCACCTACCACATCTGCCAAGGCTTCATCAGGGTCTTCTGCAAAGTCAGGAGCTGTGTTTGTAGGGTCCATTTTAAGCAATAAGCAATCATACACTCATTAAGTGCACCAAGTCATGTAGGCTGATAAGCTTTGTCTGCACGCTTCAGTGCATATTTACCAAAAGTTTCAAGGTTTTTATTTCGCGAAGGGTAAATATGCTCTGACCATTTTGAATTGATCGTTTGGGTGTTGTACTTTCCGGGGATTCTCCGACCTGCGGCCCTGCCAAACCTTGTACTGGGGCAGTTATCGGATTAGAGCTTAAATGTCACTGATAATCTCGCTCCGCACACTCCACTTCTCTCTCTCTCTCTCTCTCTCTCTCTCTCTCTCTCTCTCTCTCTCTCTCTCTGCATATACAATCTACATTTCATGCAAATCTATTTTCATTATAGATCTATACTTGCTTATGAATCATTAGAATTTGAGAAAAAAATGCCTGTCAGTTAGTCAAACTACCTGTCTCTCTCTCTCTCTCTCTCTCTCTCTCTCTCTCTCTCTCTCTCTCTCTCTCTCTCTCTCTCTCTCTCTCTCTCTCTCTCTCTCTCTCTCTCTTTCTGCATATACAATCTACATTTCATGCAAATTTATACTATCAGAGATAGTATGCTATCTCTGATAGTATACTTGCCTATGAATCATTAAAATTTGATAAAATATACCCTGCCTGTCAGTCAGCCAAACTGCTTTCTCTCTCACTCTCTCTCTTTCTCCATTGTGAGTTGGACAGTTCTCCAGATGTTGGACAGCAGCTGATTCCTGAACCAATCCTCAAACACTGAAATTCATGTTTGTGGTAATCCCCGTCGGTTTTTGCATGGAAGATCAGTTCTGAATTATTGATGAAACCATCTCATGTTCCTGTGTGGAGAATTATGAGACGGCCTCCCTTTCCTGTCGGTGGTTGTACTCCTGTTGCTGCTTCAGAGTGTCAGTCCAGCATTTTCCTACGGTGTAACTTTGGTTGACTCAGGTCTCATCCAGGTAAACGATGTTTACCTGCTTCAGACGCCGCATTTCTCTCAAAAAAAAAAAAAACGGATACAAGCAGCAGCATCACTCCTCTCCATGAGAAATTTGCGGCCATCAGCTTTTCCGTATCTGAATCCAATCTCTGAAAATTTTCCATAGAGATTCAATGCATGCTTTGAAGGAAACATTTTCCTTCATATCTTCCTTTACTTTGTGCAGTGTTGGGATCTCCTTCCTTGTGCAAAGTCCCAAAACTGTCCTTCTCACCACACGTTTGTCAAAGTCATTAACATTGGTTGTGGTTGCAGAGCGGTTTTTTGTTGGTAAGGAGAACACAGGATGTGCTGGTGGCTTCTGTGTTATGTGAGCTTCATTGGCAGATGAAAAATTCTTCTAACTGTTGTAGAGGAGCTAACTGTAGGGAGCTTTCGTTGTTCGGGCAACAGCTCCTGAGGGGTCAAGCAATGGCACCCTATAAGCCTTTTCTTCTAAAAAATACTTATTTGCAGAGTAAATAAGCTCTTTTCTGTGCTGTGGAGGTGACAAGAACATGCCAGAGAGGTAGCTTTCACCCTAGCTAGCGGTGGAAGAGGAAGTGACCTATGGATTAACACGGTCAGTCTGACCGTGAGACCTCACTCGTTCACCCATGGAAAAGTGACACGCTTGGAGGAAACGATATATATATATATATATATATATATATATATATATATATATATATATATATATATATATATATATATATATATATATATATATATATATATATATATATATATATTTATATATATATAACAATACCATATAATTTTGAGGTATGAAGCACCTGACATGAGGTGTGTCCTGGTGTAAGTATGGCAGTGCTGCAGGCCGGGGAAACCCCGGAAAGGACAACGCCCAAACATCTAATTCAATATGGTCAGACCATAGCTAGCCCCCAACTCGACTCTCCCCCACCCACAGCAGTGACGTTATGAGTGGCTAACTCCCCATTGGCTGTTGCCTGCTTCTCTCTCTCTCTCTCTCTCTCTCTCTCTCTCTCTCTCTCTGAGTCATCGTAATCCTACTACTGTCTGTTACAATGATCTTTCTTCCTTTAGTCCCTTCTCTCTCTCTCTCTCTCTCTCTCTCTCTCTCTCTCTCTCTCTCTCTCTCTCTCTCTCTCTCTCTCTCTCTTTGAGTCATCGTAATCCTACTGTTGTCTGTTACATTGATTTTTCTTCCTTCGTTTCTCTCTCTCTCTCTCTCTCTCTCTCTCTCTCTCTCTCTCTCTCTCTCTCTCTCTCTCTCTCTCTCTCTCTCTCTCTGAGTCATCGTAATGCTAATATTGTCCGTCACAATGATCCTCCTTCCTTCGTTTCTCTCTCTCTCTCTCTCTCTCTCTCTCTCTCTCTCTCTCTCTCTCTCTCTCTCTCTCTCTCTCTCTCTCCTTCCCCTCCCCCTTTTATCTTTTAGTTCCATGGGTAACATGTATACAGAGCTTTGGTGATGAACATGTCAATCATGACCTTGAAATCAATGTCCAGTAAAACAGCTGATGTGGGTGGGGGTGGCTGGGTAGGTTGGAATGGAGGTTGGAAGTCCATTGCCATGGCAACTCCCACCTGAAATCGTATACAATTTAGTCACTCACCCAACCTCTCAGATCATAGTAACAAACAACAGTTGAAATTAGCGAGATTTTTGGTAGAGTTTTTAACTTCACATATCAATCATCATGAGACTGAACCGAGCTACTGGACTGCACACACATCATGTCCTCATAGAACATAATGTGAGAAAAACACGGGGAAAAATTATCAGACGGCTGGCAAGGAGGTGGCCATCGGCAGTGAACTCACTGATCACTGATTTTCGTTTGTTGTCATATTGTTTTGCGAGTGATCGAAAAAATAAAATATGAAATATCATAGATTAGACCGATTTTTTTTTTTTTTTTTTTGCAGATTGTTCTTTAAATTGTCACTCCATATCAAATTTTGAAGATACAGTAGGAATAATTTAATAAAACTTTTTATTGCTAGGGTGGGTCATTTTCGACCCATGCCACAGAGTATAAAGTTAAGGTACACCCCTTTGGATTGTATGGGTAGTATGTCGAAGATACACGTCACGTCACTGTCAGATATACGTCACTGTTGGTAAATTTCTGCTGCAGCTATGTTTTTACTGTTGTAATGATGTCATTGATTGTCCCAGGAACGGGCCAAGAATTATTGTTGTACAATAATGATTTTGGGGTCTGGTGTCGTTCGAGAGGATTGTCCAACTCTTACAGACTTTTTTTGAGTTTTGATTTTGTTGCTGGTCTGAGATTTCCATCATTGGAAAGAGAAGTTGAAATCTGTGAAAGCTCATTGTTAAACGGTTCTTTCCAATTAAAAGAAGTCCATGAGCCCAAGGGTCCTCTTGAAAATCACCAGTGTCAAATGTGGGATCAGCAGTTTCATGTAGTTTTATCTGCTTCCTCTTTCTCGTCATTGTTGTTATAGGACAGCTAATTGGATAATGAAATCCTTCTAGAAGCTTTGCTTCACATGCTTCCAACGATTGTTTTCCCAACGTTAATGAGCTACATACAATAGCAGATGACGCAACGATCTGTCTAGCTACAATGTTAAAGACGTCTTGATGGTGGCCAGTTGGATCCAGAGGATCGATACACTCCTCTAGTTTTTTTGTTGAAGTGTAAGCCTTTCAGCGGCATCTAGTCATATGCGTGCAGTAGATTCTTCCTTGTTGTATATTAAGAGTAGTATGTTTTCTCTTATAGCCTGGATGTCATGAATGAGCACGTTGTAGGAGAGGAGGCGGAGGGCCCACCTTTGGGTAGCATTACTGTTCAAAATGATTCACGTTAAACCAGCTTGACTGTGTCCAAAGTGCATAAAGGTGGTTTCAATGTACATGTCACTCCGAGTAGAGTTTAATGCACCAGTTGAATGTTTCATGGTGTGCTGGCAGTTTAAAAACATATCCTCCACTTTAGAAGAGAGTGCCTCCATGGATCTGAGATTGTACAGGCCATAACGAACATAATTTACACATCCAGATACATAAAAAGTAAGGTAGCATCTGAAGAATTGCCCACAAGTGAAGAGACCAATATGATTCACGCTTGCCTCGTGTGAATCCCATCATAATAATAAACAATGGTCGTATGAAGCAATCTATCTAGATCTTGGTTTCACACATCGGTCAATATTATGTCTAAAGCTTCAAAAGAATCTGTCTTTCTGATATGTTCCCGACGAATATCCTCAGCAAGTAGCCTGAATGCTCTCATTCTGTGGGTGCCTTTTAACAAAAAATATCTTTCTACTCTACCAAAAGCGTGTTTAAAAGGATATCTGATAAGGCCATAATCCATCATCAGTTTGCCAAATGATCCATAGACGCTCATTGTTGTGTGGAGTTCTCCCAGGCGAGGGTATATGTTACTGAACAACTCTGGAGATAACCATATATAATCCAAAATAACTTTCTACAAATGTTGGTCTGCTGTGATAACAAATTATTGACCACCGTCCACTGTTAAAAACTGAACCTCAACCAAACCTGTTTTTATTGTTGATGGATCTCAAGGCTTCAAGTCAATCAAAGACCGGTACCGAGTCACATTAGCTGGTCGGAGTGAGTGATATTTTTCTCGTTCAAATTTTGAAATATAATCTCCATATTCAGAGCCATTTTCAGTTTTGGTCACACATTACAGAAACTCTGCTGAAACTAACAGTCCTACACCTTTTCAAATTATCTTAGTAATCAATGTTCTCTAGAGGCGCAGCAGGCATGTCAGAATGCTTTGGACATCAACAGGGAGTTTCATGTTGGTCTTGGTAATCCTGGGAATCATCTTTTTCCTCGCCTTGGTCATTCAGCGTGGGTGAACAGATACTGACTGGCACATCAGCAAGGCCAGAGCATGGATAAATTTTAGTATATTCAGAGATGAGATATTGATATCATAATTGTCAATTACTACATTGCTAATTTCAGCAGCACGTTGAGCAGCAGATGATTTAAAACCTATCTTCATCATATGTTCATCAAGAGTTTTGGACTGATTTGTGACAAGAAGGACAACAATGCACTGCTAGCTTCAGCACGTGCAGTCCCTTTGTTAATTCGTGTGGAGTAATTCATATATGAACACAAATTTCGTGAGAACATTTTTCCAAAGTATGACGTAGATATTAACGTCTTAGGAATTTAAAATTACTTCAATCCCCGCGCAACCCATGTGGCTGGATTGTTTGGATTTTGCGGTCTTCGGTGATGTCCTTAGTTTTGGTATAGCCCTCTTGGTTATTTTTTATTTATTTATTTATTTTTCTTTAAACGGTGATCGTCATATGGTAACACGTCTCGTGACGTAGGACAGCAACCAATGGCACACTCGAGTTCACAGTTAATTTTTGGGGGTAAATGCTGTCATAGATCAAAACACTGGATTTTTTTAGACTATGACACTGGACAAGGGCAACATAAATCCAATTAAAAAAAAAAAAACAACAACTGAGATGCCAGTCCTAGAAAAGGGTCCTAAGCAGTCGTAAAAAAATGAAGGATAAGTGCCTTGAAACCTCCCTCTTGAAGGAATTCAAGTCATAGGAAGGCAGGCAGGGAGTTCCAGAGTTTATCAGAGAAAGGGATGAATGACTGAAAATACTGATTAACTCTTGCATTAGAGAGGTGGACAGAATAGGGGTGAGAGAAAGAAGGAAGTATTGTGCAGCGAGGCCGCGGGAGGAGGGGGAGGCATGCAGTTAGCAGGATCAGAAGAGCAATTACCATGAAAATAGTGGTAAAAGACAGCTAGAGATGCAACATTGCGGTGATGAGAAAGAGGCTGAAGACAGTCAGGAGAGGAGTTGATGAGACGAAAAGCTTTTGATTCCACCTCGTGTAGAGGAGCGGTATTACTGGAAGCCCCCAGACATGTGAAGCATACTCCATACATGGACTGATAAGGGAGGGTGAGAAAAACTGGCGGAGACGTCTCAGAAGACCTAATTTCATAGAAGCTGTTTTAGCTAGAGATGACATGTGAAGCTCCCAGTTCAGATTATAAGTAAAGGACAGACCGAGGATGTTCAGTGTAGAAGAGGGGGACAGTTGAGTGTTATTGAAAAAGAGGTGATAGTTGTCTGGAGGGTTATGTCGAGTTGATAGATGGGGGAATTGAGTTTTTGAGGCATTGATCAATACCAAGTTTGCTCTGCCCCAATCATAAATTTTAGAGAGATCAGAAGTCAGGCGTTTTGTGGCTTCCCTGCGTGAAATGTTTACTTCCTGAAGGGTTGGACGTCTATGAAAAGACGTGGAAAAGTGCAGGGTGGTATCATCAGCGTAGAAGTGGATAGGACAAGAAGTCTGGTTTAGAAGGTCCTTGATGAATAATAAGAAGAGAGTGGGTGACAGGACAAAACCCAGAGGAACACCACTGTTAATAGATTTAGGAGAACAGTGACCGTCTACCACAGCAGCCATAGAACGGTCAGAAAGGAAACTTGGGATGAAGTTACAGAGAGAAGGATAGAAGCAGTAGGAGGGTAGTTTGGAAATCAAAGCTTTGTGCAAAACTCTATCAAAAAGCTTTTGATATGTCCAAGGCAATACCAAAAGCATCAATAAAAACTCTAAAAGAGGATGACCAAGACTCAGTAAGGAAAGCTAGAAGATCACCAGTAGAACGGCCTTGACGGAACCCATACTGGCGATCAGATAGAAGGTTGTGAAGTGATAGATGTTTAAGAATCTTCCTGTTGAGGAAATATTGAAAAACCTTAGACAGGCAGGAAATTAAAGCAATAGGACGGTAGTTTGAGTTGTTAGAATGGTCACCCTTTTTAGGAACAGGTTGAATGTAGGCAAACTTCTAGCAAGAAGGAAAGGTAGATGTTGACAGAGCTGAAAAAGTTTGACTAGGCAAGGTGCAAGCACGGAGGCACAGTTTCGGAGAACAATAGGAGGGACCCCATTAGGTCCATAAGCCTTCCGAAGGTTTATGCCAGCGAGGGCATGGAAAACATCATTGCGAAGAATTTTAATAGGTAGCATGAAGTAGTCAGAAGATGGAGGAGACGGAGGAACAAGCCAAGAATCGTCCAAGGTAGAGTTTTTAGCAAAGGTTTGAGCGAAGAGTTCAGCTTTAGAAATAGATGTGATAGCAGTGCTGCCATAAAGGAGGCAAAGAAGAAGAAGCAAAGTTGCTGGATATATTTTTGGCTAGATATCAGAAGTCACGAGGGGGGCTAGATCTTTAAAGATTTTTTTTTTTTTTTTGGCTAGGTTCCGGGCAGAAATATAAAGTGCTCGAGATTCTGGTGATGGAAGACTTAAGTGTCTTTTGTGGGCCACATCTCTATCATATATAGCACGAGAATATATATATATATATATATATATATATATATATATATATATATATATATATATATATATATATATATATATATATATATATATATATATATATATATATATATATATATATATATATATATATATATATATATATATATATATATATATATATATATATATATATATATATATATATATATATATATATATATATATATATATATATATATATATATATATATATATATATATATATATATATTTATTTATTTATTTATTTATTTATGTATTTATTTATTTATTCTCGTGCCATATATGATAGATATGTAACCAGTAAGAAGGCTATTTGCTAAGAGCAACAAAAATTTTGGATAAAAAAAAAGGCTTACTTAAGCTAATTTCCATGAAGTCAAATTATAGAAAAATAACATTTATTGTAATTTTTATTCATTTGAATGGAAAAAAAAAGCAAACAAAGAGAAATCAAAATAATTTCGTTAGGATATGTCGAGATGTGATCATTCTTCATTTCCATGTCTTGTAAACGTTCATCGTAGGCAAAATTAACAAGCAGCATGAATTATGAGAGAGGACTGGAAACGTTATGGGAGATATGATTTATTGTGTGTGTGTGTGTGTGTGTGTGTGTGTGTGTGTGTGTGTGTGTGTGTGTGTGTGTGTGTGTGTGTGTGTGTGTTTGGAGCGAGTGGCATTGCTTGTCGGTTGCCGCGGCGGAAGAGCTCACTGCTTTTAAGTTTATTATTATACGAACCATCCAAGTATGTAACATACCAAGGATAAATGAAGGTAAGGTGAACAGAACCGACAATGCAGACGGCAGCAAGTTTTCATTCTGTGGGTAGTACGAACGAAATATGTGTTACGATGACCAGTGATCGAAAAAAAAAAAGCAAACAATATGACCGAAATTGTTGTGGAGCTGCGCACATCTGTACATATTCATATATATGCCTGCGCAACAGACTGACTGAAATGACTTGAAGTACTCTGAAATTATTACTAGAGGCAACAAAATAATTAATCGCGGGAGAAATGCAGATCAGGCCGATGCTGAGTACGGGCGCGACGAAGGAGGCAGAGAATCAAAACCTCTTTCCTTATCGTGACTTTCTATTTGCTACAAGTGTGAAGAACTGACAGCAAACTCTGAGTTTTAAGTAGATATAGAGGGGGAGAGAGAGAGAGAGAGAGAGAGAGAGAGAGAGAGAGAGAGAGAGAGAGAGAGAGAGAGAGAGAGAGAGAGAGAGAGAGAGAGAGATATTAAGCGCTGCAACATAGCGGTCATATGGCGCCGCTACAAACCTTTATAAGCGACAAAGATTGCATTTTTTAATATTGATATAAAAAAAAAATAATTATGTGTATGGTAAAAATGTTAAAAACCACTAAAAAAGTAAAAACATAAGAAAGAAAATGGAAAGAGCCATAAAAAAAAAGAGAGAAAAAAAAATTAAGTGCTTAAAATGAGAGGGTTGGTATAGTGATGTTTTAGTTACCTAGTATGATTTAAAGTGAGGGGGTACTGAACTCACTGTCCCAGACCACAGTGTCTGGCGTTGTTCTTTCCGTACCTAAGACACTGCCCCACGTTGTTCGTTACATGCCCAAGACATTGACCCCACTGACCCTGACCACAAGGCCCAGCGTTGTTCGTTATGTTGTTAGCACATAGTGTAGGGACCCATTTTAATTGTAGATCAGGACCTTCTAAAAGCATAAGTGGAAGTTTCCTGACGCCCGCTGGGAGTAGCGTCTAATTACTGTTTCTTCTCCTAGTTTATTAGTAAATATTAAGAGAGGAATAGTTATTATATGCAATAATAAAATAATAATTAATAATTGTAAATGTTAAATCATATGAATAGGCAATAGCTAGATAGAATAACTCATATGTGAAATATGATGCTGTGAACCTATCACCTACGATGTCACGTGATCACAAGCACCGCACCTTGAGGAACGCGGCATTGCCCCGGGCAGTTGGGTGGAGAGGTTCGGTCTGGCCAACTGGGTGTTGGACGCTGTGTCCTATGTGTGTGAACTCTGCCACGAACAATTGCACTAAGACTACTCTGACTGAGTCTTTCCTAAACGTATGTACCTTGCGTGTATAAGGCAGGGAAATAACTGCAAGTGACAGCGTATAAGTGACTATATTGTAGTGACAAGAACAGTGACAGACAGACTACATATCCCGGTGCTGAGATTCAGTTCTCATTGGCTCAGTGCTTAAGTGGTGTTGCATGTAAACTGTAAATATATGTACAAACTGTACAAAGGGTTTTCCTAATTACCTGGGTATCAAAAGACATTGATTTGCCTTTTACCGCTCGAAAGCTCTACCAATGCGGTGTTAAATAAACAGAAACACTACGCCCTGCATCCTAAGTAGCATTACATGAATGGTGATGCTATAAAAGAAAAGGATAACAATGTGTCTTCCTCACTTGCCTCCATGCTCTCCCAGTGCAAAGATAAGTTTCTGTCCAATACTATATTACTTATAAAATACATAGAAGAACAGTTAAAAGGTAATCTATAATTTGTTTAAAAGTCCAGCCTTCACCACAAATATAAGAACCTTATGTTCCGGGGAGAGAGCCCTCTCTCCAAGTTTCAGCGACAACTGGAAAGTCCCATCCTCATCGCAACGGCGGAAAAGCTATCGCTCCCGCAGCTCCACTAGACTGGGACACCACTAGAAAGTGTCGCACCGTAAGGGGAATTAAGAAGTCATCACATAATGGTTGGGTTTCTCGGGATATGACATAACCATGAGTGAGGCGTGTGTGACCCATCTAGAGATGGGCCAGTGCAGTCTCTGAGCGGCGCACCTGCACATGGGCATACTTCCATGGAAGTTACAGAAGTTATCTCACCCATCTCATTGCTGGCAATCACATCTTCCCACCTGCCCTGCCAACTGGCAAGAACTACCACTCTTATACTGGAGTATAAGAGTATTTCATGAAAGAAAATGGGGATGGAAGGAGCAACTGGAATTGCCGCCTTTTTAGCCAGCCTATCACCCTTCTCATTTCTATGAACACCTACATGTGCGGGTACCCAACAAAATGTATTTTGATATCCTCTGCGCTGAAGCAGGTGAGTCCACCCTAAAATATATAAAATTAGGGGAGGGACAGAGGAAGCAAAATGCTTCAGGTGAGACAATGCACTACGGGAATTACAAAAAAATAGTAAAGCTTGAAAACCGGTAAGGTAAAAATTATTTTTTAGGGCAAGAATAATGGGAGATGACTCTGCTGTAAAAGCAGAGGCAACTCTCGGAAGGCTACTGCCATGACAGAAGGAAAGGAATATAATGCTATATCCCACTCCTGCATCAGACTTAGAACCATCTGTGTAGACAAGGACGGAGCCAGAGTGTGTCGAAGAGTGTTCCGAGACTAGAAAACTGCCAGTACCCGATCCTTGGAAGGCGATGGGGGGAAATGGAGATAATGGTATGTCAAACTCGGTCATAGCAGACCTGACCCGATATCCAAAAGGCTTAGGAAAAGTAGGGCAAGCATAATGTAAGGGAGAACGTGTATCATGAGAAACTGTTGGACAAGTCACAAACTCAGAAAGGCGGTGGATTTGATACCAGCACCTCATTGCTAGTGACTGACGACATAGGTCCAATGGCAGGATACCAGCATCCAACAGTAAAATAGGGATCAGGGATGAGCGGAACGCACCAGTTGCCAGGGGAGTACCAGCGTGGTGCACCGAATGCAACACACGGAACGGAACCTCAGTCGCAGACGAATAAATTTCACAACCGTACTCCAATTTAGAAAGGATAAAATTTCGGTGGAAAGTTAGGAGGGTCTGTCTGTCTGCGCCCAAAGAAGTATGAGCTAAAACTTTTATAAGTGATAGCGCTTTCATGCCTTAATATAACGAAGATGAGGCATCCAAGTCACGCGATATCTGTTACAGGTTGCCTATTGCGAAGAAAAAAAAAATGTACAAATCCTCGTAGTAAGCTTATTTACAATTTCAATCACCACTTAGGTAAGAAAGTTTCTCAGGTAAGGGTGCTGTATGTGGACTTTAATAATGTGTTCAGTATTATACAGGCACATGACCTTAGGCATAAATGATTAGAAATGCACGTAGAATTGTCTCTTGCGTGCATAGTTATGTATTTGTTAAGACCCCAATAAACCAATATATATATATATATATATATATATATATATATATATATATATATATATATATATATATATATATATATATATATATATATATATATATATATATATATATATATATATATATATATATATATATATATATATATATATATATATATATATATATATATATATATATATATATATATATATATATATATATATATATATATATATATATATATATATATATGGCGTCAAATTAAATGTGATATCTATTAATACTGGTGTGTCCAATCCCTCGAGTTTGGTTTCCTATTTACACTAATCACTGTGTGAGCAACTACGACTCGTGTTCATTTGTAAAATATGGTAGTAACCAGTAGCGTTAGAAAAAACAAAAAAATAAAGAGGTGATCAGAAGAAAATATAAAATGCAAGTAGATAATTTTATCATACACAGTCAAGAAAATTCCTAGATCTCAATACTAAGACGACTAAGATATTTTTGAGCTCATGAAAAAATAATTAACATTGTAAATTAATAATATAATTGATTGAAGCAGTCGAAAGTCACTCAATATATTGGATATCTTGGTGAGATAATTGATGATCAGCTGTCAGGAAGCCAGAACATATATATGGTACATAACACCGGTCAGCAAAGCCTACATTTTTATTTTTTTTATTTATTTATTTATTTATTTATTTTTATGTAGGAGGAACACTGGCCAAGGGCAACAAAAATCCAATGAAAAAAAAATGCCAGTTCATGAAAAATTAATTAATATTGTAAATGCATACTGTAATTGACTGAAGCAAGTGAAAGTAGCTAAATATAATGGAAATGTTGCAGAGATAATTGATGATCAGGTGTCAGGAAGCCAGAACATATATATGGTGCTTAAGAACGGTCAGTAAAACCTACATTTTATGTATTTTATTTATCTATTTATTTATTTATTTATTTATTTTTTTATGTAGGAGGGACACTGGCCAAGGGCAACAAAAAAAAAAAAAACATTGATATGCCAGTTTCAGAAAAGAGTCCAAAACAATAGTAAAAAATGAAGGATAAGTGCCTTGAAACCTCCCTCTTGAAGGATTTCAAGTCATATGAAGGCGAAAATATAGAAGCAGGCAAGGAGTTCTATAGTTTACCAGAGAAAGAGATGAATGACTGAGAATACTGGTTAACTCTTGCATTACAGAGGTGGACATAATAGGGCTGAGAAAAAGAAGAAAGTCTTGTGCAGCAAGGACGCGGGAGGAGGGGAGGCATGCAGTTAGCAAGATCAGAAGAGCAGTTAGCATGAAAACAGCGGTAGAAGACAGCGAGAAATGAAACATTGCGGCAATGAGAGAGAGTCTGAAGACAGGCAGTTAGAGGAGAGGAGTTGAGACAAAAAGCTTTTGATTCCACCCTGTCTAGAAGAGCGGTAAGAGTGGAAGCCCTTCAGACATGTAAAGCATAGTCCATAAATGAACGGATAAGGCCCTTGTAAAGAGTTAGCAGCTGGGGGGGATGAAAAAAAAAAAAAAACTGACGGAGCCCTCTCAGAACGCCTAATTTAAAAGAAGCTGTTTTAGCTAGATGTGAGATGTGAAGTTTCCAGTTCAGATTATAAGTAAAGGACAGACCGAGGATGTTCAGTGTAGAAGAGGGGGGACAGCTGAGTGTCATTGAAGAAGAGAAGATAGTTTTCTGGAAGGTTGTGTCGAGTTGACAGATTAAGGAATTGAGTTTTTCGAGGCATAAAACAAGTTTGCACTGCCCCAGTCAGAAATTTTATGGAGATCAGAAGTTCTGTGGCTTCCCTGCGTGAAATGTTTACTTCCTGAAGAGTTGGACGTCTATGAAAAGACGCGGAAAAGTGCAGGATGGTTTGGTTAAAAGGTCATTAATGAATGATAAGAAGAGAGCGAGTGACAGGAAAGAACCCTGAGGAACACCACTAATAATAGATTTAGAAAAAAAAACAGTGACTGTCTACCACAGCAGCAACAGAACGGTCAGAAAGGAAACGAGATAAAGTTACAGAGAGAAGGATACAAGCCATAAGAGGGGAGTTTGGAAATCAAAGCTTTGTGCCAGACTCTATCAAAAGCTTTTGATATATCCAAGGCAACAGCAAAAGTTTCACCAAAATTTGTAAAAGAGGATGACCAGGACTCACTAAGGAAAGCCAGAAGATAACCAGTAGAGCGGCTTTGACGGAACCCATACTGGCCATCAGATAGAAGGTTGTGAAGTGGTAGATGTTTAAGAATCTTCCTGTTGAGGATAGATTAAAAAACTTTACATAGGCAGAAAATTTAAGCAATACGACGGTAGTTTCAGGGATTAGAACGGTCACCCTTTTTAGGAACAAGCTGAATGTAGGCAAACTTAAAGCAAGAAGGAAAGGTAGATGTTGACAGAAAGAGTTGAAAGAGTTTGACTATGCAAGGTGCAAGCACGGACGCACAGTTTCTGAGAACAATAAGAGGGACCCCACCAGGTCTATAAGCCTTCCGAGGGTTTAGGCCAGCAAGGGCATGGAAAACATCATTGGGAAGAATTTTAATAGGTAGCTTGAAGTAGTTAAAGGATGGATGAGAGGGAGGAACAAGCCCTGAATCGTCCAAGTTAGAGTTTTTAGCAAAGGTTTGAGCGAAGAGTTCAGCTTTACAGATAGATGTGATAGTAGTGGTGTCATCTGGTTGAAATAAGGAAGGGACAGAAGAAGAAGCAAAGTTATTGGAGTTTTTTTTTTTTTTTTTTTTTTTTTTTTTTTTTTTTTTTTTTTTTTTTTTTTTGTATAGATCCCAGAAGTCAAGAGGGGAGTTAGATCTTGAAAGAATTTGACACTTTCTATCAATAAAGTTATTGGCTAGTTGGAAAAGACTTGGCATTGTTCTGGACAGAAATATAAAATGCATAAGATTTTGGTGATGGAAGGCTTAAGTATCTTTTGTGGCCACCTCTCTATCATGTATAACACGAGAACGAGCGGTGTTAATCCTAAGTTTGGAAGGTTTAGGTGGAGAAAAAGAATGAGGAATATACGCCTCCATGCCAGACACTATCACCTCTGTTATACGCTCGGCACACAAAGACGGGTCTCTGACACGGAAGCAGTAGTCATTCCAAAGAAAATCAGCAAAATACCGCCTCAGGTCCCCCATCTGGCAGAGGCAAAACGCTAGAGGTACCTTACTTAGGGAATCCTGAGGAGGGACTGGAGTGATAGGACAAGAAACCAAATTCAAACAAAGTAAAATGCCATGACACTAAGCTGTGCCATATGCTTTCTCTAAATCAAAACATATCGTGACATGTTATTTGGAAATCGCTGACAAATAGAAGATTCTAGACACAATAGAGCATCAGTCGTAGACCACATTTTCCGGAAAGCATACCGAACAAGAGACAGGCAATTGCCTCTCTCCAAGTACCATATAAGCCTGACATTTACGATCTTTTCTAGCAACTTGCAAATGCAAGAAATTAAGGAAATGGAGCGATATTTGGTCGCCAGCTGATGATCTTTTCCAAACTACCCTCCTACGGCTTCTATCGTTCTCTCTGTAACTTCATCTCAAGTTTCCTTTCTGACCGTTCTATTGCTGCTGTGGTAGATGGTCACTGTTCTTCTCCTAAATCTATTAACAGTGGTGTTCCTCAGGGTTCTGTCCTGTCACCCACCCTCTTTTTATTATTCATTAATGATCTTCTAAACCAAATTTCTTGTCCTATCCACTCCTACGCTAATGATACCACCCTGTACTTTTCCACGTCTTTTCATAGACGTCCAACCCTTCAGGAAGTAAACATTTCATGCAGGGAAGCCACAGAACGCTTGACTTCTGATCTTTCTAAAATTTCTGATTGGGGCAGAGCAAACTTGCCTCAAAAACTCAATTCCTCCATCTATCAACTCGACACAACCTTTCAGACAACTATCCCCTCTTCTTCAATGACACTCAACTGTCCCCCTCTTCTACACTGAACATCCTCGGTCTGTTCTTTACCTATAATGTGAACGGGAAACTTCACATCTCATCTCTAGCTAAAGCAGCTTCTATGAAGTTAGGTGTTGTGAGACGTCTCCACCAGTTTTTCTCAGCCCCCTCAGCTGCTAACTCTGTACAAGGGCTTTATCCGTCCATGTATGGG
Source organism: Scylla paramamosain (assembly GCF_035594125.1). Lineage (NCBI taxonomy): Eukaryota > Metazoa > Arthropoda > Malacostraca > Decapoda > Portunidae > Scylla > Scylla paramamosain. The sequence goes on along the minus strand of NC_087159.1, from coordinate 18,810,675 downwards.
GTATGCTTCACATGTTCTAAGGGGGGGATGGTTTCCACTCATACTGCTCCTCTAGACAGGGTGGAATCAAAAGCTTTTCGTCTCATCAACTCCTCTCCTCTAACTGACTGTCTTCAGCCTCTCTCTCATCGCCGCAATGTTGCATATCTAGCTGTCTTCTACCGCTATTTTCATGCTAACTGCTCTTCTGATCTTGCTAACTGCATGCCTCCCCTCCTCCCGCGGCCTCGCTGCACAAGACTTTCTTCTTTCTCTCACCCTCCTATTCTGTCCACCTCTTTAACGCAAGAGTTAACCAGTATTCTCAATCATTCATCCCTTTCTCTGGTAAACTCTGGAACTCCCTGCCTGCTTCTGTATTTCCACCTTCCTATGACTTAAATTTCTTCAAGAGGGAGGTTTCATGGTACTTATCCTTCAATTTTTGACTACCGCTTTGGATCCTTTTATGGGACTGGCATTTAATTGGTCAGTGTCCCTCCTATATAGAAAAAAAAAAAGGGAAAATCACCGGTATTCCAAATAAACTTCAAGATGTCTATAAAAAGATACGTGGCGTAAAATGATGTGTAATAGGATGTCATCAGGACCTGGTGACGCAACACTGCATTATGATGGAGCTATCTTTAGCTCTGAGATGGAAAATGTGGCCTTATAAAATTCACCCACCCAAGCGGAAGCAAAGTTAACTCCACGAGAATGGAGAGCATGGAGAATGGGAATGGTGTGCCACAGGTGAATTAGGATCCTTCCTGGAAACACACGCAAAAGTGCTCTACAAATATATCAGCAATTACCCTTGAATCACCTATCATCTCACCAGCATGAGGCAAGACAGGAGGGGAAGGAGACGAAAACTTTCCAGAAATCTTACGGACTCTATTCCATACTTGCGTGAGTGGGATCTTAGCTGTAATGGAGGAGACATGTCTTTCTACTGTTGTGCATTCTTTAAGACCCGTCGAGCCTGAGCCCGCGCCCGTCGGAAGGCGCCCATTTACTGGGGCTCCCCACAATGTCGGCGAAGAGGAGAGAAGGCAACACGCTTCGCCCGCACAGCAGTAGAGCAACCACTGTTCCATCAAGGGACCCGAAGTTAGGGTAAACGATCAGACGTTCAAGGGGTGGGTTGGAGAGCAACATACTCGTAGTGTTCAATATCTATAAAATATGTCGCAGCCTAGTCAGAACGATCAAAGTTAACTAATGAACCATTAGATGAAGTGAGTTATGCATAAAGCTATCAATCGGGAAAGACGAGATCGTGGTTCAGTCTCTGCCAACTCCAATATAATAGGAAAGTGGTCGCTGCCATGTAAATATGGTAAAAACTGCCAATTAGAATCTAAAAGTACATTAGAGGGAGTGAGAAAAATATAACGGGTTGTAAAAGTACCTATTTGATTGTGAAAATGTGTTATATCCCCTGAATTTAAGGTTTCCCACTCTTCAATCTCATTGACAGAAGCAAGTAAAACTCCTCTGGGAATGATTGTGGCATCACCCATAGTGGGTGACAACAATTAAAGTCTCCCAGGAGGAGGAAAGGACACAAGGCGGGTAAGAACCGCCCTTCTCGAAAGGAACAGCGGGTGGAAGATATATAATGCATATTGTATTTAAAAAAAAAAAAAAAAGTTAAAAAAATACCTTGACTGCAACAGCTTACAGTGGTGTTCGAAGGTCTACTGCAGTGTATGGTAGGTTCTTACGGACCAGAATTGCAGTGTCAACGTGGTGGCTTTCCCCTAAATTAGAGACAGAATAGAATGCACAGTATTTAGAAGGAACAGGAAAAAGTCTCCCATCATTTTCTCTTGGAGACACACATAGTGAAGAGAAAAGAGAGAGGAGGACACTCAGTTTCCTCCCAGGATGTACGTAAACCATGACAGTTACATTGCAAGAGCTTGAATATTGATTCTTTGAGATAGTTTTCAGGGAAGCCCCAGAGAGAACCTTCCATTTACCAACCTGACTAGGTACCTTACTCGGGCGGCGAGCCATATCAAGTCCCACGTTGCTTGTAGACGCAGAAACCTGAGACTGAGTAACTGGTGTTGGAATAGAAAGCCGCACACGAGTCTCCTGAAAAGACCGGAGGAGGAGGATTCTTCGATATAAACGGATTGGTATCGCTCCTGGAGAAGGACCTATTGAAAGAATCACTTTGATTAAAGACGTTTGGCTCAATGTCATCTGACGCTCCCAAAGGGATGTTTCTAGGGGAAAAAGCTCATCGAATTTAGGGACTTAGCAGATCCCCAGGAACGTTTCTGGTGGGTCTGAGGAAGAACCTAGGGAGATTTGTTTATAAGTGTCTGTGGAGTCTTAAAAGCCTTGGGAAGTGTTTGTGGTTGAGAATCCTTGGGGGCGTGGACTTCTGCAATATGAACTCCTGTACAAGGGGTCTGTGACGTACTTAGTGAAGATGCAGTGGAAGGCTTTGCTGAAAAGTTAACGGAGGACTTGGCTGAAGATGTAGAGGAGGGATTATCTGTGAAATCTTCTAAAACAAATAACTTCTTGTAGACAGTAACTAAAGGATTGAAAATTTCACAAGAACGGAAAAAAAAAAAAAACAATAGATGGTTGAGAAAGGCGAGAATGTGTTGCAACTGCATTACCTGTAGTGGAGGTGGAAGAATTAATCTGGAGGAAAAAAGCGTATGTCTTTGCCCCTCCATCTTTCTATCTACACTTCCGAGACTAATGAACTGAGGATTAGGCAGTTAAAGAATGTCCTCCTCGAGAAAGTACCTCTTGCATTGTCGAGAACGTAGCGGGTGAGCTTCCATGCAGTGGAAGCAACAAGGTTCCAATTCGCATACAGAAGAGTGTGAGTCAATGGCAGAGCAGTGACTGCACCGGGGACGATTTGTTCAGTTCTTTCTTCCATGACCGAACTTAAACACCAGTGACATAGTAAAGGATGATCAATAAAAGCCTTTGCCGAGAGAGAGAGAGAGAGAGAGAGAGAGAGAGAGAGAGAGAGAGAGAGAGAGAGAGAGAGAGAGAGAGAGAGAGAGAGGACCAATCTTAACCACCTTAGGGAAAAAAAAGAACCATAAATGTGAGCATGATCCTCCCGGGATGTACGCATTCCGCGACAAATTCATTGCAGTAACTTGAATATTGCTACTTTGAAATTTTTTTTTCAGGGAAGCTCCAGAGAGAAACTTCTTTTTGCCAACCTGACTAAGTACCTTACTGAGGCAGCGAGGCATATCAGGCCCTACGTTGCTTGTAGGCGCAGAAACCTGAGATTGAGTAATTGGTGTGGAGATAGCAACCCAATATGGAGATTTTTTTTTTTTTCAATATGCAATAGGGATTTGTACATCGTTACAAGACTTTTCTTTCAATGGTGCATAAGTGAACGAATTTGCACCACAAACAAGAAAACAAGAAAAGACAAATATTTTGACATATCAATATTATTCATTTAAGAAACTTAATCGGTAAAATTGTATATTTATGTGTTATTTGATAGCGGGTACTCCAATTCTGCGGCGAGTCGAGTCTGTATCGAAGAACTACAGGATGTAATTCCTTCATTCCGTAAACGCTCATCCTAAAGAGGGCAAGGAAGGGTAAGGTATATAAGCATATATTTCGAAATATAACACTATTTTAAAGGATAACGTTAAGGTGAAAATAAAAATGCCATAATTGTAAATGATCGATAAATGTTTATTAATAAGTATGTACATACGTCTGTTATATAATACGATTTTTTTTTTTTTCTGGTAGATCTCAGTTTTTTTTTTTTTATTAATTTACCTAGTGATTTTCGCAAATTATTGTTATTATTTTTTTTTTCTCATCCTCCTCCCACCCTCATCAGAAACTGATTACTTGCGATAGAAAAATAAATAAATATATAATCCAAACAGATGCCATGTATACGAATCGCTCTTCACAATTACCCACTTGTATCCCTTCCTACAGAGTGTTCAACTGGTCTCTCGCCACGGGATTGTTAGGTGTTCACGAATGAAATTTAACCAGCCTTAACTCATTAACTTAACTAAATCTAACTTAACCTAAAGGTGGGTAAGCTCCATCGATCCTCCCAAGCTAACGTGGAGCTGAGTCCACTTCGATTCCACTAACCTAACGGGTTGGTTGCGACCCGCCACCCCGGAAAAAAAAAGAAAAAAAAATGGCAGCGTAAATTGGTGACGCACACACATATATATATATATATATATATATATATATATATATATATATATATATATATATATATATATATATATATATATATATATGCTATTGAAAACGCTCAAAATGAAAGGATCTAGTCGAAGCGACAGGTAAGAATCACCGCTATAAGACAAGTGTATGTACTCCGTAATAAATACCAAATTATCAGTAAGAAATGACACAAATGAAGAAATGTGATTGTAGTAAAAAAAAAAAAATGGTAACAATACATTTTTAACTATAATACTGCTTGAACAAAATACTGCGTAGCAAAATATCTAATGTTATTATGAATTTTAGCTTTTTTTTGGGGGGGGAGGGGAAGTGTATCTAAGTTACGAAGTTTCATACTTCAAGCCTAAAATACTTAAATAACAGAATGTTTAAATAATATGTACATACGAACAGTTATTTGAATGTCCTCGCAACTGTAAAAGCAATCGCAGTACTTGTATTGAGTTTTATAACAGTTACGGTACCCAAAAAAAAAAAAAAAAAATTGACTCGGTAAAAAAAAAAAAAAAAAAAGAGGATCTGCATCACAGATAATGTATCTAGAGTGAGATTCAAGACAAAATGGAGCGTTGTAACAGAGAAGGGATGAAGACAAAGTAAAAAACTCTTGGGCAAAGCGGGGACGAAGAGAGGCAGGCAGGGAGTGGGAGACGTTGAATAAGTGGCGCAATGTCACGTGCAGCGTCACCTTGTCCAGCGCCTCTCGCTGGTGCCCGGAGGAATGTTAGTAATTAATTAGCTGCAGTGAGGCTGGTGAGACATGGTGTGCGGAACAAAGGAAGTGAGTAGAAGGGAGAGAAGAAAGGCAATATAGTGATAGTGATGATATATATATATATATATATATATATATATATATATATATATATATATATATATATATATATATATATATATATATATATATATATATATATATATATATATATATATATATATATATATATATATATATATATATATATATATATATATATATATATATATATATATATATATATATATATATATATATATATATATATATATATATATATATATATATATATATATATATATCTCCCTAATTATGGAAATATCTGTCAGCTTCTCATTCTCATCTGCTCTAAACATTTGTTCACTATCAGGCATATCCTGCATGTTTTCCTGGGTGAAGACAGTTAAAAAAATACTCATTCAGAATCTACTAATCTCCCTCCCTGCTTTCCATCTGCTGCCTTTAATGGACCTATAGTATCCTTATTCTTCGTCCTGTATACCTGATAAAATCCCTTGGGGTCGTCTTCGCCTGGCTGGCTACCTTTATTTCATAATTGCCCTTAGCCTTCCTCGTTAATTTCCTGACTGTTATAATTCATTGTATTATATTGTTTGTTGAACTTCTGTTAACTACTGTAGTCCATCAACAGGAAGTTGAAAGTTGGAGGTAACATAGAAATACATTTGCTTGACTGGAATTCTTTTTTTTTTTTCATTTGTAAACAAATAAAGGAATCATCGGTAAAATATTTAAGACTGAGCCAGCTACTCCTAGTAAGTTCAAGTCGCTCTGGCGAACGTTCTGCTTAGCAACCTTAAACGATTCCTCAGATAGGACATTCAAACGGCCACCAATGTCTACGGGTAATGAAAGCCCACACAACCCAACCAAGATGTTAGTTTAATCACAGACAACCAAAATATTGTCGTAAATGGCTGAGTCCTTAGTGCCTGTGTATGCAGGTTGATCGTCTACTTGCTTTAACCAGGATTTTGTAGAGGAAAGATCTCGAATTCGACCGACAGTCGAGAACTGCAAACGCGTCTTCAAGTATCTGAGCAATGTGTGGACAATTGCCAGATGAGTGATGCACAGTTAACAAAAATAGGTGGTTTAAGGCTAGGAAATACGGCCACCATTATGGAAGCGGGGTGGAAAAAGCTTTGGCTGAAGTGTGATTACAGTTCGAAAAGGAGAAAAAGCTTTGGCTGAAGTGTGATTACAGTTCGAAAAGGATGAGAGAGATCTTTATGTCTTATTGTAGGTATTCCATTTTGACTCGGGCGGGACAGCTGTGCTGTTAGTGTGCTACCAGCCATTGCTGGCCTTTTCTAGATCGTGCCCATGACTACTACTACTCTATCCTTCCTCTCTTCCCAGCCCCGGCCTTTCCCTAGATACCTTTCATGCATGGGCTACCCTACCTCCTTTCGTGGGCAACCCTCAGGAACAGGGTGCCCTCTCTCCCTTCCTCCGTGGGTTGCCTTCAAGCACGGGCTGCCTTCCCTCCCTCATTCCCAAGATGCCTTCAGTCCAGGGCTGCCCTTCCTCCCCACTCTCTAGGCAGTCTTCAGGCATAAGCGGCCCTCCCTTCCTCCATGGGCAGCCTTCAGTCCTGAGCTACCCTCCCTCCCTCCGTGGGTAGGGATATATATATATATATATATATATATATATATATATATATATATATATATATATATATATATATATATATATATATATATATATATATATATATATATATATATATATATATATATATATATATATAGAAAGATAGATAGAATTTTTCTTTTTTATGTAGGAGGGACGCCGGCCAAAGAGCAACAGATCAAATAATAATAAAAAAAAAAGACCAACAAAGATGTCGGGTCTAAAGCGGTTTTCAAAATTTGAAGGACAAGTCTCTTGAAACCTCCCTCTTAAAAGAGTTCAACTCATAGGAAGGTGGAAATACAGGAGCAGGCAGGAAGTCCCAAAGTTTACCAGAGAAAGGGATGAATGACTGAGAATACTGGTTAATTATTGCATTAGAGAGATGGACAGCATATGGATGAGAGAAAGAAGAAAGTCTTGTGCAGTGAGGCCGCGGGAGGAGAGGAGGTATGCAGTTAGCAAGATCAAAAGAACAGTGAGCATGAAAAAAGCTGTAGAAGATAGCAAGTGATGCAACATTGCGGCGATCAGAAAGAGGCTGAAGACAGTCAGTTAGAGGAGAGGAGTTGATAAGACGATAAGCTTTTGATTCCTCCCTGTCTAGAAGAGCGGTATGAGTGGAACCCCTCCCATACATACGAAGCATACTCCATACGCGGACAGATAAGGCCCCTGTACAGAGTTAGCAGCTGGAAGTGTGAAAAAAATAAAATGGTGGAGGTCTCAGAACACCCAACTTTATAGCTGTTTTAGCTGAGATGAGATGTGAAGCTTCCAGTTAAGATTATAAGTAAACGATAGACTGAGGATGTGCAGTGTATAGGAAGGGGATGGTTTAGTGTCACTGAAGAAGTGGGATATTTGTCAGGAAGTTGTGTCGAGTTGATAGATGAAAGAATGGAGTTTTTGAGGCATTTAGCAATACTAAGTTTGCTCTGCCCCAATCAAAAATTTAAGAGAGATCAGAAGTCAGGTATTCTGTGGCTTCTTTACGTGAACTGTTTACTTTCTGAAGAGTTGGACGTCTACGAAAAGACGTGAAAAAATGCTGCGTAGGAGTAGATAGGACAAGAAGTTTAGTTTAGAAAATCATTGATGAATAATAAGAAGAGAGTGGGTGACAGGACAAAAACCTGAGGAACACCACTGTTAATAAATTTAGGAGAAGAACTATGATCTACCACAGCAGCGATAGAACGGTCAGAAAAAGGAAAAAAAAAACGACATAAGTTAAAGAGAGAAGGATAGAAGCCGTAGGAGGGTTGTTCGGAAATCAAAGCTTTGTGCCAGACGTTATCAAAAGCTTTCGATATGCAAAGGTTTCACAAAATTTCTAAAAGAGGATGGCCAAGACTCGGTAAGGAAAGCCAGATCACCAGTACAGCGACCTTGACGGAAACCATACTGGCGATCAAATAGAAAGCTGTGAAGGGATAGATGTTTAGGAATCTTCCTGTTGTGAATAGATTCAAAAACTTTAGATAGCCAGGAAATTAAAGCAATAGGACGGTAGTTTAAGAAATTTGAACGGT
>NC_087159.1:18552500-18797500 GCF_035594125.1 Scylla paramamosain | reverse complement strand
CTTTTAACGTTTCATCTAACGTTAACGTTCGTGGATCTCATATGCACGGCACCAAGACGACCGCATAAAAGCCTTTCTAACTGCGAAGTGATATTAGACCTATTAGGCTATTAGGCAGGCATTCCTTGAAAAGATGCCTAAAAAAATCTTAAGATGGGATTTTTTGTTCAAAGCTGGCATGCATGCCAGAAAGTATAGATATTACGTAAGGTTTCAGAAACACGCGATTACACATTAACAATTGTCATTTAAGGTCAAATTTCGAGATTAAATGATCAAATGAAGCATTTTTTCCCCCACTTCTATCTTAATAGTTTCTAATAATTTTGTGTGCCATAAAAAAAATGCAATAACAAAATATAAGGGGTTTTAATTCCATAATGATAGGTAAATGTGAGTAAATTATTAAGCGTAAATGTCAAATTCTCATTCATCCATCGACTTTTATTAATTAATTAATCAATTAATTAATTAATTATTATTTCATTTTATTTCATATTATTTTATTTTATTTTATTTTATTTATTTATTTATTTTATTCATTTATTTTATTTTTTTTCAGGAAATAAGGATACGTTATTTTTATTGATATTGATGTGAGGGTTCCAGGTCGTCAAGACCACAACTCAACTCTTTTTGACACATTTATGTAAACACGTGTCCACAATGCGCTTGGTATGTTTAATGTAAACTAGCGTAGGAGAAGCTGGGCCTTGTGGGACATTGGGCACTATGGGAGAGCATTGATTGTAAAGGTAACTGGCAATTCTGACTGAGGTACCTCTCACCACATAACAACCATACCTCAGTGCCTCTACTAATGTTTTCCTGCGTTGGAACCTTTCTGCAGGAGGCCTTATTATTCTTTTTTTTTTTTTCTACATACACAAGTATTTATTTTATTTTATTTTTTCACAGTTCCATATGTATTGCACAACATATAGGCCTAATATACGCATAAGTTTAAGTAGTAAATTTGTCCATAATGAGATGTTATTGTCTTGTGCTTTCATGGTCTGTTGTGTAACTGATGTTTTGTTTTAAAATTCTATAGGGGGTACTATGAGACACTAAAAATGGGGTTCAATGGGACGCCATCCCACTGTGCCCCCTTGTGATGTACGAGTATAAACTATATTTTTATATTACATTATATGGAATTTTGACATTATTTGATACATATTACATAATATTAACCCTTTTTAGTATATTAAGTTGTAAACTACACTCTACATTTAGTGCATTCCAATGTCTTTTAAACTCTAAAAATGTCTAATTGACCATTCACCCATATCAGCAGACCAGTACCAAGCCATGTCAGAGAGCATTAGTTTTTGAAGATGATTCATCATCTGAGGAGGAATTAGTCTTGTCAGAGCATATTCATCTGACAATTTCGATGAAGAGATGGACAGTAAAGGTCAAGAGTTTCCTGGATTAAACAGTGAACCATGCATAAATTAACACATTTTGGTTGGGTTTGACATAACACCCAAGAAATATTACGTGGGCCATGTAACAAGAGGAAAAGATGATAAGGGGTATGAATGAGAATGAAAAATAAATAAATAAATAAATAAATAGATAAATCAGTCATTTTTATTTTCACTTGCTCAGGATATTACTTCTATCAACTTCAGTAACATTAATGCCATCCTCCCTAAACCTAATGCATGTGGTAAAACAAAGACGCAAAATGCATACCTCAAATCTGAATTAAATTTTCGTTTCTTCAATGTAAACTAGCTGTGTCCCAATATACCTCAGATTCTGTCCCATTCTACGCCCACCCTGGAACACAGTGGTGGAATGTAAACGAGTTGTGTTCCAGTGTGCTTCAGATTCTATCCCACTCTACCCCCACCTTGGGCCACAGTGGTGATATGGCCTTTTCATTTTTTTTTTTTTTTTTTTGCATTTGTTTTTTAATGGCAAATTGTGATAGTTCCCGTCCAGTAACTTAGTTTTGTGATAACTATTCAAATAAAGGAGTTACAAAGCTATATATATATATATATATATATATATATATATATATATATATATATATATATATATATATATATATATATATATATATATATATATATATATATATATATATATATATATATATATATATATATATATATATATATATATATATATATATATATATTTTATTTTATTTTTATTTTTTTATTTTTTTTTTCTCATTGTGTCCCACCTTCTCCCAGTATGTGATGTACACATAGGTATTCCTCTCTTCCAGTAAGGCATTCCTTTGTTTCAGTACCAACATTGACTTCATATCAGGCTCAAAAAAAAAAAAAAAATTCTTTCCACTGGCACGCTTAAACGGAAGCCAAGTACTTGCTCAACCATTGACTACTCCAGTTGTCTTATCAACTCAACCCAGTTTTATAGATTAAATAGTTTCAGAAGGAGAGTAACACAAACAACGCATGTTGAATTCAAGTGAAGGTTGAAAAGAAAGAGAACACGTAATTCTTAGCGTACAAATCCAGTCATGAATGATTTAGAGGATATGTTATTGGCGCGCCTGTCTGCTGGTAATGTATATAATATGGGAAAAAAAAAAAACCCGAATAACAGTTCCCTTCAGTCAGTGAGCTGCAGGAAATCATCCACACTGCACTTCAATTACGTGCCGACTTAGAACAGATACCTAGTCAAGATATAACATAGAAGAGTCCAACAGTAGATGAAGTGGAAGTCATTGTTCTAGACAGCTTATATTTGTTTCTATTCGTACTCAATGGTAGGACTGACGTCCTGGACAATGACGGTGATCAACCGAAGGATGTGGGACATAAAGCAACACATAATATATATGTATATATTATATATATACATATATATATATATATATATATATATATATATATATATATATATATATATATATATATATATATATATATATATATATATATATATATATATGCACACACACACTATTGCTTAAAACATAGTGTTTGTGTTCACAAAGGGAAGGAGGTTTACACGAAAACATGCTGGTTTGAGCATGACATTATACCAGACTACAAAATAAAAAAAAAAAAAAAGTGTAATTCCTTTAACTGCTGGTGGCACAGACCTGACGTCGTTATCACAAATCCTCATGTTACAGGAGGCCGGCAAAAAATGGGCAGAGGATTAGAAGTGGTGTGGTTATGGAAGCATCTGTTCCAAACAGCTGTTCGGAGTTGGTTGCTTGTGGGTGCAAAACTACGTGTGGTTGTCATTGGATGAGGTAACCATGTAGTTGTGACAGAGACGCCGTAACATCGCAGGGTGTGGAGATAGTCTGGATAAATCCTAATTTTCAAAGATAATAGATCACGGAAAATTACATGCAATCTGCTACGTGGCTTCTTGACGAAGGAGAAGAGTTATTTTCAGCAACTACTGACATTAAAGGAATGGATCCGCGTATTTCGACTTATAATGGAATAATGAGCAGTTTACATCCTAATTTTCTTCCCAGTTATTATTTTGCAACTTAAAATTATTGTAAGTCATGAAATCCTTAGTAACTTGCTTAAAAAATATATATTATCTGAAATGCACAATAATAAAGGAAAATTTGAAAATTTAACTTTTTTTGACTTTTGACCTCCAAAATTGACCTGGAAGGTCAAAACGCTATTTAGAGAACCAAGCGTTTTAAAACCTTGTACCGTTTTGCACGGTTGCCAGCTTTTTTTTTTTTTTTTTTGAGAGAGAGAGAGAGAGAGAGAGAGAGAGAGAGAGAGAGAGAGAGAGAGAGAGAGAGAGAGAGAGAGAGAGAGAGAGAGAGAGAGAGTTTCCTTGCTACTACTTGTCATCACATTGGCGCGTCAAAGCAGCCCCTCTGGATACGCATGTGCACATACGTACTGCATACATATATGCATACAACAAATTTCAGTCATTAGTAACCCTGTATGTTATTTTGTCCTGTCAACATTTTTTTTTTTTTTTTTGTGCTTACTACATGTGCTTGATCTCTCGACACCAAGTTGTTATCTGCCTTTCCTTTGCTGTATATTTTCGCCCCTATGAAACACACACACACACACTAGCCCAACAATGTAAACGTGGCAACCATTACAGAAGCATGGCAAATAGCATCTGAAATCTGCAACAGCGTTGGTTACCAATTGTTCCATAGCCTCATAAGAGGTAAGCGCGGGCAAGGATTCATGTTGTACTGCTTCTCTGACCTCCAGCCCTCCCTCCTCCTCGTGGAGTCCCCGAACAGTCTGAAAACCCTATGAGTAATGATCTCCCTTCCCTCCCACCCTCGTTTGGCAACCTCACTCCTCTGATTCCTCTTTATAATTATTTAAGGATACAGCATGCTGCCTAATACTAGAAAATCTTGGGTATGTTATGGGTTTAGTTGCTCTGAAAGATAAAACTTCACGTTTGAGCTCTCTCAGTCTCAGATTCCGAGATGTGGACCATATATACCTAACTGAGCAGTCAGGACAAAATATACGACGTTCGAACATAAATGTTTTAGCAAAAAAAATAAATAAATAAAAAAATAAAAAATTAAATCTATAGTATAAATCTGAAAAAAAAACAATGACTTCTCTAATGAATTCCAATTATAGTAACCTTAATGGCTATGAAATGCTCAATTGTCACTGGAGTATAAAAGAAAACGTTACATAATATATATATATATATATATATATATATATATATATATATATATATATATATATATATATATATATATATATATATATATATATATATATATATATATATATATATATATATATATATATATATATATATATATATATATATATATATATATATATATATATATATATATATATATATATATATATATATATATATATATATATATATATATATATATATATATATATATATATATATATATATATATATATATATATATATATATATATATATATATATATATATATAAATGTATAATATTTGACGGCTAGTTATAATAAAGACTTGAAATATGGATTTGTAAGGGTGTGTGGAATTAGGGTTAGTTTCTTACATTGTTCAACACATAATTTAAGTTTATGGATAGTTAGTAAATAAAGCTTTTACGTCATATGAATTAGGTAACCTAAATCAACATTTTTCATTGATAAAGGAGATGAAAATCTATACAACGTAAATGTTATGTATTTAGGAGTAGATAAAAAAATGCTAAACTATAATTGAAAGTAACAAATACTATTAATATGGGTCTAATTTTGGCAACATGTATTTCGTACTTCTGGAAGACCGTACAGCATTCCTGGAATGGATGAAGAGGCAAATAATTTATGCTAACCCAAATCAGACAAGTTTCTTTTTTGCAATTCTAAATAATCTATTAAGCTTACCCTCCGATCTAATGTCTTATCGTTCCAGTTCCTCTTCAGGATCCCCCATAGCGGAAGTGCTTCTGGCATTTTGCCTAATAGTGGGTATCTGAAGAGATATTCTGATTTTCCTTGGAAATCCTACTGTTTTTGTGTCACAAACCCGTCTCCGTGTGCTGAGCCCGAAACAAAGGTGAAAGTGCTATGGAGGCATACATTCATCACCCTTTGTCATGGTTTAACACAGCTTATTCTCGTATTGTACCTGATAGAGCGACGGTCCATAAATGGTACTTGAGCATTCCATCACCTGAATCTCATGTACTGCCCGAAACATACCAAGTCTGTTCTCCCCATTATTCAAAAAACTCGTTCAGCATAAAATGTCAAACTCTTTTCTTGGTAAAGCTCCCCTCGTGACTTCTGACTCCTATCCAAAAATACTTCTAATAACTTTGCTTTTTCTTCTTTTCTCCTGTATTTCAGCCTGATGACACCACTGCTATCTCTTCTATCTCAAAAACTGAACTCTTCGCTCAAACCTTTGTTAAAACTTGAACTTGAATCAGTAAAGGTTTGTTCCTCCCTCTCATCCATCCTCTGACTATTTAATGCCACCTATTAAGATCTTTCGTAATTATGTTTTTCATGCCCTCACTGACCTTTTCCCTCGGAAGTTTTATGCTGAAAGTTTGCCTACATCCAACCTGTTCCAAAACGGTGTGACCGATTTAATCCTTCAAACTTCCTTTTCTTTTTTTTTTTTTTTCTTATGTCTCAAAAGTTTTGTTTATTATTTGTTTTCATTGACCTTCATCAGGTAGATTCCTAAACATTTAACACTTCACAACCGCATATCTTATCGCCAGTATAAGTTCGGTCATGGCCGCTATACTAGTAATATTCTTCTTCTTTTATGTAAAAGGGACACCGGCCAAGGACACACACACACAAAAAAAAAAAAGAAGATAAATAAATAAATAAATAAATAAAATAAAAAGTCCCACTGAGATGTCTGTCCTCGAATAGGACCCAAAAAGTAACAAAAAAATTGAATGATAAGTGTGTTGAAACCTCTCTCTTGAAGGAATTCATGTCATAGGAAGATGGAAATACAGAAACAGGCAGGGAGTTCCAGAGTTTACCAGAGAAAGGGATGAATGATTGAGAATACTGGTTAAATCTTGCATTAGAGAGGTGGACAGAATAGGGGTGAGAGAAAGAAGAAAGTCTTGTGCAGTGAGGCCGCGGGAGGAGGGAAGGCATGCAGTTAGCAAGATCAGAAGAGCAGTTAGCATGAAAATAGCGGTAGAAGATAGCGAGATGTGCAACACTGCGGCGATGAAAAAGAGGCTGAAGACAGTCAGTTAGAGGAGAGGAGTTGATGAGACGAAAAGCTTTTGATTCTATCCTATCTGGAAGAGCGATATGAGTGGAAACCCCATCCCCCGACATGTGAAGCATACATACTTCATACATGGACAGTTAAGGCCCCTGTACAGAGTTAACAGCTGGAAGGGTGAGAAAAAAATGGCGGAGACGTCTCAGAACGCTTAATTTCATAGAAGCTGCTTCGGCTAGAGATGAGATGAGAAATTTTCTATTTAGAGGATAAGTAAAGGACAAACTGAGAATGTTCAGTGTAAAAGAGGGGGACAGTTGAGTACCACTGAAGAAGAGGGGATAGTTGTCTGGAAAGTTGTGCCCAGTTGATAGATGGAGGAATTGCGGATTTGAGGTTTTTTGAGGCATTGAACAATGCTAAGTTTCCTCTAATCCAGTCATAATATTTAGAGAGATAAGAAGTCAGGCGTTCCGTGGCTTCCCTGCGTGAACTGTTTACTTCCTGAAGGATTGGACGTCTACGAAATAACGTGGAAAAGTAGTAGAAAATAGTAGAAAGAGAGTAGGTGACAGGACAGAACCATGAGGAATACCACTGTTAATAGATTTAAGAGAAGAATAGTGACCGCCTACCACAGCAGATGTAGAACGGTCATTAAGGAAACTTGAGATAAAGTTACAAAGAGAAGAATAGAAAATGTTGGAGGATAAACTGGAAATTAAAGCCCAAACTCTGTCAAAATGTTTTGATATGCCTAAGGGAAAAGCAAGTTTCATCAAAATTTCTTAAAGAGATGACCAAGACTCAGTAAGGCGAAACCCATACTAGTGATCAGATAGGAGGTTGTGAAGTGATAGATCTTTAAGAATGTTCCTATTAAGGATAGTTTAAAAAACTCTAGATAGGCAGGAAATGAAAACAATAGGGCGGTAGCTTGAGGGATTAGAACGGTCACCCTTTTTGGGAACAGGTTGACTGTAGGCAACATTCCAGGAGAAGGAAAGGTAGATGCTGATAGGAAGAGTTGAAAGAGTTTGACTAGGCAAGATGCAAGCACGGAGGCGCAGTTTCGGAGAACAATAGGAGGGACCCTATCAGGTCCATAAGCCTTCTGAGGATTTAGGCCAGCAAGGGCATGGAAAACATCACTGCGAAAAATATTAATAGGTAACATGAAGTACTCAGAAGATGGAGGAGAGGGAGGAACATTCCCTGAATCATCCAAGGTAGATTTTGTTTATTTCATTTATTTATTTATTTATCTTTTTTTTTTTTTAATCAAAGATTTGAGCGAAGAGTTCTGCTTCAGAGATACTCGTAGATGTGATAGCAGTGGTGCTATTTGGTTGAAATAAAGGAGGGAAAGAAGAAGAAGCAAAGTTATCAGAAATATTTTTGGCTAAGTGCCGGAAGTCACGAGGGGAGTTAGATCTTTAAAGAATTTGACATTTTATGTTAATGAAGGAGTTTTTGGTTAGTTGGAGAACAGACTTATCTTGATTCTGGGAAAAAAAAATATAAAGCGCATGAGATTCTGGTGATGGAAGGCTTAAGTACCTTTTGTGGGCCATCTCTCTATCATGTATAGCACGAAAACAGGAAGTAGGGTGTTGCAACAATTGATCTAGGTCGTGGAGGATAGCAAAGTTAAGGGCTCGTTCACCAGGATGGTTAGTGAAGAGAGAGGAAAGCCAGACCTCGTGGTGAACATTGAAGTCTCTAAAAAAGGAGTTCCGCAAAAGGGAAGAGGATCAGAATGTGTTCCACTTTGGAAGTTAAGTAGTCAAAGAATTTCTTATAAGCAGGGGAGTTAGGTGAGAGGTATACAACACAGATAAATTTAGTTTGCGAGTGACTCAGTAGTCGTAGCCAGATGGAAAACTTGGAAGATTCAAGAGAATGGGCACGAGGGCGAGCATGGGCACAAGGGCACGTTAAGTTGTTGGGCACATACGCGAAACATCCAGCTTTGGTTAAAAAATGAAGATAGAGTAATAATAATAACAACAACAACAACAAAAACAACAATAATGATAATAATAATAATAATAAAAAAATAATAATAATAATAATTCTTTATTTCCATGTAACATGGTTATTCTTAGTTATTTTTACATATTAAAAAAAAATAATACATAAAAGAATGAGCTAACCAAGATAAAAAGATTTCAATTTTGATTTAAAAGTTTGTAGGCTCCCCGAGTTCTTAAAGTTGGCTTTGGGTATGTACAAGTCATTGAACTGCCTTGTTGTGCTGCTTGTTTTTTTTTTTTTTTTTTTTTTTTTTCATGACAGTGGGAAATTTCATGTGCCATTCAGTAGGAGGAAACAGAAAAGAGGCTATTGTCATTTGCCTCAGACACTAGTGTTTTAGTGAGGAAAAGAAGATGAGGTTTATAAGAGGAAGAAAGGTGGTGCTCAACAAATTGAAATTTAGATCTTAGAAAGCGAATGATATATAAGTTAATGACGGAAAAGTTTAAGGAAGGTGTCAAAACACTTAAGGTCGATAGTAGAAGAGCAGTCCGACCTGGAGACATCTGTAGTCCCCACCGTAGATGGGAACTCCGAGGCTGGTGTAGGAGTCGTCATGATAATTTTTTATTTTGAGTGAAGGGTGTCCTTGCAATTAGGTGCTTGTAGTTTTGTGTGAACGAAGAGAGTTAGTTGTCTTTAGAGAGAAGGCTGTGACTGCCCCCTCGTGTAGTGAGACACAAAGAGAAAGGTTTAGTGAGGTCACAGGTTGGTTTAATGATAGGTTCACAGCACCCCTTGATCCAGTGCTTTTGACTCAATGGGAGTAATTATCGTTTCGGGAAGTGCCTACTGCCTTTGGCTTTTCTTACTGAAGCTTCGTCATCTTTTCCTAGGGATTTTGGTAAAATTTTTGCTGTTGCCTTGCACATATCAAAAGCCTATGATATTTTTAGACTATCTTCCTACCGTTTCTGTCTCTTTCTCTGTATCTTCATCGGAAGTTTCCTTTCTGACCTTTATATTGTTGTTATGGTGGACGGTCACTGTTCTTCTCTTAAACCTATTAACAACGGTGCTCCTCACGGTTCTGTGCTGGCACCCACTCTCTTCCTATTATTCATCAATAATCATCTAAACCAAACTTCTTGTTCTATCCACTCCTACACTGATGATACCACTGCACTTTTCCTCGTCTTTTCGTAGATGTCCAATATTTCAGAAAGTAAGCCGATTTCTGATCTCTCTATAATATACAAAATAATTACCTTATTTGTTTCGACAAAATAAAGTTTTACAGTAGAGTCATTGCAGTTCATTTCAGGTTTGTATTGATTAATTAACAAGGATTCAGCTATTCAGATTTGTTTCGTTACTACCTTTAAACAATAAGTTGAAATTGTCAAATCCTTTTTTAATCATTACCTGAAACCGCCAATGGGCAAGTTCCGCAGTCAACCTTTTTCGCTTACTAGCTAGCCAGCAAACCCACTGGAGCCATAATGCACTTTCACAGTCACATTTGACCGCTGCCTTTCGCTTAGGGGCGGGTACCAAACTTTGGAATTTTAGGGAGTAGTTTTTGTGGAGAAGTAGGGCTGCCCAATCCGTAGTAGATTTCCAAATTATTCCATTAAATTAATGTCATTTGTTATAATATGATCTGAAAAGCTTATGCATTTTTTTTATTTATTTTATTTATTTATTTTTTTATGAGAAATGACCACTACATATGTAGTAGCAGCTGTCATACTTTTTTTTTTTTTCTATTAAGTATTTAAGTTTGCATCGAGATCAAAAGCGCGCACTGATAGCAAACATTACAACTTCGCCCATTTTTTTGCCAGTGTCTTCGCTTTCCTGGCTATTTTCGGTAGGCACCTAATTGCTCTCAGTCTGTTTCAATATTATGATGGTGCAGCACTTCTCAGCTAACGTGCTACAACTGACAGAGGGGTGATTACCATGTTATTGCTGCTATATAGCCCTGTGGAGTCCGTACACTTTCATGAATTATTTACTGTAGTGGAAACGCTCCAGATAGCCAGTCTGTATATTTCAAATACTGTAATTACTACACGAGTGCAGCCACAAGGGGCTTTTCTTTTAACTAGAAGTTCGAGTCTTTTTAGAATGTCTTCACCCAGCCAAGGTTAGGTTTGGATATGTTTAATTAGGCTAAGTTAGACTGTCCCTGAGAGTTGGTTAATTTCTCACTCAGGAATCTCGAAATGCAATAACTGTTTGCATTTTTTTTCATGTACTGGTAACAATCTCTGCTAGGAAGGTCACTAGTTTTCTCCCTGTAATGTCTGCAAGTTTTCATTCGTTAATTTAATGCATAACACACACACACACACACACACACACACACACAAAAAAAAAAAAAAAAAAAAAAAAGTCAGATTTTAAAAACACATTATTCTACATATATTTGTTCAGTATTTACATGACTACAAAATCAACTCATACTAAATGGCACATTCGGTCTCTTGACTGTCTTTTACCATCAAATGATTCAACATTTACTTGCTTAAGTGTCATGCTAACGACATTAACTTCACTGATATAACCCTCCCCTTGAGGAGAGAAAACCAATAATCCTCAAGCAGAAATCAATATTACAATGATGTGAAAAGCACTAATAACAATTGCTTTCTGAAATTTAGTCGCTTAAATATAACCCAGGATTAGGATTAATTCAGATCTGCAGGCATGACAGTCCCAAAAAATAATGCAGATAATTGTAGCTACAGATGCTGATCTTATGCCTTCGGCAAAATTCAAAGTAAAGCAAACCCAATAATACGCAAAGCCTTAGCTTTAGAGCTGTGTGGCACCACCATCATTATATTTACATTATGATTATATATATATATATATATCTGATTGACACTCCAGATACAACGGAAAGCATTTTTTTTTTTTTTTACAGTAAAAGTAACAAAGTGACAAAAGCAAACAAAGTGACACAGGAGCCACAAATGCACTACCAGAAACACAACTTTCCCTATGACACAGACTTCTGAGGAAAATGAATCTGTCCTAGTGAGAGAGAGAGAGAGAGAGAGAGAGAGAGAGAGAGAGAGAGAGAGAGAGAGAGAGAGAGAGAGAGAGAGAGAGAGAGAGAGAGAGAGAGAGAGAGAGAGAGAGAGAGAGAGAGAGAGAGAGAGAGAGAGAGAGAGAGAGAGAGAGAGAGTGCTTTTTTTTTTTTTTCAGTGCGCAATTTCGTAGGACAGCAACCCCCAGAAGGAACACAACTTGCCCTAACAAATAGACTGAGTAGTGCTGCAGCCCCTAATGCCACTCAAATTACATTTATATTGTATTAATTATTATTTTTTAACATTTATGATGATGTTGAACTTCGTCGTCCTTGCTGGTCCGGGCCGTCCTCGTCGCTCGTCCACTGCATAGACAATCTGTGGATACTAGAGAAAAACATAAATTTTGTCAAGGTGATATTGCCTAAAGTGTTTCCCTGCTAAGTGTGTGCCTATCTTAGGAAACACGTGTGTGTTATTGTGTTTGTTACGATTCTTCGAATTATTTTCTTGCTCCGTTTTATAGTTTCTTTTCCATTATAATTTTCATTTTGTGTTTTCTATAGAATTCTTTTCAAGTTATAATCGCTTCAGGTGGTTCCATTGTAATGATCTAACTACATTTAGGAAACCAGGAGTGCGTATGGTTATGTGGAGTAATTAAAGTATTGTACTGTTCATTCTCACTCATTTTTATAGTTTCCCAAGTATTTAGTGCCCTCTGGTAGTTGATTATATTTAGAGGAGTAATGCCATATTTAATATGTAATTCAACAGTATTTAGTTGTTCTTGTTCATTGCAATGAATGAATCTTAATGCTTTATTAAGTATTATTTGCATTTTCCTTTTTTGAGACTTAGAGGCCATGCATAGCAGTATTGATGGATATGTGATTACTGGAATTAATAAGGTTTTTACTGACATTGTCTTTGTTTTAGGAGTTAAACTGCTAAATCTTCTTAATTGAAAAAGAACTCCTTTACCCTTATTTATTGTATTTGTGATATGATTGACAAATCCATGTGACGTTATATTTAAACCAAGAAGTTTCGCCTTTTTACTTGTCTCAATTTCTTTTCCATTTACTTTGATGTTATTTGTTTTAAGTTGTGCAATAGGTATTATCTTGAATTTTTGTTCACTAGTCTTTATTTTCCAAGTCCTTTCAAATTTACTTATTCTCTCGATCTCACGTTCCACTTTCGCTTTCATCATAAGCTTAGACTTACTTGGAGAAGTAATTATTTGTGTTACATCATCCGCATACATAGTATCAAGGCAACCAGCAGTTGGTGGGGAAAGATCGTTGGTAAACAGAGTATATAAAGTGGGAGACAATACGCTCCCTTGTGGAACACCACTTAAAAGATTGATTTCTTCACTGAATTTGTTGCCTATGTTTATTTTTGCTGTTCGATGTTCTAGAAAATTACATAAATTTTTTTCAAGTATTTCTGGTAACCTCAGTCTTAGGATCTTATATTTAAGGCCATTATGCCAAACTTTATCAAAAGCTTTGGCCACATCACGTAGTACCATGTAGACCTGTTTCTCTTCTGCCAAAGCGTTCGCAATTGTTTCATATGTGGTAGTAATAGCGGTATGAGTGCTTTTATAAGTCCGGAAACCGTGCTGTCTTTCTTTTAAAGTATTGTTTTCTACTAAAAAGTTATTTAATCTTGACTGAATTACTCGCTCAAAAATTTTTCCAGGTACCTCAAGTAATGATATTGGACGATAGTTTATGGGATTTGTGAGAGTTTTGTCATTTTTGGAATAAATTTGATAATTGCTTCTTTAAAACATTTAGGATAATAACCGATTGATAGACATGCGTTGAATATATTTCGTAATTGTTCCAGAGTCTTTTCTGTACATTTTTCGAGTATTATTTTGTTAATTTTGGTAGAGCCAGGAGTTTTCTTCTTTGTTCTTTTAATAAACATTTTTATTTCCTCTAAAGTTATTTCTCTAGTTTGATAATTGTCATTATTTATTCTGTCAGTGTTAACTGTCGGAAATGGATTAATTCAATTTTTGTATATATTTATATATTGATCAATGTGATCAGAATGGTTTTTATCAAAACTATTTTCCTCCTCCTCAGTAATTCTAAAAACATCTCCAAATTTTTTTCAAATAAATTACATTTTTCTTGGTCAGAGTAGTATTTGTTTCCTTCGTTGTCCTTCAGATAGTTAACATGAGTTGTATTTTTACCTTTCAGTATTTCTACTTTACTCCAAAAGTCTTTACTATTTTTACAGTTATCTGATATATAATTATTTTTTTCTTCCCAGTTCTTGTTATGTGCCTCCTTACATCGGTCTCGTAATTAGGTCTTAATTCTTTGGTATTCTCTGTAGGTTTGTAAAGTCCAACCAAAATAGTTTGCAAATTCTGATAAAGTTTTATATTGATTTTCGAGTTCTTTAATTTCAGGTGTTGCTTTTAATTGGTATATATATTGGTAGCTAGACTTTGGTATCGATGCATCCATTGCGTTTTTAAGTGTTTTTAGCCAATTTAAAGTGGCATCTTCTAATTGTTCAGCAGTATTACCTTCTAGATTACTAATATTTATTTGTGTGTCCAATTTATATTGAAAAAGATCACAGTGAGCTTTGTTTGTTTTATATACTTTTGTTTTTTCTTTTAAAACGGTTTTGTGGAAAGTTTTATAATTACAGGTAAATGATCCGAAGTCGTTATTTCTCCGGGTTCACAGATAATGTTTAGATAATGATGTTTGTTAGCAAAAATTTTATCTGGATTTGTTTGTGAATTATGAGAGAAAAAAGTTGGAAAATGTGGACCCAAATGAATCATTTTCCCTTGGTTAATAAGATTTAATAAACTTTTCCCAACAGTGTTATTTTCTTTGTTACCAAAACTTGTATGCCTATCATTAAAGTCACCTATTATATATGTTGGAATAGAGTTACTCAGAAGCTTATGCATATCGGTATACGGGAGGAAAGGACGTCTTCGAGGTAAGTAAGTAGTGGCTATTTTAATTGGACCAAGGCTGGTTTCAACTTCCAAGGCTAAGAAATCTGTATCAAAATCGTCATATAGTTTATGTTTAATGTTATACTTTACTGCAATGGCTGATCCATCAGACATACTTTCAGTATAATTAATTTTATAGATTCTATATCCTGGTATTTTTAAATCTTCACTTGATTTTAAGCCATGACTATTTATTAATATAAGGTCAGGATTACTTGTAAGATAATTTGATATTAATTAATGTTTGTTTGTTTTCCAGTTAAGGACATTATGTTGAATGATTTTGAGACTGTAATTAAATGTGAGGATATTTGGTAAGGCGCGGGTCTCTGTCTTTTGGTGGTGAACGTACCAGTCCACTTCTGATCTTCCTGAAGGAATCATTATCAACCTTGAACATACAATTAGAGTATATTATTATTTCTTCTTTACTAATTTTCTGTAGTATTTGTTCTTCTGTGTATTTTCCCTCCGTATATTACCATTTATACTTTTTGTGTTTTATTCCAACTAGTAGGTCAGCCATAGATAGATCCTTCGGCCACTTTTTATCTTTTGTAGTGTATAGTTCTAATCAAATATCATCAGACTCAAGTTTTCCTGCAAGTGAATCTGAACTTTTTTGTCTAGTAAATTTAGGTTTGGTTGCTTGGATCCTGCGTGATGATTCATTTGTTTCTGTGTCAGTTGCTCCTATAATGTCCTGTATTTGAGAGGTATTATTCTTAGTAGAAGGCTCATCGTCAGGAAATTTAATAATTGGGAGCTTATTTGCTTTAAGTAGCTTATTTAATTCATATTTGTAAGTACCTGGATTCTTCAGGTTTGCATTTTCAGCATGGGTTACACAAGTGTAAATTTGTAAAACCTCTTCCCTAGATACAAGTGGCTTCTGGAAGCTAGTCATAGTAGTAGTAGTAAATGGAGAGTGCTGTGCAACATTTGCATAACTCATTTTTTGTTTGTTGGATATTTCATTCCTTTTCTCTTTTATTATTTTTTTCCTTTTTATACATTTCATAGCCATCGTACTATGGTCTTCCTTACAGTTCAGGCATTTCTTAGTTACAGTTTGGCATTGATGCCAAACATGCCCTTCTTCACTACATTCAGAGCAAATTTTGTACTCTTTAGGCATAGAACACTCACTAGTAAAGTGATCTTCTAAAACGTAACATCTTAGACAACACTTAATAGAGATGTATGTTTCTTGCTTAATTTCATGTGATGGAATGCTTATGTGAAATGCTTTAAGACCTTTCTCTATACATTTTAATGCCAAAGATGTTTGAGAAAAGGTTATTTTTAGTGTTGGAGACTTTGGAAATTTATAGATGTCTACTATATCCTCCCCTATCCAGGGGTTGCATTTTTGTAGTTCCTCCCCAATATCTACTATATGTTTTTCATATATTATTTCATCCACTCTGGGTAGAATAACACTTTTTTTAACCTTAAATTGAGGTGGCATAATAGGATTGAACCCATGTCTCTCAAGTTCTGTCTTGGTGTCAACATTGAATATGCAGTCAGCATGATGTTCATTAAGTGTCAGTGCAATAAAACCATCATTAATTGCAATGAATCCTGTAACCTCTATATCTCTTGAACTCAAAATTTCGAGTAATTTAAGTTTATTTTCTCTGTTAGGTGGCCTACATTTTATTTTAATCTTTGCCATGGTGCATCATACTACCTACAGCAATCCGGAGAAAAAACCTAACTCCGAACTGCTGCCCCGTTCGGGTTTTCCACCTGTCTGACAGAGTCCCTGTGGCCCAGGATCTGGTCTTCCTTTAACCGACCTTCTAAGGGGCCCCCTCAGGGAGCTGCCCTACGAGACAGTCCTTACGGGGTCAAAGGCTTCGTACCGACTCAGTGCGACACTAAAAGGGCGAAAAAATTCAAAGTCGTAACCTGCAAGGGAAAAACAAAGTCCACAAAGTGGCTAGACAACAGCTAAGTCCACAGAGTGGCGGCCAGAAACAGAGTCCAGACACGGGAGCACAGCGAGAGTCCACAAAGTGGACAGCAAACACCACACCCAGCGGAGACCCAGCGAAGTCTCGTATCACACAGTGTGGAGATTAAGTCCACAAAGTAGAGAAGGAGCAGCTGAGGTGTGTTGCGGTGTCTGCGGTGTCTGGAGTGTCTGTCTGCACCACCAACAGTCTGGCAGGTGAATATATATATATACTCGTATATATATATATATATATATATATATATATATATATATATATATATATATATATATATATATATATATATATATATATATATATATATATATATATATATATATATATATATATATATATATATATATATATATATATATATATATATATATATATATATATATATATATATATATATATATATATATATATATATATATATATATATATATATATATATATATATATATATATATATATATATATATATATATATATATATATATATATATATATATATATATATATATATATATATATATATATATATATATATATATATATATATATATATATATATATATATATATATATATATATATATATATATATAACATTGAGTAGCAAGTAGTAGGTAAGATGGTTTATTGTTCATTATAAAAGGTATTTCTAATATAGTGTTTATTTCATGGTACGGAGAGCAACTTCGGGCTATTGGTCATCTCTTGCAGCTTATGTGATTCAAATGATAGGGGGTGAATACTATGTTACTGTTCCTGTAATGCCCTCAGCTAGCTAGGCTATAGGTTAGCTTTGGCTATAAGTTAGGCTGTTTTCTGAGTTGGATAGTTTCTTACTCAGGAATTTCAGAATACAATGGTTATTATTGCTTTTCACATGAATGTGATATTAATTTCTCCTTGTTTTCTCTTTACAAGGGGAGGCTTATATCAGTGAAATTAATGTCGCTAGCATAACAGTTAACCAAGTAAATGTGGAATCATACAAGACAGACAAGAGATTGAATGTGTCATTTAGTAGGAAAGTTAATTTTGTAGCCATGTAAATACTGACCTCAAATATGTAAAACAATTTGTTTCTAAAACCTATGCCCATTGATTTTTTGTTATGTATGAAACTAACTAATGAAAACCTGCAGGCATTACAGGGAGAAAACCAATGACCTTTTCGACAAGAAAAATATTACCAATATATGAAAAAAAAATAGATAAATAAATAAAAAAAACCACGAGTAACCATTGCATTCTTAAGTGCCTGAGTAAGAAATTACTCCCACCCTCAATGACTTTCCTTAGAAATTATTCACCCCCCCTCAATGACCTTCCTAGCAGAGATTATTACCAGTATATGAAAAAAAAAAAAACTTCTTGCATTTCGAAATACCCGAGTGAGAAATTAACCAACCCTCAGCGACAGGCTAACTTAGCCTAATTAAATATATCCAAAACTATCCTTGGCTGGGTGCGGACATTCTAAAGAGACTCGAACTCCCAGTTAAAAGAAAAGTCCCTTGTGGCTGCAATCCTGCAAATTAAACAGCAACTATCAATCTCCAAGTTAACCAGGTGGTGATTCCAACCTCCTTCCTTTATTCTCCTTTTCTAATGTCTATACGGCTCTCATATGGAGCATCTCCTTTGTGTTTTTCGAATGTCTTGAGTAATTACAGTATTTGAAATATATAGAGTGGCTATCTGGAGCTTATCTG
This sequence comes from Scylla paramamosain, assembly GCF_035594125.1. Classification (NCBI taxonomy): domain Eukaryota; kingdom Metazoa; phylum Arthropoda; class Malacostraca; order Decapoda; family Portunidae; genus Scylla; species Scylla paramamosain. The sequence continues at coordinate 18,779,083 of NC_087159.1, read as the reverse complement.
GAGATATTGCATGAAAGTGCAGACCCCATAGGGCTATAGAGCAGCAATAACAGCATAACATCAATTGCAGCACGTTAGCTGAGAAGTGTTGCATCCTCAAAATAATGAAACAGACTGAGAGCAATTAGATGCTACCGAAAAACTTGCAAGAGATGAGCGAAACCGTGATCAGTGCGCGCTTTTGATCTTGATGCAAAATTAAATACTTCATAAGAAAAAAAAAAAAGTATGAAAGTTGTCACTACATATGTAGTGGTAATTTATCTCAGAAAAAATGCTTATGCTTTTCAGATAATATTACAGCAAATAACATCAATTAATTGCAGTAATTTGGAAGTTTATTACGGACTGGGCAGCCCTACCCTTCCCCCAAAAACTTCTCTCCAAAGTTTCATAGTTTGGAACTCCCTTAAGCGAAAAAACAGCGGTCAAAGGTGACTGTGGAACCGGATTACGGCTTCAGTAGCTTTGTTGGCTAGCTAGTAAGCGAAAATGGTGACTGTGGAATTAGTCCAATGTGGGCAGCGTCAACAACACTAATAGTGTAGTTGATTATAGCGACCTCGAAGAATGGCAACTCCCGTGGAGTGTGACCTGCGTATATTTGGTGTGTGATAAATCATCCACTGGCTACACTGCTCAACTGTCTCCTCCTGGTTTATGCATCTCTATTTAAAGAGTTGTGGCTTAGGCGAAAGCTGATGTGGTTCTAGGTCATTAGCGGTAATACTACCGTTACATTTAGTAATAATTATTTATAATTACATGTTTGGTCTTAATTTCAGTGACAGTTACGCTCTTCAGCGACCAACACTAGTAACACCAAAAATGTGCCACTTCCTAGCACTCGGAAGGTAACCTAAAGATGCTGGATATTTCCCTCTGGCAAGTTATCAATTTATGATAACTTAAGTGTTGCATAAAAAAGAACGATAACAATTAAAATGAGTGAAACGAAGTGAGGAACGACAAACACCAATGAGAATTTAGTCTCTAGTCATGCAAAAGTGCATACCTTTTGATGCCTATTGAGAATTTATTATATTGGATGGACATTATTATTAGAACATTATCGTACTTTATGAATTAAACAAGAGATTATTAGACCTCTAAATATTTCGTTTTCATCCTTAATGAAGTAATCGTTGAGGTAAGCCATGTATTTTATTTTGTTGCATAATGTTTTCCTGTTGCGTACATTTTTGTGTCATGTCAAGGCTGAATGAATTATTTCAAAATAATATCAAAAGATACATATGTGCATTATATAACTTAACATTTATGAAAATATGTAATGTATCAGTTATTTTCTTATTAAAACAACCATAGGCATCCGTAATATAGCGAAACTGGATCGGAGGTAATTTCCACCATTAACTTGTGCTATTGTGCTATTACTCTCTACAACCTTATTAAAGCAACTGACCTACAACATTCAGTGTATTCCAGACGACCTTGTACACTTTTTTTTTTTCTTTCTTTTCCAGCACTCAATAAGTCCTGTTAATTTTGTAGTGTTTCATGATTTGATTAAGTGACTCAACAATTTGACCATCGTTGTTTATTCGTACTTTCTTCTATTATTTTCCTAACAAATATTTGGCTGAAACATCCATGTATTCCATCTATTTCCACTGTCACCTAACTCAGCCTGTTTATACCTGAAACTGTCTTTGATAAGTTATTACCGCACACTATTTACTTATACTTAACGATACTCTTCCATAGAATGTATAGATACTTTCTTGCCCCTCCTTAACCCTCCACACGGTGTCATCAGCCCGCCTTCTTGCTTCAAGGGCCTTCCACTCACTCTTCTATCTTGGTATTATGTTCCTTCAATTCCTCCTCCCCTCTCTCCAAATAGGAGTTGTGTGAATCTTTCTTTTCCTGATCATGATTACTTCCGCTCCAGCATTCACGGCATTTTCCACTTCAACACAATAATAAATGTAATAAATAAGTTCAACATCTTGTATTCCGTTTTCTCTCTCTCTCTCTCTCTCTCTCTCTCTCTCTCTCTCTCTCTCTCTCTCTCTCTCTCTCTCTCTCTCTCTCTCTCTCTCTCTCTCTCTCCATGCACATCATCGTATTTCCACTTCTCAACTTCTACTTCTTTTCTGATAAAATGTAGATAAGTATATATCATTATGAAGTCTCTCTCTCTCTCTCTCTCTCTCTCTCTCTCTCTCTCTCTCTCTCTCTCTCTCTCTCTCTCTCTCTCTCTCTTTAAGCTCTCACGACGGAGACCAGACGTGGTATTTTATATGTAAATGATGTTAGCTCGACCCGCCAGTCTGAATTATGCATTTCCTTGTGATTTTTATCGAGGGAATGGCTAAGCAATAACATATTTTACCCAAGAGTTGCACGTTGCTCAGTTCATGCCTTTCTTTATCCCTTTGCCACTTTCATTCTCCTTAACCCCGCTACCCCCCCTCCTTTCTCTCTCTCTCTCTCTCTCTCTCTCTCTCTCTCTCTCTCTCTCTCTCTCTCTCTCTCTCTCTCTCTCTCTCGGTAATGTTTTTGTTTTGTCATCGTTTTCGTCGTCGCCGTTGCTGGTGTTGTTGTCCCTGTTGGTCGTCGTGGTGTTGTATTCATCAATGTTCTTGTTGTTGTTCTTGTTGCTGTTGTTGTTGTTGTTATTATTATTATTATTATTATTATTATTATTATTATTATTATTATTATTATTATTATTATTATCACTTATATTATCATTAGTATTGTTATTGTTGTTTTCGTTTTTATTGTTGTTTTGTTGTTGTTGTTGTTGATGTTGTTATTATTAGTTAATATTGGTCTGTATAGTTGTTATTGTTATTGGCCCTACTCTGTTTTCTTTCTCCTCCCTCACTTCTTAATATTATTATTTTTTTCATATTGTTCCTTTATTTTGTCGTAGGTGACATCTTATCGTCTTTTTTTTTTTTGCTGCTGTTTTTTTCCCTTCTTATGGTCGTCGTCGTCGTTATTGTTCTTGTTGTTATAGTAGTAGTAGTAGTAGTAGTTGAGCAAATATCTTATTCATATTTTTTTTTTCTTTTTTGCTTTTTCTTATTACTATTATTACTATCATTACTATAATAATAATAATAATAATAATAATAATAATAATAGTCATTATTATTATTATTATTATTATTATTATTATTATTATTATTATTATTATTATTATTACTATTATTATTAACAATATTGGTTATATTAACCTTACATTTCTATCAAAAGTGTTACTGCTATTCCTCCTCATCTTTTGTCTTTGTCTTCTGATTTTTTTTTTTTCAGAATTTCCCTTTGATTCTTTCTTCTTTTTTCCTGAAAATGCCACCTCCCCTCATGTTGTGTGCGCCTTCTTCTCCTTCTTTATGTCTTTATATTTGTCTGTTTATCTGTCTGTTTATCTTTTAAATGTATCCGGTTTTGCCTTTGTATTCCATTTATGCTACGTTTCATGTGTGTGTGTGTGTGTGTGTGTGTGTGTGTGTGTGTGTGTGTGTGTCGGACTTATGTTTATATCAGTAAATCTCTCTCTCTCTCTCTCTCTCTCTCTCTCTCTCTGTGTGTGTGTGTGTGTGTGTGTGTGTGTGTGTGTGTGTGTATGTGTGTGTGTGTGTCACTTTTTCTGCTTCTTTTGTCTCTGTCTGTTTTATCTCTATGTACTTCAGTATGTCCGTCCCCCCCCCCTCTCTCTCTCTCTCTCTCTCTCTCTCTCTCTCTCTCTCTCTCTCTCTCTCTCTCTCTCCGCACAAGATTCTTTGGAACATGTTTTTTTTTTTTTTTTATCCAAGGAAATATTTCCTACTGGAAAAAAAAGAACCATTTACCCCCTGTGCCCCTTTTTTCCTTGTGAAGAAACATTTGCATAATCCTATTACAAGACGCACATTATGGAGGGACAGCTGCCATAGAAGTCAGGGGTGGTGGTAGTGGTGGTAGTGAAGGTTTTGGTGGTATTGGTAGTGGTGGTGGAGGTGGTGTTGGCAGCCGGAGTGATGGTGATTGTAGTGTTGGTGGTGACGCTGGTGGTGATGTATGTATCACAGTGTTGATGGTAGTAATGCCGTGAACTCTTCTCTTGCTGCATCAGGATGCCAGTTCACTTATTATATACTTCTTTCCCTTGTTTCCATGTAGGTATTTTAATTCAATCATTAATCCTTGCTGTCAAGGAAGACTTTATTTTGAATTTGTTCATTCTTCTATTCCCACACTCACTATTAGAAGTATTCGCTATTAATACGCACCTATCATTCACTATTACGCATACTGATGAAGTGTACTCGTATGCCGTCACTATTCCCAAGGTGCGTCGTATGATTTCATTTTTTTTTATTTTATTTTGGTATTAAACATAGCTACGTTTTTCACTGTTATAAAGGAATCAATATATAACTAGGTGGGTGAATGATATATATATATATATATATATATATATATATATATATATATATATATATATATATATATATATATATATATATATATATATATATATATATATATATATATATATATATATATATATATATATATATATATATATATATATATATATATATATATATATATATATATATATATATATATATATATATATATATATATATATATATATATAGTAGAGATGAACAGCGAAAACATCCGGAGTTCTCTCTTTTCTTCAATTTATTACTTATAACGTTTCATCTTCACAGAAGGCATCCTCAGGCATTGCATGTTGTGGAGTAAATGTAGAGTCTTAATTCCATCAGGCTCCAGCCATGCGTTGTATCCACTGAAGTGCAGTGGACATTACGAGTCTCGCCCGCAACTAGAATTAAGTCTCTTGAAAACGGATGTTCCCTGGTCCAGGCATGCTGATAGATGACGAAATTCCGAGACGCCGTAGAGGTGAATAGGAAAAAACATCCAGAGTTGTTTATTTTCTTTGCTTTATTATTTTGCAACGTTTCATCTTCACAGAAGGCATCTTCAAGATTTTCATGTTGTAGAGTAAGTGTAGAGTCCTCACTCCATCAGGCTCCAGCCATGCTTTGTATCCACTGAAGTGCAGTGAACATCACGAGTAACCTCTCCCCCCCCTCCCAACTTGAATTTATCCTCAATGTTATATAATTCGTTAGATAAATTGAATCTACAGTAACATAAGCACATCATACCTAACCTATAATTTACCATTAAAAATGAACATTACCTGAAATATGACAGTTATTATTTTAATTTCACGAGATCAGTTACTATTTTAATTTCACATATAACATATATATATATATATATATATATATATATATATATATATATATATATATATATATATATATATATATATATATATATATATATATATATATATATATATATATATATATATATATATATATATATATATATATATATATATATATATATATATATATATATATATATATATATATATATATATATATATATATATATATATATATATATATATATAATGTATGGAGGGTCAGTGTACCCTCCATTTAACGTACATCGGTTTAACGGATTTCGGACAAAGATCCGGACAAACGGGCAAATGTCCTGTATATAATCTGTACATATTAGATAGGGTAAGAAAAACATTTACTGTGTTTTTATATTTTTCTCATTTTTTTTGTATTATCTAATATATACATATGCACATAGTATCCTGAATACTAATACATTTATGATATGTTTAGCCTAGACATGGTCCAGCAATAGACACATTGCACTAACGGATCGTTGCTGGTCCCCTTTTGTACGTTAAATGTTGGGGTGACTATATATACAGCACTTGCAGTTTATATATTAATAAAACGAGAATCTTAAAGTCTAAAATATACTGTACCTTAAATGTACCACTAACTAAAGCAATTGAAAACCAAAGACTTATACTATTATCACACAGTCACATCAACCCTTTCCGAGCTTTACTACCATCTGGCGTCGGTTTCACCTACAGTCTTAGAGAGAGAGAGAGAGAGAGAGAGAGAGAGAGAGAGAGAGAGAGAGAGAGAGAGAGAGAGAGAGAGAGAGAGAGAGAGAGAGAGAGAGAGTGTGTGTGTGTGTGTGCTAGGAAAAAAAAAATGTATGAGATTTATGGAATATTTTTCCGTTCTCATAAGAAAACTTTCTTTGAAGCCTGGAATGTAAACATTTGTCCTGACAGTTTTCCCCTCGTTCTTTTTTTTTTTTTTTTTTTACCATTCTTCATCATCTTCATTTTTTGTAAACATTTTAAGATTAATTTGATATCTTAACTTTCTTTATTTCAGCATTCCTCTTCTCACAAAAATCATCTTTCTCTTCCTTTTTCCTACTACTCCTCTTGCCTCGGAGTCTAGCTTAACACCTCCACCTCAAGATAATTAGAGAAGAGGGAAACCGGCACAAGGTACCGCGGCCCAAGACTGATGCTCGCTCTCAAGGTGAAATATGGCCTCCATCACCCTCCGACAACACCCTCCTCCTCATCTCCCGTTTCCTCTCTCCTTCCTCTTCCCGTGATGAACAAAGACGGAAGGAAACCTACCAACCTCCCCCTTCTCCCTCTTCCACAGCTCCTCTCTCTCTCTCTCTCTCTCTCTCTCTCTCTCTCTCTCTCTCTCTCTCTCTCTCTTCTGTGGTTAATTATTTTCCTCTACTTAAACGAAATAAAGTGGTTACGAATACCTTAAGAGGTATCCATGTTCACATATAGATAAATATGTAAATAAAAAAAAAAAAAGAGTACATTTTTACTTACACTTTGAACAGCAAATATATTTCAAGTGATTTTATTTCAGAGTAAGAGGTAAAGGGAACAGTATGCAGTCTTTTCATGGCTAAGGAAAGAGGAGATTCATAATCGTAGGTGATGACTCTAGAATTACCAATCCGCATAAGTCACATGACATAGTTTGGGATGATGACGTGTTTCAACACTCTTATTTAATAAGAACCTTCCTGATACGGCCAGTCTTCAATTCATGTTACTCAAGACAATTTCTGATATCTTATATCTCCCGCCCCCCCCCCTCTCTCTCTCTCTCTCTCTCTCTCTCTCTCTCTCTCTCTCTCTCTCTCTCTCTCTCTCTCTCTCTCTCTCTCTCTCTCATGTAAGAGGGTCTCTGATCTACAGTAACAACAATTAATAAAAAGAAGCACATTGAAGGTGCCAGTTCATATACAATTAATAATAATTTTAATAATAATAATAATAATAATAATAATAATAATAATAATAATAATAATAACAAAATCAGAAATTTCAGAAGTGTTTTGAATCCTATCTCCTAAATTAGTTCAAGTAAAAGGTAGGAGGAAATCCAGAAGCAGTTAGGGAGTTGAACCTTTTTTTACCGGTAAAAAGGAATGAAGATTAACGATAATAGTTAACTCTCGCAATAGGTAGAATAGATGAAGTAAAGTAGAATGCCGCGTGGCATGCGGCGAGGCATTCAATTAGTAAGTTCAGAATTTTTTTTTTTTTTAGGCTGAAAAAGAAAAAAAAAAAAAAGACGCAAGAGATAACCTTGCAACGAAGACAGCCAGAAGAGTCTGTTACATGAAAGGGTAATACGAAATGCTTTTAATTCCACTCTGTTCAAGAGACCAGTGTGAGTGGACCATCTATCATATAAAGAATGTGAAGCGTACTCCTTACAAGGGCGGATTCTGTACAGAGCAGCTAAAGCGAAAGTGAAAAAAAAAAAAAAAGTGGTAAAGACGGCTCGTAAAACCTAACCTCATGGAAGCTGTTTAAGTAAGAGACGAGATTTGAAATGTTCAGTTTAGATTATTAGTAAAGGACAGACCAAGAATGTTCATTGTAAAAAAGGAAGATAGTTGAGTCATTGTAGAAGAGGGGATAGTTATGTGGAAGCCTGTGTCGAGAAAATAGATGGAGGATTTGTTTTAAAGGCATTGAACAACACTATGTTTCCCCTGCACCAATCAGAAGGATCAGAGGTCAGGAGTTATGTGACTTCTTTGCATGGGTTACTTAATTGCTGAAAGGATGTATGTCTAAGACGCGGAAAAGTGGAGAGTGGTATCATCAGCGTTGGAGTAGATATGCCAACACGTTTGGCTTAGATCATTGATGAAGAGTGGATGACATGGCAAAACTTAATAGACTGACTTAGGAGTAGGGCAGTCAACCGTCTACCACAGCACTAATAAACCGATCAGAAAAAAAAAAAAAAAAAACTGAGAAGTCAGAAAAAGGAATGAAGCCGTAGGAATGAAGTTTATAAATTAAATCCTTGTACCAAACTTGGTAAAATGTTCTTGATATGTCAAGGGCAACAGGGAAACTTTCACCAGATGTTTAAGAATCTTTCAGTTGAGGATAAATTCAAAAACTTTAAAAAGGCAAGAAATCAAAGCAACAGGGCGAACTGAATGCACCAAACGTCAAACAGGCAGGAAAGCCAGATAGTGATAAACAATTAGAAGAGTTTGATCAATTATGGAGCGACCACAGTTACTGAGAACAATAGGAGGGACCACATCACGTCAATGAGACTTCAAAGAGTTAAAGCCAACAAGGACATAGGTAATATCATAAGGAAGATTAAGAGAGACATGGAATAGCTGGCGGGTGGAAATAGGGATGAGTCATCCACAGTAGTTTTTGCAAGAGTGAACAGAGTTCAGCTTTAAAGGTATAGTGCTCGTCATTGAAAATGTCGTAACCCGCTTTCCTACTACGTTTGGTAATATAAACAGAATAATACAACAAAAAAATTTATTGATTTTACAATGAGTATTTTGTGGGCATTCCCTTACGCTTCCTGCACTCTTCTAAACGTGCAAGAAGGCTGTCAGCAAGCGTCATTAGATGTTGTGGGGTGACTCTTGTCCAAAAATGGTGGAGCTTTGGTACCGTAGAGCAGTCGTGCCTACGTAACTTTCGTAACCCGCAAATTATCGATGGGGTTCAGGTCTGGAGAATTTGCAGGCCAATCATCAAACAATGTCACACAGCAGTCCCCGAGCCACTGCTTCACTGATGCGGCAATATGACGGAGCTCCGTCTTACATAAAAGTGGTGACGTAGCATCTCTCAAAAGATCCCGGTAGATGGTCACAGATAAGTTCCAAGTAGTTCCCATGATTCATTGTGGTGTTTTTGGGTAGCACTACAAGGCTTCCACACCATGATAGGTGAAATAATCCCACACCATCAACGAACCAGGGAACTTGACAGCCAATGAAATATAGCGGGGATCAAGGGATTCGCTGCCGGGACGTCAGTACACTTAACCTTCACTGATGGCTGTGACTGAAAATCTTGCTTTGTCGCTCCACAGCACACCACACCACTGCTCGAGGGTTTGTCGCAGAATAGATTTAGGAGAAGAACAGTGAACACCCCTTTTTAGGAACAGGCTGAATGTAGGCAAACTTCCAGCAAGAAGGAAAGGTAGATATTGATATACAGAGTTGAAAGAGTTTGACTAGGCAAAGTACGGAGGCATAGTTTCGGACAACAATAGGAATGACCCCATCAGGTCCATAAGCCTTCCGAGTGTTTAGGCCAACGGAGGACATGAAAAAAACATCACTGCGAAGGATCTTAATGAGTAGCATGAAATAGTTAGAGATTGGAGGAGAGTGAGGAGCAGGCCGTGAATCCTCCAAGGTACAGTTTTTAGCAAAGATTTGAGGGAAGAGTTCATCTTTAGAAATAGATGAGATGACTGTCTTTTCGTAGACATCCAACCCTTCAAGAAGTAAGCAGTTCATGCAGGAAAGCCACAGAACGCCTGAATTCAGATTTTTCAAAAATTTCTGATTGAGGCAGAGCAAATTTAGTATTGTGCAATACCTCAAAAACTCAATTCCTCCACCTATCAACTCGACACAACCTTCCAGACAACTATCCTCTCTTCCTAAATGAAATTTAAGTGACCCCCTCTTCTACATTGAACATTCTCCCAAGGAGGAGGCAGCAGACAACTGCCGAAACGATGATTACTCCCAGTGAGGTCTAAAGCACCGCTCAGGGGGTGTTGTGAACTTATCATTAAAGCCAGCTGTGACCTCACTGAACGTTTCTCTTTGTGTCTCACAACACAAGGGGGCAGTCACAGACTACCCTCTAAAGACAACTCTCTTCCTCCACACAAAACTACAAACACCTAATAACACACACGCCCTTCACTCAAAAAATTATAAATTAACATGGCGACTCCTACACCAGCCTCGGAGTCCCCATCTGGGTGTAATGCCCCCCCCCCCCTTTGTGTCACTCGGAAGCTAATGGTTATTATTGTTTTTTTTTTTTTCTCAAATAGTTGGTGAGGAAATATCTACACTCGGTGATTTATGGTCTTTATTTTTTCTTCACTTGTGGTAGCGTTAATACTTATTCACACGTCATTCATATTACATGAAGTAGCATAAATTATCCTTTTAGTAGTGTTGAAGATTTCATTACAGTAGCCTAAATACTGACCGAACTAATCACTTGACATACCTCACACATTCACCAATAACAATAATGGGCATTAGTGTTTGGGTATTACATGAGTGTACAGTCTCATTCACCTGGTGAGGGTGGTATTATTCAAGCACGTGACTCGAAAAATAATTCACTAGTGCTTACATAAGAATAAACAATCTCCTTATTACATTTTCCTATAACCCTGGTATAACACAGCCTAATCAGCATTCCGAGGACCGAACCAGGTGGTTACGTCCCCGTATGATCAGGAGAAGTACTGCACAACCTTAATGATCCGTGAAATAAACACTCCGTTCTCACACTATTAAGTATACCTAACCAAACTCACACACATGAGGGACGCACAGACAAACTTTTCCTTTACTTCCACTGGTTTCCCTGTAGTGTAAGCAAGCCAAGATCTCTCTGTGTGATGTACTGATAAGAAAATATATTTACAAATATGAATAGTAATTACTTCAAACCTAGAGCAACGTACCCATAGTGTAAGCAAGCCAAGATCTCTCTGAGCGGGAAATCATACCAGCGTCCCCACGCTACGAACCTCCGTAGTTTTTCAGATTCTTCTTTAAGGTAATTCGCAAATTTGTTTCAACCGTATAATAAACGTTTACATTACTTTACTCATATCAAGATCTGGTGTATTTGTTCTTCTGAGAAACAAGATGAAAAATTCTAGCCACAAGCTAATGCCTTGTATGAAAATAATGCCTTTATTCATAAAGGTAATTCGCAAATGATTTGTTTCAACCGTATAATAAACGTTTACATTACTTTACTCATATCAAGACCTGGTGTACTTGTTCTTCTGAGTAACAAGGTGAAAAATTCTAGCCACAAGCTAATACCTTGTATGAAAATAATGCCTTTATTCATAAAGAAAATCGGTCACCCATTTCTCGCGGGTGCCAACATGTTGTCTGTATGTAAGTATGTCTCGGGGATGTATACATGATGTAATAATGACTAAATTTTACCAATAATTCCTATACTAACTTAATTCTACTTATATTAACCTAATATTACTTATATTAGCTTAATATTACGTCCTGGCACTACACGCGATTTTCCTTCCCAAATAGAATTTTTCACCCGCTCCTGAATCCAACTCTTCCTCCATTTAAGGACATTTTCCTTTTCCAATTAACAATAATCCCTTAGCCTTTATCAACAAACCGCTGGCCAGATTTCGAATTTCACCAATGGCTCTGGGAAACATTACATTCAGCATTCTTTCCTCATATGTTACAACAATATAGTTGACAATAGCCTTCTATAACCATAACTCCACAATGTCCCTTGGAGACATGACCCCGAATTCCCTTAACCCCAGTTAACCTCTGGAAGTTAACCATCCCAGCCAACCTCTTGATGCACCGTCAGCATGAAGTCTTAGTCTTAAGACTTCCGCTGCTCTCTATGGCAAGATTCGGCGCTTCCAGTAACCCAACTCCTTTCACACATCATCCACACTCATTCACACAACCATTCATTGTGGTCAGGGATTACTAAAGTAATTTACGAGAGCTTACCACGTCCTGAAGTAGACTACTACAGTGTGACCTGTGCTGAATGTTAGTTACAGTAAAAGTCTGCGAAGTAAAATGGTAACAACCTCTCTCCTCCCTCATTTACCTTATCTCTGAGCCTGGTTTTGTTACTATTATCTAGGTCAGAGCGTGATAATGTTAAGGTAGATATTATACACTTTACAAACTTCTATTCATTCCACAACCTTCACTACTCTCTAACACTCCTCTATATAGCGTCTTGGACGGTTACGATCCCGTGGAAGTAGTACTTCCGTTTCTAAGTCGGCTTGAAACAGTCTTGGGGTTCCACCACATATTCTTCACTTCCACCGAACGGTTTCACTTTCTCAGCCGCTCTTTGTAACATTTGTCCCGTAAATGGGTCTTTCACTACATAACCTCCACTATCTTTCAATACTTCCACTATTTGGTATGGACTTCACGCATAATTTCTTACATACTCCCGACTCACTTCTCGTTTTATCCATACCAATACACCCGGGTTTACCTTTTGTTCTTTGCGTTTTCGATTAGCAACTCTGCGATATGTTCTGGTCATTTTCTCCAGTGTTTCCTTAATAACACGGCGAGCGATGCCAATATCATCCTCTTCACTGGTTATAGTGGGTAATCTAGTACCCACCACTCTTGGGGCAGGTCTCGAAAAGAACGCAAAGTAGGGTTGCTGAACGGTACTGGTATGAACAGCAGCGTTCATCGTGGCTTGGCACGTTTGCAGTAACCTGGGCCACCGAAGAGGATGACCTTGACATAGAGGGGCCAAGATGGTCTTGAGGATGCGATGGAGTCTTTCAGTGACTGCGTTCCTTTGGGGATGATAAGGTGTCGTGTAGTAGAGCATGATTAGGTGTTGCTGACAAAATTGCTGGAAGGCCTGGAATGTGAACTCGCCTCCGTTGTCAAGGACGATGCTGTGTGGGGCTTCAAAGTCTGTTACATACTGTGCTAGTGACTCAATGACCCCTTGTGTGTGTTTAGATTTTATTGGATAAAATTTCACATACCTACTGAAATTATCTACAACACTAAGAACATATATGTAACCTTGACTTCCTGCGATCATGTCAGTCAGGTCAATTCCTACTCTCTCTAGGGGTTTTCTTACTGAAGGTAATTCTTGGAAAGGTTGTTGTAATCCTGTTTGTCCTTTGAATCTCTGACAAGTTACATATTGTTTTACATAGTTAGAAACATTAACCTTCAGATTGCACCACTAGAACAATTCTTCACCCTTCTTTATGGTTTTCTTTTGTCTGAGATGACCAGACCTTTCATGTGCTTGTGATAAAGCTTTCTGTTTTAGACTATGAGGGACTACCAATGTATATTGTATACTGCCATCAGTTGCTTCCTTTACATAGTATAGAATCTCATCTTTTAGAGTGAATTATGCCAAGATAGTTTTGTGATATTTCTTTGTTGGGATTGAACCTCCTTCTAAATACGCAATCATTTCTCTCCACTTTACTTCTTCTCTCTGGCATTTTATAAATTCTTCTAAAGTGAGACCTAGGATAGTGGTGATTGGACAACGTTGGACTATCCTGACTGGTCGTGAGAGTTGATCTGCCACATAATTGTACTTTCCCTGAACATACTTTATTTCATAGTATTCTCTCATTTCCATGATCCAGCGATTCATTCTAGCTGATTTTGTTTTCCTCTTGAATTTACTAGTGAGGGGTTGGTGATCAGTTAGGATGGTAAATTTAGTACCCCATAAGTAATGATGGAAGTGGCGGCAAGCTAATACTACTGCTAGAGTTTCTTTATCTGTTGCGGAATACCTGCTTTCAGTTGACTTTAATTTCTTAGAGAAATAACCAAGAGGTTTAGCTTCGCCATCATTTTGAGTTTGACTTAGGACACCTCCTACGTGGGTATTGCTAGCATCAGTTGTAACAATGAATGGTTGGTGAGGTTGGGCTCTCACAAGAACAGGGGTCTTAGAGAGATATTCTTTCAGTGATTCAAAAGCAGTTTGACATTGTTCAGTCCATTTAAAAGTTTGGGTTTTTCTGATGAGATTAGTTAGAGGTGTGGCAATCTTTGCATAGTTAGGGACATGTTTTCTGTAAAACCCTGTCATACCCAAGAATCTCCTGACTTCTTTTACTTTAGTCGGTGGTTTCATTTCAAGAACTGCTTCTTCATTCTTTGGGTCTGGTTCACTGCCCTCTTTAGATAACCAAGGAAAGTAACTTCATTTTTAGCTATTTCACATTTACTCAGATTTAGTTTAACACTATTTTCCTTAAGTAAAGTGAAGGTCTTTCTCAGTCTTTGAATAAGTGAAGAAAGATCGGGGGCCCAAATTATGAGGTCGTCCAAGTAATTCTTAATCCAACCTTCCTTTAACAAGGGTGATAGAAGAGCAGCCATGTGACGTGTAAAGATGGCTGGGGAACAACTGAGTCCAAAAGGAAGTCTCCTGAATCTAAATAAGGTTACTCCATCACTAAAGGCTGTAAGGTCTCTGCTATTCTCATCCGGGAGGATTTGAAAATAGGCTTCACGCATGTCAAGGGTTTTACATAAATTATGACCAGCTGCTTGGTCTACTAGTTCCTCTAACCTCAGTAAAGGATAAATATCTGTGGCGAGATGTTTACTCACATGACGGTAATCTAGACACATTCTTTTACTCCCGTTCGGTTTATTGACCAAAACTATGGGCGAAAGTTAAGCAGATGTTGACTTTTCTATGATTTGTCTGTCCTCCATGTCCTGTAGCATTTCCGCTATTAAGCATTTTGCCTCCTCAGGGTAACGATACCTAGGACCACGGCTAGGTTGTGGATCAGCTACGTTAATTTTTCCTGGAGGTCCTTTCATTAAGCCTAATTCACCTTTGTCTAGGATGAATAATTCATGGGTGTCTAGGATGGCTGATTTCAGTTCTGCCTTTTGCTCTCGAGTTAGGTGATTCCATTGTTGTTGTCTTAATAATTCAGTGAGACGTTGTGTTCTACTACTATTTTCTTTAGGTTGCACTTGATCATTTTTGGTTAGTAAATCATTGTGAATTTCTAGTGGAAGACGTTCAGATGGTGTTTGGATGACATTAACTATTTAAAAATTAAGACTTTCGAATGTTCCTAGTAAAGTTCCTTGCATAATTTCCTTGACACCTTTTTGCTGCTTTCATCTACTTTAGTAAGGAATGGCAAGCTGTTAGGATTTATTTTGGGTTGAGAATGAACTAGCAAAGTCTCTCCTGGTTTCTTTGGTACTGGGATAGGTAAGAATTGTGTTTGGCAAAGTTCTGTCCTTATAGATTTGGTAAGTCTGATGTCATTTTAATTGGTCATTTTGACCAATTAAGCCAAAAAACATACGTACGTACTCAAACAAGCCAAACGGGGTGATACTGGCTGTTTTCGGGATGTCTGCTGGGTTGATTGGAATCCGATGAAAGGCCTTGACGAGATCAATCCTAGAGAAGATGGTGGTGCCGTGGAGATGGAACGAAAATTCCTGGATATTTGGCACAGGATGTCTATCCATAACCGTGCGGGAGTTTAGAGCTTTGTAGTTACCACATTGTCTGATGTTTCCATCCTTCTTGGAGACGATGTGAAGTGCGAAGGACCAGCTGCTGGAGCTTGAACAGATAATGTCGTGAAGCAAAAGAGAATCGAACTCCGCCTTCGTTGCACGGTAGCGCTCCAGTGCCAGACGACGAACCTTAGCGTGAAAAGGCGGAACAGTAATTTCTATATGATGCAGAACGTGATGCCTCACAGGTTTTGTGGCAGAATATGGCTGTGTGAGCGTCGAGAAGGACTTCAGTAATGAGACATGTGGGTCTGTGACACTCACTGGATAGATCTTGGTGCTGTATCTGGTGGCAACTGACCCTTATATGTAGAAGGAAGTAACCTGGCCTAGCAAAAGGGCGACTTATTATGTCGTTGTACTGTGCTAAAAAAAAAAAAAACTGGTGCCCAAGATTGCTTGGGATACTGCACCCACGTAGAAAGTTAACTGAAATGAACGACAAATGTTGAACTCCATTTTATTATATATATATATATATATATATATATATATATATATATATATATATATATATATATATATATATATATATATATATATATATATATATATATATATATATATATATATATACATATATATATACATATATATATATATATATATATATATATATATATATATATATATATATATATATATATATATATATATATATATATATATATATATATATATATATATATATATATATATATATATATATGTATATATATATATATATATATATATATATATATATATATATATATATATATATATATATATATATATATATATATATATATATATATATATATATATATATATATATATATATATATATATATATACATATATATATACATACATATATATATATATATATATATATATATATATATATATATATATATATATATATATATATATATATATATATATATATATATATATATATATATATATATATATATATATATATATATATATATATATATATATATATATATATATATATATATATATATATATATATATATATATATATATATATATATTTTTTTTTTTTTTTTTTTTTTTTTTTTTTTTCTATGTAGGGGGGACACCGGTCAAGGGCAACAAAACAAAAAAAATAAAGCCCCATTGAGGTGCCAGTCCCCGAAAAGGAGTCGAAAGGGTAGTAAAAAAAAATACAGGATAAGTGTCGTGAAACCTCACTCTTGAAAGAGTTGAAATCATAGGAAGGTGAAAATACAGAAGCAGGCAGGGAGTTTACAGAGTTTACAAGAGAAAGGGATGAATGCATTAGAGAGGTGCACAGATTAGGGGATGAGAGAAAGAAGAGTCTTGTGCAGCAAGGCTGCTAGAGAAAGGGAGGAATGCAGTTAGCAAGATCAGAAGAGCATTTGACATGAAAATAGCGGTAGAAGACAGTAAGAGATGCAATATTGCGGCAATGAGAAAGAGGCTGAAGACAATTAGGGGAGAGGAGTTGATAAGACGAAAAGCTTTTCATTCCACCCTGTCTTAAAGAGCGGAGAGGACTCAGAACGCCTAATGTCATAGAAACTGTATTAACCTGAGATGCGATGTGAAGTTTCCAGTGTAGATTATAAGTAAAGGGCAGACCGAGAATGTTCAATGTAGAAGAGGGGGTCACTTAAATTTCATTTAGGAAGAGAGGATAGTTGTCTGGAAGGTTGTATGTATGTATGTAGTTGATAGATGGAGGAATTGAGTTTTTAAAGTATTGCACTATATTAAATTTGCTCTGTCCCAATCAGAATTTTTTGAAACATCAGAATTCAAGCGTTCTGTGGCTTTCCTGCATGAACTGTTTACTTCTTGAAGGGTTGGATGTCTACGAAAAGACAGCCATCTCATCTGTTTCTTTAGATGAACTCTTCGCTCAAACCTTTGCTAAAAACTGTACCTTGGATGATTCATGGCTTGCTCCTCACTCTTCTCCAATCTCTAACTACTTCATGCTACCCATTAAGATCCTTCACAATTATGTTTTTTTCATGCCCCCGCTGGCCTAAACACTCGGAAGGCTTATGAACCTGATAGGGTCATTCATATTGCTGTCCGAAACTATGCCTCCGTGCTTACACTTTGCCGAGTCAAACTCTTTCAATTCAATATGTATATCAATATCTACCTTTCCTTTTTTTTTTTCTTTTTTTTTTCTATGTAGGAGGGACACTGGCCAAGGGCAACAAAAGTCAAAATAAAATAAAAAAAAATGCCCACTGAAATGCCAGTCCCATAAAAGGTTCCAAAGTGGTAGAAAAAAAATGAAAGATAAGTGTCATAGGAAGTCATAGGAAGTCATAGGAAGTCATAAGTCATAGGAAGATGGAAATACAGAAGCAGGCAGGGAGTTCCAGAGTTTACCAGAGAAAGGGAGGAATGATTTGAGAATACTGGTTAATTCTTGCGTTAGAGAGGTGGACAGAATAGGGGTGAAAAAAAGAAGAAAGTCTTGTGCAGCGAGGCCGCGGGAGGAAGGGAGGCATGCAGTTAGCAAGATCAGAAGAGAAGTTAGCATGAAAATAGCGGTAGAAGACAGCTAGAGATGCAATATTGCGGCGATGAGAGAGAGGCTGCTGAAGACAGTCAGTTAGAGGAGAGGAGTTGATGAGATGAAAAGCTTTTGATTCCACCCTGTCTAGAAGAGCAGTATGAGTGGAACCCTCCCCAAACATGTGAAGCATACTCCATACATGAACGGAGTTCATGTATGTTAGCAGCTGAGGGGATGAGAAAACTGGCGGAGATGTCTCAGAACACCTAACTTCATAGAAGCTGTTTTAGCTAGAGATGAGATGTGAAGTTTCCAGTTCAGATTATAAGTAAAGGACAGACCGAGGATGTTCAATGTAGAAGAGGGGGACAGTCGAGAGTCACTGAAGAAGAGGGGATAGTTTTCTGGAAGGTTGTGTCAAGTTGATAGATGGAGGAATTGAGTTTTTGAGGCATTGAACAATACCAAGTTTGCTATGCCCCAATCAGAAATTGTAGAAAGATCAGAAGTCAGGTGTTCTGTGGCTTCCCTGCGTGAAATATTTATTTCCTGAAGGGTTGGACGTCTATGAAAAGACGTGAAAAAGTGCAGGGTGGTATCATCAGCGTAGGAGTGGATAGAACAAGAAGTTTGGTTTAGAAGATCATTAATGAATAATAAGAAGAGAGTGGGTGACAACACAGAACCCTGAGGAACACCAATGTTAATAGATTTAGGAGAAGAACAGTGACCGTCTACCACAGCAGCAAGGGAATGGTCAGAAAGGAAACTTGAGATGAAGTTACAGAGAGAAGGATAGAAGCCGTAGGAGGGTAGTTTGGAAATCAAAGCTTTGTGCCAGACTCTATCAAAAGCTATTGATATGTCCAAGGCAAAAGCAAAAGTTTCACTAAAATCTTTAAAAGAGGATGACCAAGTCTCAGATCACCAGTAGAGCGACTTTAACGGAACCCATACTGGCGATCAGATAGAAGGTTGTGAAGTGATAGATGTTTAAGAATCTTCCTGTTGAGCATAGATTCAAAAACTTTAGATAGGCAAGAGATTAAAGCAATAAGACGGTAGTTTGAGGGATTAGAACGGTCACCCTTTTTAGGAATAAGCTGAATGTAGGCAAACTTCCAGCAAGAAGGAAAGGTAGATGTTGACAGACAGAGCTGAAAGAGTTTGACTAGGCAAGGTGCAAGCACGGAGGCATAGTTTCGGAGAACAATAGGAGGGACTCGTCCCGAGCCAAAGCAGGCCCTCGCAGCACCTATCAGGGACGTAGGAATGCTCCAGAGAGTGCTTTAAAGCCCCAACAGAAGTTGTGGGCAATAAAGTATGTTTTAATACCCAAACATCAATACACAAGGGTATTGGGTCGAATATCAAAAGGCACGCTTCAAAGATACAACTTGAAGATAAGAATTTCCTTCAAAAGGCGTTACATCTGCCTCGGGACATCCCAAACGACGCCTTCTATGCAAATGTTGGCCACGGGGTACTTGGGGTGCCCTGCTTTATTGTCATGGTGCCTGCCCTATACAGGGGCGGGCTCTCTGGTGCGTTTTTTCTGAAGTCTCTGACCAAAGGGTCGCGAGGATTGCTAAAGCATTTCTCCTTGCCCTCAGTCCAACTTCTAAGGAGCTACGCGAGGCTGTGGGCGGGCGCCATAAGACCTAGCTTTATGCCTCGGTGGATGGTTGGAGTCTCTCTGGTGTGGACTGGTCTCCACCTACTCATGAGGGGCTCCACCTACGTCAATAATATTAAAACCTGCCTTGGCGTGGTGAACACGAGGCTACGCTCCTCACAGGGAAGACCCGACGCTCCCGTCTCTTGCGACCTGCCGTGTGGTCGGCCAGAATCTCTTGGCCACCTGCTCCAGGTCTGCCCAAAGCTGGCTCCTTAGAGAACCGCAAGCCACGACAGAGTCCTCTCGGTCATAGTAAAACAGCTTTCTAAGAACTTTCAAGTTCAGCAAGAGCCATCAATCCGGACCTCTGCAGAGGTGAGGAAACCTGATATCATAGCATGGGACCAGCAACAGTCCGTGGTGCCCGATATTCAAATTATCTGAGACTCAGCTGCTGGAGACATCCTTGACCATGCCCACGGACTGAAGCGGTCCTACTATGATACCGGGATATCCGCAGATGGGTCCTGGAAAAGACGGGGCGCACCCCAGTGTTCACCGTCTCGACCATGAACTGGCGCGGCGCCATGGCCACCCCTTCCTATATGGCTCTTATGAGCCTTAAAATCACCAAGGTTGAGCTCCGCCTCTTAACAGTCCGGGGGATGGAGGGGTCAGTCGCGACCCTCAGGACCCACCGGGACATTGTGGAGTGGGGCTGAAGTCCTTTCCCGGATAGTGGTCTAGCCCACCGTTGATCTCGGAGGAACCGCTCTAAAGCCCCACTCCCCTTTCTCCCTGGTGATGGTTCTGGGGGTCTGACTTTCGTTTTGTTTTTTGGTTCCTTTTCCTATGTATATATTTATACATAGCTCTCCAAGTTATAGTAATTTTTAATTTCTCCATACATTTATCCAGCTTCACTGGACTGTTACCTGAATTGTTGCCCGGACCTTGTATATACTTACCTTAATACTTACCTTATTTGTCGAGAACATCTGGCTTAAGTTCCTCCTGGAAAAGTAAATAACAATTAAAATAACAAAATCGAATACAAAATGAGTTCAAAGGGGGGAGGGTATGGAGTGAGGGGTTAAAGGAAGCGCAAAAAAAAAAAGAAAAGAAAAAATAATAAATAATAATAATAATAATAATAATAATAATAATAATAATAATAATAATAATAATAATAATAATAATAATAATAATAACGTAAATAGAATAAATAGATAAATAATACACTAGTGTCAAGTCGCACGCTGAACCAAATTTAACCAGAATCCTGTCTAAGCCCTGATATGATGCGAGAACCCTACGGTAATAGGCCCTAGCGAGTGGCCGGCCAGGGATGCATTGGCTTGCGGGATCCGCATTAGCCAAACTTCTTATGCAAGGAGCAAGAGGAGAGCATGGTAGATCTCATGGAGACACCACGGAAACAAGAGACAGCATAAGGCAGAATACCACACAAAAAACCTAGAATCGTCGGTTGTGTTTTGCTGGACTGCGGAAGTGTGTGTGTGTGTGTGTGTATACCCCACAAGCCGACCTCTTTATCTCTGACTGGGTCCCCTTGTCCATTTTCATGGTCTCCTTAATGTTTATAACCTTTTTACGTGTGATTCATGTCTGTTTGGGCCTTTTCATTCCTTCACATCGTGTTTCAAAACAAAACAGCTGCTTTGGTTATGGGTCTTTTTTTCCCCTATTTCTCTTCTTCTTTCTTGTTTTCTCTATTTCCCTTTCTTCTCTCTTGTTTTCTTATTTCGCTTTTTTTTTTCTTGTTCCATCTTCATGTAATGCAGGTTTACCACAAACAGGAGGCACACCACCAGATTAAAATGAGAACACAGGCGTCATTGGATGAGGAGACAGGGGAAACTGACGGGAGACACAACGAGCAGAATCATATCCGAAGGAAACGCGGCAGGAGAACGTTTAGGATCGGTACACTAGCTGTCTCTGTCTCTATGTACCGCCACTATCATAAGTGTCCATGATGATGTTTATTGGATGATGGTATGACATGTGCCTTCGTCAGTATATATGGCTCAACGGCTGATTGCCTGTCGTTGGCAAGATCACCTGCCACTTATTGAACATCTGCATTGACGTACACCACTCACAACACAGTAATTATGTGTCATATGGATAAATAAAAAAAAAAAAAAGGATGGATATAGAGAGACAGATTTGTGGGGCCTTGTGGTCATCTTTTTTTTTGTTGGGACACTGGCCAAGGGCAAAAAAAAAAAAAAAAAAAACACTGAGATGCCAGTTCCAGAAAAGGGTCCAAGGCGGTAGTCAAAAATTGAAGGATAAGTGTCTTGAAACCTCCCTCTTGAATGAATTCAAGTCAAAGGAAGGCGGAAACACAGAAGCAGGCAGGGAGTTCCAGAGTTTTCCAGAGAAAGGGATGAATGATTGAGAGTACTGGTTAACTCTTGCATTAGAGAGGTGGACAGAATAGGGGTGAGAGAAAGAAGAAAGTCTTGTGCAATGAGGCCGCGGAAGGAGGGGAGGCATGCAGTTAGCAAGATTAGAAGAGCAGTTAGCATAAAAATAGCGGTAGAAGACAGCTAGAGATGCAACTGCGGCGATGAGAGAGAGACTGAAGACAGTCAGTTAGAGAAGAGGAGTTGATGAGACGAAAAGCTTTAGATTCCACCCTGTCTAGAAGAGCGTTATGAGTGGAACCCCCTCCCCCCCCAAAGACATGTAAAGCATACTCCATACATGGACGGATAAGGCCCATGTACAAAGTTAGCAGCTGGGGGTGTTGAGAAAGTATCCGTGGAAGAAGTATCTGTCCAGGTGTGCTGGGATCAGGTTAAAAGAAGAAAGTGTTTGAACACTTTAGATGTCAGATTTAAGAAGGTAGGGTAATCCATGGAGAATCTCCACGTGTGCGTGCCCACGTCGTAATAGTACATAATAATATACAAATGACACAACCGCATTATAATAGAATCTTACACTTCTTTATTTCGTGTTATTAGTGCATTTTTTTTTTATCTTTTTTTTTGTGCGATAAGTGATGATGATGAACAACAACAAAAACAACAACAAAAACAAAAAAATAATAAATAGGTACTGTAAGCTGCGGAGCGCCTTATTAAGGCGCGTTTTTGTCGTCTAAGATTGCTCTTGGCTTCCAAGCGCGGTCTTGGCGTTCTTTGGAAAGAGCCGAAATGAGAATTTAAAATTATATATATATATATATATATATATATATATATATATATATATATATATATATATATATATATATATATATATATATATATATATATATATATATATATATATATATATATATATATATATATATATATATATATATATATATATATATATATATATATATATATATATATATATATATATATATATATATATATATATATATATATATATATATATATATATATATATATTTATAAAAGTTGTAAAACGTAGTGCATTGGCAACATATTCAACGTTAAAATATGAATTAGGTACGTGTAAAAGCTAACCGATAAACGCCGAAAGTATTTCTTGGCCGAAAATAGCAAAACCTGGCGGTAAACAAAGAAGTATCTAGTAGCTGAGTTGCTTCTCTACTCTACCTTGGCTACACGTGTTAGCCCCTCCAGGACACCCCCTTAAGGACACTGATCTAACCTAGCTTTAGCTACCCTAACCTAACCAGGGAGGCTTCGCCTCCCCCTGGATCCTTTCTCCCTCATCCTATACTTACTTATCTATTGTATCTATTGTTATTGTTTCTAAAGTTACATGCAAAAGAATGGAAGATAACAGACCAGCAATAATACCGGGAAAGAACCCAATTTCCATTTAATCAAAGCTGTTAACGAATTTTTGGGCCTACTACTGACTACATCAGGGCATACATTCATATCATTATACTACAAAAATTTGCTTACGAAATGTTTCATATTCATAACATAATTAATCTTTAACTCCTTATCTGTTCTGCTAACTTAGCTTCCTATATTCCCTCATTTACGTCTTCCTAGGCTACTTGTTAAGGCTCAGAGATGGAAGATTAGATCCGGAAGGGTGATTAAAACAAAAAAACAAAGAGGCTGACAGACCATATTTACTATAACAACCAATCCAACTGTCCAAACCACACTCTTACGACAGGTGAGCAGGTCCAGTCCAACTCCGTCCAAGTCACACTCTTCCGACATAGGTGCAGGTGTTGAGACCACGGCACTGGATGGCAGGGGCAGGTAACGAACGAGCCGAACACCCTCCGCGTGAAGCCAAGTGAACAGGTAGCGAAGCAGTAACTCGTGGAAGGTAGTTCGTCCTAATAGTGGCGGTGGTAGTTAACTTCTTAAAGCTACCTAACGTTATCTTTCTCTTCTCGAGATCATATAGTATGTATTTTCTTTATGAAACTTTATGTTGCTTGGGAAATTATATTTATAACAAAATTCATGTTTAAATTTTTATCTCTCCATATCTTGTCATGAATATAACGTTATTTTTATTTATTTATTTATTTATTTATTTTATTTATTTATTTATTTTTTTTTTTTGTCTTCTCGACATCGTATATCACCTATTGTCTATAAGAAACTATGAATTAGACATACTTTCATCAATAACATAAGTACTTACTCTTTGGGGACCGCCATATTGTTTCTATTTATGTGTCAAGATCGCCCAAAGACACCCCAGAAGCGTGCTACAGGTTTGTCGAAGATCGGTCCAAATCTTATCGAAATCTTGACGACAAAAACATGCCATCTTGGTTTCACCGAAGATCATAGATCCAAGATCGCGCTTGTCTTCGAAGAGCGATCTTGGACGGCAAAAACGCGCTTTTTAAGAATCTTCCCCCCAGTGGCTGAGGGTTCTAATTGTCATACGCGTCGCAGACCTGGCCCCGTATTAGTAAACACTTTGAAAGCTAAAAGTTACTCTCAAAGTAAAAATTACTTTCAAAGTTGCTCCTAACTCCTAAAAGGGCTCTCAAAGTTGCGAGTTTGCTCTTAGAAGTGCTCTCAAAGTGGACAAGATATAAGTACCTCGAAGGGTCTGTTACATGAGTTTTAGAGTGGTTTGTCAACAAAGGTGCAATATACCTACATACATGCATATACATGTGTGTGTGTGTGAGCAAAGTCGAGAATAAGAGCACTTCTAAGGGCGCTCCTAAGAGTACTCCTTTATTATCACAGGCCCGGGCGGTATGCAGAAAAGGTCATAAATCTGTTATGAGTTAGATGCAGTCGTGCTATGAGTCGTGGAGATAATTCCTAAGAAGTTTATGAGCTACTGACATGTGAAAATAGTGGAACAACAACAAGTCGTGGTACCACAGCGCCGAAGCATTTCGGTTTTATCTAGTTAGATTTTACTTGAAAACTTTAATTCAAAGTTTTGTAAGAATTTAATAGCCGTTACAAGTAGTGAAGGTGATTCACTCGAATCGTACGTCTGGCACACTGTTTATGCATGTGAGGGTTCCCAAGTGCTGGGAGGAGGAGGCAGTAGACACCTGCCGAAACGATAATTACTCCCAGTGAGGTCTAAAGCACTGTTCAGGGGGTGCTGTGAACTTATCATTAAACCCAGCAGTGACCTCACTGAACGTTTCCCTTTGTGTCTCACAACACAGGAGGGCAGTCACAGCCTGCCCTCTAAGGACAACTCTCTTCCTCCACACAAAACTACAGCACCTAATAACACACACACCCTTCACTCAAAAATTTTAAAATCATGGCGACTCCTCACCAGCCTCGGAGTCCCCATCTGGGGAGAGGACCATAAATGTCCCCAGGTCGGACTGCCTTTCTGTCGACGACCCTAAGTGTCTTGACACCCCCTCAACTTTTTCTTCATTAACTTCTGCAACATTCGCGGTCTAAGATCTAATTTTTAATCTGTAGAACACCACCTCTCCTCTTCTAAACCTCATCTTCTTTTCCTCACTGAAACTCAGGTGTCTGAGGCAACTGACAGTAGCCCCTTTTCTGTTCCCTCCTACTTTCTCTATCCTCATTTTCGATCCAAAGTTGGATGCTGCATTTATGTGCGCAATGACTTAACCTGCTCTCGTGCCCACGCTCTTGAATCTTCCGAGATTTCCACCATCTGGCTACGACTACAGAGTCATTCTCATACTAAATTTATCTGTGCTGTATACCTCTCTCCTAACTCCTCTGACTATAAGAAATTCTTTGACTACTTAACTTCCAAAGTGGAGCACATTCTGACCTTCTTCCCTTTTGCAGAGATCTCCATTCTTGGAGACTTCAGTGTTCACCACCAACTTTGGCTTTCCTCTCCCTTCACTGACCATCCTGGTGAACTAGCCTACACCTTTGCTATCCTCCATGACCTAAAGCAATTGGTGCAACACCCTACTCGTATTCCTGACCGTCTTGCAGATACGCCCAACATCCTTGACCTTTTCCTGACCTCTAATCCTTCTGCTTATGCTGTCACCCTTTCTTCTCCGTTGGGCTCCTCCGATCGCAATCTCATATCTTTATCTTGTCCTATCACTCCTATCCCTCCTCAGGATCCCCCTAAGCGAAGGTGCCTCTGGCGTTTTGCCTCTGCTAGTTGGGGGGACCTGAGGAGGTGTTTTGCTGATTTTCCTTGGAATGACTACTGCTTCCGTGTCAGAGACCCGTCTGACACTATCACAGAGGTGATAGTGTCTGGCATGGAGGCGTACATTCCTCACTGTTTTTCTTGTCCTAAACCTTCTAAACCTTGGTTTAACACAGCTTGTTCTTGTGCTATACATGATAGAGAGGTGGCCAACAAAAGGTACTTAAGCCTTCTATCACCAGAATCTCATGCACTTTATATTTCTGCCCGGAACCATGCCAAGTCTGTTCTCCAACTAGCCAAAAACTCCTTCATTAACAGAAAATGTCAAAACCTTTCAAGATCTAACTCCCCTCGTGATTTCTGGCATCTAGCCAAAAATATCTCCAATAACTATGCTTCTTCTTCTTTCCCTCCTCTACTTCAACCAGATGGCACATCTATCACATCTATTTCTAAAGCTAAAGTCTTTGCTCAAACCTTTGCTAAAAACTCTACCTTGGACGATTTTGGGCTTGTTCCTCCCTCTCCTCCACCTTCTGACTACTTCATGCCACGTATTAAAATTCTTCGCAATGATGTTTTCCATGCCCTCGCTGGCCTAAACCCTCGGAAGGCTTATGGACCTGATGGGGTCCCTCCTATTGTTCTCCGAAACTGTGCCTCCATGCTTGCACCTTGCCTAGTCAAACTCTTTCAGCTCTGTCTGTCAACATCTACCTTTCGTTCTTGCTGGAAGTTTGCCTACATTCAACCTGTTCCTAAAAAGGGTGACCGCTCTAATCCCTCAAACTACAGTCCTATTGCTTTAATTTCCTACTTATCTAAAGTTTTTGAATCTATCCTCAACAGGAAGATTCTTAAACATCTATCACTTCACAACCTTCTATCTGATCGCCAGTATGGGTTCCGTCAAGGCCGCTCTACTGGTGGTCTTCTGGCATTCCTTACTGAGTCTTGGTCATCCTCTTTTAGAGACTTTGGTGAAACTTTTGCTGTTGCCTTGGACATATCAATAGCCTTTGATAGAGTCTGGCACAAAGCTTTGATTTCCAAACTATCCTCCTACGGTTTCTATCCTTCTCTCTGGAACTTCATCTCAAGTTTCCTTTCTGGCCGTTCTATTGCTGCTGTGGTAGACGGTCACTGTTCTTCTCCTAAATCTATTAACAGTGGTGTTCCTCAGGGTTCTGTCCTGTCACCCACTCTTCTTATTATTCATTAATGATCTTCTAAACCAAACTTCTTGTCCTATCCACTCCTATGCTGATGATACCACCCTGCACTTTTCCACGTCTTTTCATAGACGTCCAACCCTTCAGGAGGTAAACATATCACGCAGGGAAGCCACAGAACACCTGACTTCTGATCTTTCTAAAATTTCTGATTGGGGCAGAGCAAACTTGGTATTGTTCAATGCCTCAAAAACTCAATTCCTCCATCTATCAACTCGATACAATATTCCAGACAACTATCCCCTCTTTTTCAATGACACTCAACTGTCCCCCTCTTCTACACTGAACATCCTCGGTCTGTCCTTTACTTATAATCTGAACTGGAAACTTCACATCTCATCTCTAGCTAAAATAACTTCTATGAAGTTAGGTGTTCTGAGTCGTCTCCGCCAGTTTTTCTCACCCCTTCAGCTGCTAACTCTGTACAAGGGCCTTATCCGTCCATGTATGGAGTATGCTTCACATGTCTGGGGGGGTTCCACTCATACTGCTCTTCTAGACAGGGTGGAATCAAAAGCTTTTCGTCTCATCAACTCCTCTCTTCTAACTGACTGTCTTCAGCCCCTCTCTCACCGCCGCAATGTTGCATATCTAGCTGTCTTCTACCGCTATTTTCATGCCAACTGCTCTTCTGATCTTGCTAACTGCATGCCTCCCCTCCTTCCGCGGCCTCGCTGCACAAGACTTTCTTCTTTCTCTCATCCCTATTCTGTCCACCTCTTTAACGCAAGAGTTAACGTTAAGAGTTAACCAGTATTCTCAATCATTCATCCCTTTCTCTGGTAAACTCTGGAACTCCCTGCCTGCTTCTGTATTTCCACCTTCCTATGACTTGAATTCCTTCAAGAGGGAGGTTTCAAGACACTTATCCACCAATTTTTGACCACTGCTTTGACCCTTTTATGGGACTGGCATTTCAGTGGGCATTTTTTTTTATTAGATTTTTGTTGCCCTTGGCCAGTATCCTTCCTACATAAAAAAAAAAAAAGACCCATAGAAGAAGAGCAGCGCGGCCCAAGGCCTCACCCAACTAAATCTAACCAAACATTAATTTACGAATCTATATTATATCAAAGTAATTGAGTTGGGTTAAGTGTGGATAGGTCTGTTTTAGTCTAGATTGGTTTCATTTAGTTAGTGAAATGGGTTACAGCGAAAAAAGAGTGGGGATTTATTGGAGTGAGCGATTGGGCAGCAAAGCGTATCTAAACTTGTACCCTGAAAATATGGTCTTGCTATCAGAATAATGTTTGAGTAAGTGGTATTAAGCAATTGCATACCTGTAGGGCTGACTCCGTGCTGGTAAGTTTTACTGGTACTGCTTGTCGGTACGCAGTAGACTTCTTCTTGTGACATGTATTGTTCTCAGGTGGGCAGTGTCTGCTATCCACACATGTTTTTCGAGTTATAATATATTGATAGATTTTCATTTCAGTAATTATCACATTAACAAAATGTCTATATTTCACTTGAAAGTGATAACAACATACCACCATATCCTTATTATCATGATGGTGTTTTTAACAAAACGTAAGCATTAATAGTAGCGGAAGATAAACCATATAGCCCCTTCTTATGAGTAACTCATAGATTACTCAACTCACAGCTTGGAGTCGCCTTATGAGTTACTCTGCATAACAAGCCTAGCTCCTAGTTATAAGTAGCTTTAAGAGGAGCTTCTATGTTTTCTGCATACCGCCCCTGACCCAACCACGCGGGCAGTGAGGCAGCCTTGAGCCTGCCTTGGAGCCCACTAGACATGACGCGTGGCGGCAGCTCTCTATCTCTGTGTATTTACTGGATATACGATAGTCCTACATCGTATATCTTTTTCACCTTGGATACACTTGGAGCATACAATACTGAACTAACATATCCTGTAGTTGTCTCTTTTGAGCTGTCACGTGTTTGTTCTCTCGAGTCCTCAGAGTTTATAGAAACAGTCACATTCTTCGACACAGAAACCAACCAAACGAGATCTTGTTCGGCTTGTGTGTGACCTTCTCTTCCCTTTTATTTTTCTGGGTGATTTTAATGCTCATGATGTCATTCCTTGTGGGGTAACAGCGCAGCCAATCCCAGAGGTCTTTTACTACTACTACTACTACTACTACTACTACTATTACTGGTGAATGCTGGTGCACTTCCATTGAATTTGCGTCTTCAGTCCTTATTGTTGAGGTGCTTTTATCAAGTTCAACGTCTTCCTGAGTCGGTTTGTTATTTCCCATTCTCCCACGATTCACATTATCAACTATATGTCTCATCCAAGTTTCCCTAGACCTTTCAGTTTCATGGGTTGCATCTGCCATGGTGACGTTGAATGTACCTTGCCTTTCTGTATGTCACTATCGGTTTCCTAGAGTTGGTTCCTGGAGATTCCCATACCTTTCTGTCTGCGGCCCTGCTTTCCTAATAATAACTCGTTACCCCATTAAGAGTCCCATGCATTAATCTTATAACACTGTTGCACACATTGTTTCTATTTTAATGGCAGAGTTGTCTGCCATTATCGTAGCTTAAAGAATGATTTTTACTCTTCCTGTTTAATCTTTTTCAATTTCTAGAGACTATCGTATTGATTTTTCTGCGGTGAAACTAGTCCTTCCTTCTTTCATCCATGTGTTTTTTATCAATTACTGAGTGGCTTTGCCTTGCCCCAATGTAAGGGCTACCACGTCGGGTTCTGTGGTAGTTTTTGGGAGTGAGAAGACCGATAGATTTTCTAAAGAGACGGTAACTCGAGTTGCTCCTTCAAGCCCCATTCTATTTTCTGATTTTTACTCCACTATTAGGGTGGTAGTTCTTGTCAGTCGGCAGATCAGGTGGGGGACTTTAGTTGCCACCACTAGGGTATGTGAGATAGCATTTTTTTGCCGTTTGTCCCTGGACATATGTACATGTACCTGGAACCAGTTCAGAAACTGCACTGGCTTATCTCAGGACGAGTCACACGTCTTACAAATGGTTACCATACTGCGATGACTGCTTGGTCCCCATTACAGAGCAATATTTGGCTAATATATCGTTCATGACCGGGTCTGGATCTATTTTTCACCTCTCTACTGTTTCTTCATATATATATATATATATATATATATATATATATATATATATATATATATATATATATATATATATATATATATATATATATATATATATATATATATAAAGTATGGAGATACCAAGGAAATGTTATGCAAATTTATTTTATTTTATTTTTTTTAATTAATTATTTTTTTCTTTTTTTTCTTTCTTTCTTTATTATTATTATTATTATTATTATTATTATTATTATTATTATTATTATTATTATTATTATTTTATTTATTGATTTATTATGATGTTTTATATTTTTATATTTATTTATTTATTCATTTATTATTATTATTATTATTATTATTATTATTATTATTATTATTATTATTATTATTATTATTATTATTATTATTTATTTATTTATTTATTTATTTATTTATTTATTTATTCCCTCCTTTTTTTGCGCGACTTCTGCCGGATCCTGGGGTTGATGACACTGTTCAGCCGCGCTGTAATGTCGGATGGTGTTCGTATGCGAGTATGTCACAACGCGCAGAGATGGCAAATGTCATTCTCATTGGTTCATTTGCTCGAGAATAGCCAATCAGCAAATTTTCAATATAAATCTGTCTCTGCCATTTATTATTTGAGGAACTCATTCAAAACCCACCTTTCACCTAGTGGTAAGTCCAATATACTCTTATGAAATTAGGCTAGGTTAGGTCAGATTAGGGTAGGTTAGGTTAGGTTACGCTAGGTTAGGTTAGACTTTGTTAGGTCAGATTAGCTTAAGTTAGGTCAAGTCAGATTAAGCTAGGTTAGGTTAGGTCATAGTAGGTTTGATTAGATTAGGTTAAGTCAAGTTAGTTAGGTTAGGTATGGTTAGATTAGCTTAGCTTAGGCTCGGTAAAGTTAGGCGTCAATTTGAAATTTTGTGAGAATTTAATAGCCGTTACATCGGAATGAAGGTGAGGTCGGGATGATGTGCGGTTAAAGTGATGTAGCCGTCGATGAGTCATGGGTATTTGATTTGTCCACCATTGAGGTTGATAATTATGCTATGGTTCTGTGCCATGATGCAATTTTTGTATCTGTCTAGTAATTCTTTATGGGTTGCGTGGAGGAAGAAGTCTTATTAAGACCAAGAACGAAGATGGCACCGTACAATTCAAGCGCTGTCTCGAAGAAGCTTCAGGTATTATCTTTACCATTGAGCACAGTGTAAACGGTGCCATACCCTTCCTTTACCTTCTCATGAAACAGCAGCAAGAGTCATTTAATATAGAAGCACACACCAAGCCCACTGATCCCGGACATTGCCTTAACGGAAGGAGCGAATGTTCTGACAGATGCACGCAACCATCGTTGCGTACATCAACAGGGCACTCAAACAATGCAGTATTTGGTAGCAAGTACATAAGGAAATAGAAAGGGCGTCGCAAGTATTCGTAACAATGGCTTCAGTGAAAAGAATAACGTCCGCCTCACTAAGAAGAGCATTGATAAGTGGCATAGCTCTATCTCCTCCAAAGATACAATAAAACCTGACATCATCATATTTTACCGTGCCTTCTTCTCTACTGTATACAAAGAAGAGAGGATCATCACACGAAAAGAAACGTGCAGCCCACCGATCTAGAAAGAAAAATTAACCTCCAGATATACTACAAGAAGAAGACCAGTCACCTCCTGCTCAGAAACAGTCCCTACATGGAAAGGGAGACAGTGAAGTCCCATGCCATATATACTCGTATAAGTTCACTTGCAAATTAGGAAACTGTGAAGCCCTATTTTCACCCTGCATCGGCATGACGACAACAAAGTTGTCTCGACGCCTCACCTGACACCTAACATCCGAAGCCCAAAAGAAACAATAAGAGCAGGAACATGGTATCAAGATCACAAGACAAAGCTTAAAAGGCAAAATCGAAATTGTGTACTTGTGTACAGATGCAAGACAACTTGCAATACTAGAAGCCTTGTACATTAAAGAATTCAGCCCTGAACTCAACGCACAAGCCAACGACCTTCAGGCTCTGCCAGACATGAAAATAAACAACCAATCTCAGCATCTCATCCATGTAAAAATGGATAGACTCCATAATAAAAGCAATGGAAAAACATATACCTCTAAAAAGAACATACCGGTATACAACAAACTGCAGTAACCAATAACAACAAAAAAAAAAAAAACAGCTTCAACACTGGGTTGAAAACCTCATTGAAAACAGCGAACACACTGGATGGACACAACAAAAATATTCTACACTCAGAAGGATAAAACAGGCAATCGTAAAAGAATGTCAAGAAGTACAAATAAAAAAACTAGGAAGGAAAATAAACACACCCTAAGAAATTCTGCTCACACGTAAAAAGACTAAAAGGAAATCCAAATAACCTCAATAATTATATTCTACACAATAACAATAAAATATATGATACACATAAGCAGGAAGAAATTTTTCGAGAAATTTGGAATAACACATTTAAAATCAGTCAACAAGAAAACGTAAAAACGTAAATACAGAATATGAAGTAAATAACTTAATTAATAAAAATGCATATCTTTCCACCCAACTACCATCAGGAGATCCAAGAAACAATCAACCTTTACAGGAAATTACGACAGACAATATAAAACAAACAATAAAAAGCTTGGAGAGCAACACACTAGGAAACACAAAAGTTAATAAAATAATAATGCAGAAATTACCCAATCAATACTCTCACCAAACTGCTAAACTTTCTATGGGCTACTTCCACAGCCAATTCAAACATACTAAACTTTAACTGATCCCGAAAACAAATAAAACACCAACAAACCCAATAAACTATCGACCTATATCACTCCTAGAGGCTCCAGGTAAAATATTTGAAAAACTCATAAACTACAGACTCAGAAACCACTTGAAAACTAACAACCTCATCACACCATCTCAACACTGCTTCTGGAAGCACAGATCAACAAACACAGAACTAACTACTCTGATAGAAGCAATATCAAACAAACAACAAACTGTGCACTATAGTAACTCGAGACATATCAAAGGCATTTCACAAGGTCTGGCACCATGGATTAAAATACAAACTTACTAACTTAGGACTACCACTTACATACATAAAACTACTCAGCAGCTTTCCAGAGAACAGAACAGCGAGCATTGCAATAAAATACCATTCAGGCCCATTGTTTCCCCTCCTCAGTGGAGTACCACAACACAGCAACCTATCTCCCACCCTTTTCTCCATATATACATCAGATGTTCCTCTACCCGGCCCGCACTGTACTAACATATATGCAAGTACCCAAGTCAAATGTCATCCAGGGAAAAATATAAGTTACCTTGCAAGAAGAACTGAAAGAGAAATACTAGAAATAAATGACTACGAAAAAAAAGGATAATCTAAAAAAAAAACATGAAAAACGAAATCCATGGTACTCCCAATAGCCATAGAAAAAAAAAAAAAAAAAATAAAAAAATACCAATAACAGTTAATAACCAAGTAGAACCATACCCACATAACGTAAACATTTTGGGACTCTCACTAAGCAAAAATGGCTATAATAAACAAATCACAAAAAAAGAAAAACAAGTCTGAACTCTCTACGCACTGAAAAAAAAAAAAAAAAAATCAGCACATAAATAGTAACATAAAACTCCTTCTGATTAAAGCATGTGTAATATCCATTTTATCGTAACCTCCATATCTGTGCCTCCATAAACAGTGCCTCCGTGTTTGCATCTTGGCTAGTCAAACTCTTTCACCTCTGCCTGTCAACATCTGCCTTTCCTTCTTGCTGGAAGTTTGCCTACATTCAGCCTGTTCCTAAAAAGGGTGACCGTTCTAATCCCTCAAACTACCGTCCTATTGTTTTAATTTCCTGCCTATCTAAAGTTTTTCCATCTATCCTCAACAGGAAGATTCTTAAACATGTCACTTCACAACCTTCTATCTGATCACCAGTATACTCGTAGGTTCCGTCAATGCCGCTCTACTGGTGATCTTCATCCTCTTTTAGAGATTTTGGTGAAGCTTTTGGTGTTGTCTTGGACATATCAAAAGCTTTTGATAGAGTCTGGCACAAAGCTTTGATTTCCAAACTACCCTCCTAAGGCTTTTATCCTTCTCTTTGTAACTTCATCTGAAGTTTCCTTTCTGATCGTTTTATTGCTGCTGTAGTAGACGGTCACTATTCTCCTCCTAAATTTATTAACAGTTGTGTTCCTCAAGTTCCTGTCCTGTCACCCACTTTCTTCTTATTCATCAATTACCTTCTAAGCCAAACTTCTTGTCTTATCCACTCCTACGCTGATGATAACCACCCTGCACTTTTCCACATTTTTTCATAGACGTCCAACCCTGCAGGAAGTAAACATTTCACGCAGGGAAGCCACAGAACGCCTGACTTCTGATCTTTCTAAAATTTCTGATTGGGGCAGAGCAAACTTGGTATTCTTCAATGTCTCAAAAAATCAATTCCTCTATCTATCAACTCGACACAGCCTTCCAGACAACTATCCCCTCTTCTTCAATGACACTCAACTGTCCCCCCTCCTCTACACTGAACATCCTCGGTCTGTCCTTTACTTATTAATCTGAACTGGAAACTTCACATTTCATCTCTAGCTAAAACAGCTTCTATGAAGTTAGACGTTCTGAGACGTCTCCGCCAGTTTTTCTCATTCCCCCAGCTGCTAACTCTGTACAAGGGCCTTATCCGTCCATGTATGGAGTATGCTTCACATGTCTGGGGAGGGTTCCACTCATACTGCTCTTCTAGACAGGGTGGAATCAAAAGCTTTTCGTCTCATTAACTCCTCTCCTTTAACTGACTGTCTTCAGCCTCTCTTTCATCGCCACAATGTTGCATCTCTAGCTGTATTCTACCGCTATATTCATGCTAACTGCTCTTCTGATCTTGCTAACTGCATGCCTCCCCTCCTACCGCGGCCTCGCTGCACAAGACTTTCTTGTGACTCTCACCTATTCTGTCCACCTCTCTAACGCAAGAATTAACCAATATTCGCAATCATTCATCCCTTTCTCTGGTAAACTCTGGAACTCCTTCCTATGACTTGAATTCCTTCAAGAGTTAGGTTTCAAGACACTTATCCTTCAATTTTTGATTACCGCTTTGGACCCTTTTATGGGACTGGCATTTCAGTGGGCATTTTTTTATTGGATTTTTGTTGCCCTTGACCAGTGTCCCTCCTACATAAAAAAAAAAAAAGCCTTCGTCAGCAACTCAGGACCCACACTCTACAGACTACAAGTCGGAGCCTCCATCCTGCAAGCTGAGCTCGTGGCAATAGAAAGGGCACTCTTCATGCATTACAGAGACAAATCCCAACAGTCAGTTATTCAGTCCTTGGCCGCATTTCAGACCCTGCAACAAAAGCAGACAAAAGACAACGTGAGGCTCGTGACTTCCATCTTGGCAACAGCCCAAGAGATGCAGAAAACAGGTCTGACGGTATGCCTCAAATGAATAACCAGCCACGTTGGCATACGCGGAAACGATGAGGCGGACAAAAAGGCGAAAAATGCACCTCAGCTCCTTGAAGTAAATGCTCCCACACCACCTAGCCTAATGTTAATCAAGGCTACCCAAAATAAAGCCAGCTGAAAGGTAGCCTCCCATGCACTTCAACACTCGACAGGAGCAGGGTCACACAGTGCCTCTTGGTACATCACAACACGACGTAACAACACTCTCCTCTCCAAACGCATCACCAGAAAAGACAGGACCAACATACAAAGACTTAGACTTGGCTATCCATGCAGACCCGAAATTTTACATCACCTATCAAGCAAATGCAGATACTGGGACACCGACACACAAACACCACTTCAACTCTACATACTAGAATGCTTGAAAACAAGACACTTCCTATAAAGAGGGTACCAAACTGCAGCAGCCATCATCACCAACATCCCCCACCAAATGCTGGAGAAGATGGTGAAGAAGCACCCTCCTCCAAGATAAAGCATAGGAGGACAAGATTTTCTTCTTCCCAGCTTTTCCCTATTCGGGGTCGCCGTTGTGAATGAGCCTTCTCCACGTATTTCTATTGTTTGCCATCTCTGGATTTATATTCTTCTCCCCAAGATCTCCGTTTATGCAGTCAATCCATCTTCTTTTGGGCCGTCCTCTTCTTCTAACTCCCTCCACCTCCATTTCCATGATCTCCCTTCCTACGTGGTCTTCGCCAACTCTTCTTCTCAAGTGTCCATACCACCTCAACCTTGACTCCTGGATCTTCTTGGAGACTTCAACTACTTTCACCGTTCCTCTTATGTACTTATTCCTAATTCGGTCTGTTCTGTTGACTCCCACCATCCATCTCAACATCTTCATCTCCGCTACATCCATCTTCCTCTCTTCAATCTTCTTCAAAGGTGCTGCTTCTAGCCCATACATCAAAGCAGGTCTAACGACTGCTTTATGGACTTTGCCCTTCACTCTTACTGGTACCCTTCTATAGGAGGACAAGATATTTTTTATTTTATTTATTTATTTTTTTTTTTTTTGACCATGATCATATCTTCTTGCTTTGCATCTCCGAAAAGGAAAGCAGCCTCAAATAGACACAGGGTGTATCTAACACACAGTTATATGCTGGTAAGTTAGACTCCCAAATGTCTAACAGTATGTCCTTTCCACAGTTGAAATCAGTCTCGTAATACCCAAGGTGGCATCACTTATGTGTAAGCCTAAAGGCAGAAATGTCTACGTCATTCGACCTCTTGGATGACAATCTTTAAGAAGAAGAAGAAACAACTCTAGCCATCAGCAACACAGACACACTCAGATCGCATCCTAGGTAATCACCGAGGAAGACACATCTCCCCTCCTATCCTGATCGCCCATCCACCACCAGCCCATCACAGCGCTTTTCAGGCAACATCCCATACGCGGTCTGAGAACCGGGGACTTCCACTTGCGTAGTCTTTTAGGCACCATCTCCTGAGCACTGGGAATCTTCCCCCCGGCTCCTTTTAACTATTACTATTTTATTCTCTCTTTTCACCCTTGGCGTCCCCCGGAGAGGCGAAAGTGTAACCCGAGGGCAGTGCAATGAGAGGGGTTCCTTAGTAGGCTTGCTTTAAACCCTCTTGGCAATATCGGGCAAAAAATGAATGGGAAGAGGGTGTGACGTGGGGTGCCTACGATGGCTGTTAATAGCTGGAACATCAAACTATGTCACCTAGGCAGGCTTCTTCATATCTAATAGCTGTGTCGTCCAGTCAGGCTTACGCCCCCATTTAGGCCTGACAACATGGCAAAACTTAGAATTATAAGCAAACATAACCCAAAAGGAAAAAAACTAAGCTACTTCTGGAAATTCCCCGCCTAGCTGGAGTCTACGCCATTACAATATAAAAGACAGAGGATGGCCTCATCATCTCCACCAGCACAGACAGGGAGGTAGTTGATTGATTCATATTGTGGCGCCACATCATCGCAGTTATTTGACGTAGCTACGAAACTTTAAAAAAACAGCAATAATTGCTGGTTAAAATATTAATATAAAAACAAAATTGTGGAATGGTAAAAATATTAAAAATCACAAAAGAATGTACGCATAAAAAAAAGAAATTGGGATTAACCATCAAAACCTTAAGCGCTAAAAATGAGAAGATCGGTATGTTAATGTATTAAATAATTTCATTTCATTTAATTTAAAGTGAGGGGTACTGGCCCTCATGACCCAGACTACTGTGTCTGGCGTTGCTCGACAACGAGGTAGATAAGATTCCGGAAACACAAGCAAGCAAGAAACTGAAGGAAAAGTTTTCACCCACATCCTACCTCAAGATGTGAAGCGAAGGACAATAATCTGCCAAAGAGTAGAATAATTTGCATTCGACCATTCAAGCAATGATATCGCCGATGAAATCGAACACAATCAAGACTGGGCAAAAGTACAAGATGTCTACAAGCTCCCTAATTTCAGCTTAAAAAGAAATCTTATTAAAATATAATTTGACACTGTGGCTATGGCTGATATTGCAGCTCAAGATGGATTCAAGATGTTCATTGTATCAATCTCTCCATATCAAATATCAAAAGAAAAATTTAGCCAAATCACCGCTTGTATGAAGTGCTATGCACTCGAAGAGCACCTGACCCAAGACTCCCCTGAAGCCAAAGAATTTAAAGTTTGCTCTGAATAGAGCAAAGATCAGAAATGGAACGAATGCAACTCCACGGAGAAAAAAAAAAAAAAAAAAGAAATGTATAAACTGCGGAGATCCCCATCTCACTAGCATTTAAATGCCCATAAAGGAAAGAAAAAGGTGAAAGAAAAAAAAATAAAGAGAAACAGGAAAGACACAAACATTCTCACTCAAAAAGAAAAGAAAAGATGAAAGAGAGAGAAAGAGAGAAAACAACAACAACAACAACAACAACAGAAGAGAAACAAAATAAGACACAAACATACTCACAGACAGCTACCATCCCTAACCACCTCACCAACTCAACACCTCTCTGTCTTCAATCATCAACCCCCAACAATGTAGTCAAATTAAAAAAATATAAATAAATAAATAAAAAAGATGGTCTGCCTCTACCACGCACTTAACATCACAACACCAGTCAACTTACAAAAAAAAAAAAAAAAAAAAAAACATGCAATAATCTTCCTTCTCTCAACAATTTCCCACAGCCATCCTACCTAACGACCCTCCTTCAAAAGAAATACTTTCTTACCTATCCACAAACACAAACACAAATTTGCGCCCCCGCCCTTCAGAACACCACAAGATTAACACAAAATTTATAAGGAGACCGGCATCTTTTCTCTGATCCAGAAACTGAAGAAGCAGAAGATGAAGAACAAAAGGAATAATCAAAAGAAACACATAATGAAAACGATACCACTCAAACACACAACAGGCAAAACATTCCAACAGCAAAACTGCAGAAATTCCCATGGCACCAAAAGGTAACAATGACATAAATAAAAAAACAAAAAACGGCAATAGACTAAAGTCTTACCACCATCCGACAAATAACATTCCAACTGGAAAAAAAAAAAAAAACGCTAGAAACAACACTTCTCAATAGACCAAAACAACATACATGATAAAAAATATAGCATAATGCGTTACATTGGAGAGGAAGAGCTACAGGTGTAACAAACATTTATAAAACTTAAACCCTGATATTTTAATCTTAAACAGTCACGGCAATCCTGAAACTGAACCCCTTAGAACAACAGGATTTGGAGTACACACACACACACACAAAAAAAAAAAGTCAACAGGAAGACCTCACGATGGCATAACAATAGCTGTTAAAAACACACCACATAAAATCTATAAGAACTTAATTTCCGTACCTATAAGCAATACAAACAGATACAGTCGTTAGTCCTATAATAATTTACACAATCTATCAACCTCCAACAAAAAAATACATTCCTACTCCAGACATCACTAAACTATTAAAAAAAAAGCATACCAATCTGTTTGATAGCAGACATAAATGCCAACCATCCGATACTTGAATACCGATATACAAACACCAAAGGGAAAGCAATCAGCCACCTCATCAGACAACGCACAAAAAATCACATAGCTCCACACTTCCTCACATACTACGCACACAACACAGCTACAACACCAGACATAGTACTAACAAACTACAGAACTATCACAATCACCAAATCACTCAAGGACCTCTAACCACCAGTGGTCACATCCCAATCATACTAACAATTTCTGCACCTCCCATAGAAACAGCCATTCCCCCAGATCTAATTACACACAAGACAACTGGGAAGGATTTCAAGAAGAAATCTCAAGCAACTTGACAACACGAGTACAACAACAAAACACTGAAAAAATTGATCAAGGCATAGATCAATGGTACCAAGTAATAGACAACACAATAAAAAAATAAAAAATTCCTACAATATGTCACTCACAAACACTCCACATAGCCAAAATACACAGTGACTGATTTCACAATTTAACGCACTCAGAAACAAAGCCGTA
Source organism: Scylla paramamosain (assembly GCF_035594125.1). NCBI lineage: Eukaryota > Metazoa > Arthropoda > Malacostraca > Decapoda > Portunidae > Scylla > Scylla paramamosain. Next base: position 18,738,522 of record NC_087159.1, on the reverse strand, counting down.
ACAAATGGCTGGACAGCACCACACTATAACAACTATAGACAACTATAACAAGAATGACAAGAAACACTAATATTTGACTCCAGCAGTCACTGGGAAAAAGCCTTTACACAACTTTCCGCATTATATAAACACCCACAAGATTTCTGGAGGAAACTCACACCTTTCATACATTACACTTCCCAAGACTAAGAAAGACTATATAAAGAGATTTGCAGCAATATATACGAAAACAATGTAAATGATCAAGACGTAGCAGTAGATACAAGCGGTAGAAGACAGCTAGAGATGCAACATTGCGGTGATGAGAGAGAGGCTGAAGACAATCAGTTAGAGGAGAGGAGTTGATGAGACGAAAAGCTTTTGATTGCATCTTGTCTAGAAGAGCAGTATGAGTGGAACCACCCCAGACATGTGAAGCATACTCCATACATGGACGGATAAGGCCCTTGTACAGAGTTAGCAGCTGAGCGGGTGAGAAAAACTGGCGGAGACGTCACAGAACACCTAACATAACAGAAGCTGTTTTAGCTAGAGATGAGATGTGAAGTTTCCAGTTCATATTATAAGTAAAGGACAGACCGAGGATATTCATTGTAGAAGAGGGGGGACAGCTGAATGTCATTGAAGAAGAGGGGATAGTTGTGTGGAAGGAAGTGTCAAGTTGATAGATGGAAGAATGTCATTGAAGAAGAGGGGATAGTTGTGTGGAAGGAAGTGTCAAGTTGATAGATGGAAGAAGAGTTTTTGAGGAATTGAACAATACCAAGTTTGCTCTGTCCCAATCAGAAATTTTAGAAAGATCAGAAGTCAGGCGTTCTGTGGCTTCTCTGCGTGAAATGTTTACTTCCTGAGGGGTTGGGCGTCTATGAAAAGAAGTGGAAAAGTGCAGGGTGGTATCATCAGCGTAGGAGTGGATAGGACAAGAAGTTTGGTTTAGAAGCTAATTGATGAATAATAAGAAGAGAGTGGGTGACAGGACAGGACCCTGAGGAACACCACTGTTAATAGATTTAAGAGAAGAACAGTGACCGTCTACCACAGCAGCAATAGAACAGTCAGAAAGAAAACTTGATATGAAGTTGCAGAGAGAAGGATAGAAGCTGTAGGAGGGTAGTTTGGAAATCAAAGCTTTATGCCAGACTTTATCAAAAGATTTTGATATATCCAAGGCAACTGCAAAAGTTTCACCAAAATCTCTAAAAGAGGATGACCAAGACTCACTAAGGAAAGCAAGATAACCAGTAGAGCGGCCTTGACGGTACCCATACTGACTGACGATCAGAAGGTTGTGAAGTGATAGATGTTTAAGAATCTTCCTGTTGAGGATAGATTTAAAAACTTCAGATAGGCAGGAAATTAAAGCAAGAGGACGGTAGTTTGAAGGATTAGAACGGTCACCCTTTTTAGGAACGGGCTGAATGTAGGTAAACTTCCAATAAGAAGGAAAGGTAGAGCTGATAGAGTTTGACTAGGCAAGGTGCAAGCACGGAGGCACAGTTTCGGAGAACAATAAGAGGGACCCCATCAGATCCATAAGCTTTTCGAGGGTTTAGGCCAGCGAGGGCATGGAAAACATTATTGGGAAGAATTTTAATAGGTAGCATCAAGTAGTCAAAGGGTGGAGGAGAGGGAGGAACAAGCCCTGAATCGTCCAAAGTAGAGTTTTTAGCAAAAGTTTGAGCGAAGAGTTTAACTTTAAAAATAGATGTGATAGCAGTGGTGCCATCTGGTTGAAATAAAGGAGGAAAAAAAGAAGAAGCAAAGTTATTGAAAATATTTTAGGCTAGATGCCAGAAGTCACGAGAGGAGTTAGATCTTGAAAGATTTTAACAATTTCTATTAATGAAGAAGTTTTTGGCTAGTTGGAGAACAAACTTGTCATGCTTCCAGGCAGAAATAAAGAGCATGAGATTCTGGTGATGGAAGGCTTAAGTACCTTTTGTGGTCCACCTCTCTATCATGTATGGCACGAGAACAAGCTATGTTAAACCAAGGTTTGGAAGGTTTAGGACGAGAAAAAGAGTGAGGAATGTACACCTCCATGCCAGACGCTATCACCTCTGTTATGCGCTCGGCACACAAAGACGGGTCTTTGTGTAGTAGTCATTCCAAGGAAAATCACCACAATACCTTCTCAGGTCCCCCCAAATAGCAGAGGCAAAATGCCAGAGGTACCTTCACTTAGGGGGATCCTGAGGAGGGATGGGAGCTATAGGATAAGATATAGATATAAGATTGTGATTCGAGGAGCCCAACGGAGAAGAGAGGGTGAGAGCATGAGCAGAAGGATTAGAGGTCAGTAAAACGAAAAAAAATGGGCGTATCTCCAAGACAGTCAGGAATACGAGTAGGGTGTTGCACCTATTGCTCTAGGTCGTGGAGGATAGCAAAGTTGAAGGCTAGTTCACCAGGATGGTCAGTGAAGGGAGAGGGAAGCCAAAGCTGGTGGTGAACATTGAAGTCTCCAAGAATGGAGATCTCTGCAAAAGGGAGAAGAGAATGCGCTCCACTTTGGAAGTTAAGTTGTCAAAGAATTTCTTATAGTCAGAGGAGTTAGGTGAGAGGTATACAGCACATATAAATTTAAATAAAACTCGGAAAATTCAGAAGCGTGGGCACGAGAACAGGTTAAGTCATTGCGCACATAAACGCAACAACCAGCTTTGGATTGAAAATGATGATAGAGAAAGTAGGAGGGAACAGAAAAGGAGCTACTGTCAGTTGCCTCAGACACCTGAGTTTCAGTGAGGAGGTTTAAAAGAGAAGAGATGGTGTTCTAAAGATTGAAAATTAGATTTTAGACCACGAATGTTGCAGACGTTAATGAAGCAGCCAGAGAGTTACAGAGACTACCAGAGAAAGGGATGAATGACTGAGGATACTGGTTAACTTGTGCCTTAGAGAGGTAGAATGATAAGAAGTGAGAGATAGAAGAAAGTCTTATGTAGCTAAATCGCGGGAGGAGGGGTAGCATACAGTAAACAAGATCAGAAGAGGAATTAGCATGAAAATAGCTCTAGAACACGGCAAGAGATGCAACATTGCGGCAATGAGAAAGAGGCTGAAAACAGTCAGTTAGAGGAGAGGAGTTGATGAGACGAAAAAATTTTGATTTCACCATGTCTAGAAGAGCGGTATGAGTAGAATCCCCGAGACATGCGAAGCATGCTCCATATATGGACGGATTAGGCCTCTGTACAGAGTTAGAGGAAAGGTGATGTGAGAGAGAGAGAAAAAAAAATGCCAGAGACGTCTCAGAATACCAAACTTCATAGAAGCTATTCTAGATAGAGATGAGATGTTCAGTGTAAAAGATAAGGACAGTTGAGTGCCATTGAAGTAGAGGAGATAATTGTATGGAAGGTTGTGTCGAGTTGATAGTTGGAGGTATTGAGTCTTCGAGGCATTGAACAAGTCAGTTTGCTCTGCCCCAATCAGACATTTTAGAGGGATCAGAATTCAGGTGTTCTGCGGTTTCCCTGGATGAACTGAACAACTGAACATTGAACAATAGTCAGTTTGCTCTGCCCCAATCAGACATTTTAGAGGGATCAGAATTCAGGTGTTCTGCGGTCTCCCTGGATGAACTGTTTACTTCCTGAAGTCCTGGACGTCTACGAAAAGACGTGGAAAAATGCAGGGTGGTATCATCAGCGCAAAACTGGATAGGACAAGAAATTTGGTTTAGAAGATCATTGATGAATAATGGAAAGACAATGGGTGACAAGACAAAACCCTAAGGAACACCACTGTTATTAGATTTAGGAGAACAGTGACCGTCTACCACAGCAGCATTAGAACGGTCAGAAAGGAAACTTGAGATGAAGTTACAGAGAGAAGGAAAGAAGCCGTAGGAGTTTGGAAATCAAAGCTTTGTACCCGGCTCTACCAAAAGCTTTTATATGTCTCAGGCAATAGCAAAAGTTTCACCAAAATCTTTAAAAGTGGATGACCAAGTCTCAGCAAGGAAAGCCAGAAGATCACCAGTAGAGAGGCCTTTACGGAAGCTATACTGGCAATTAAATAGAAAGCTGTAAAGTGAGAGATGTTTAAGAATCTACTACTTGAGGATAGATTTAACATTTACATAGGCAGGAAATTAAAACAGTAGGACGGTAATTTGAGGGATTAGAATAGTCACCCTTTTTAGTAACAGGGTGAATGTAGGCAAACTTTCAGCAAGAAGAAAAAATAGATGTTGATAGAGAGTTGGAAGAGTTTGACTAGGCAAGGCGCAAGCAAGGAAGAACAGTTTCGGAGAACAATAGGAGTGATTCTATCAGGGCATGGAAACATCACTGCAAATCATTTTTAATAGGTAGCATGAGGCAATCAGAGAGCGGAGGGAGGAGCAAGCCCTGAATCGTCTAAGGTAGACTTTTTAGCAAGGGTTGGAGCGAAAGGTTCAGCTTTAGAGATAGATGTGATAGCAGTGGTGCCATCTGGTTGAAATAAAAGAGGGAAAGAAGCAAATTTATTGGAGATGTGTTAACCTAGCTAGGTGCTAAAAGTCACAAGGGTAGTTAGATCTTTGAAAATTTTGACACTTTCTATTAATGAAGAATTTTTTGCATATTTGAAGAACAGACGTAGCATGGTTTCGGGCAGAAATCTAAAGAGGCTGTGTTAAACCAAAGTTTGTAAGGTTTAGGTCGAGAAAAAGAGTGAGGGATGTACACCTCCATGCCATATACTATCACCTGTATTACACGCTCAGCACACAGACAGGGGTCTCTGACACGGAAGCAGTAGTTTTCTAAGGAAAATCAGCAAAATCCCTCCTTAGTTCACACAAACTAGCAGAGGCAAAACGCCAGAGGCATCTCTGTTTTGGAGGATCCTGAGGAGAGATTGGAGCGATAGGACAAGATACATATATGAGATTGTGATCAGAGGAACCCAATAGAGAAGATAGAGTGAAATCTTAAGCAGAATGAGTAGAGGTAAAGAAATTCAAGAATGTTGAGCGTATCTTCAAGACAATCTTCAAGTACGAGTAGGGTGTTCCACCAATTCCTCTAGGTCCTGGAGGATAGCAAAAGTTGAAGGCTAGTTCACCAAGATGGTCAATGAAGGAAGATCGTGGTGAACGTTGAAGTCTCCAAGAATGGATATTTCTGCAAAAGGGAAGATAAACAGAATGTGCTCCACTTTGGAAATTAAGTAGTCAAAGAGTTTCTTATAGTCATAGGATTTAGGTGATAGGTATACAGCACAGATAAATTTAGTTTGCCAGTGACTCTGTAGTCGTAGTCAGATTGTGGAAAACTCAGAAGATTCAAGAGCGTGGGCACGAGAACAGGTTTACTCGTTGCGCACATACACGCAACATCCAGCTTTAGATTGAAAATGAGGATATTGAAAGTAGGAGGGAACAGAAATGGGGGTAGTCTCAGTTGCCTCAGACACTTGTGTTTCATTGAAGGAAAAAAAAAAGAGGTTTAGTAGAATAGAGGTCGTGTTCTACAGATTGAAAATTATATCAAAGACAGTGAATGTTGCAGACGTTAATGAAAAAAAAAAAAAAATGAGACGGGTGTCAAGACACTTAGGGTCGACACCAGAAGAGCAGTCCGACCTGGGAACATTTGTGGTCTCCTCTACATATGGGGACTCTAAGGCTGGTGTAAGAGTCGTCATGATAATTTTGAATTTTGGGTGAAGAGTGTGTGTGTAATTAGGTGCTTGTAGTTTTGTGCGAAGGAAGAGAATTGTCTATAGAAGGACGGCTGTGATTGACCCCTTGTATGAGACACAAAGGGAAATGTTCAGTTAGATCACAGCTGGATTTAATGATAGAATAACAGCACCCCCTAATCCAGTCCTTTACACCTCTCTGAGAGTAATTATTGTTTCGGAAAGTGCATATATATATATATATATATATATATATATATATAGAGAGAGAGAGAGAGAGAGAGAGAGAGAGAGAGAGAGAGAGAGAGAGAGAGAGAGAGAGAGAGAGAGAGAGAGAGAGAGAGAGAGAGAGAGCCAACCAGCTACTCATATATATATATATATATATATATATATATATATATATATATATATATATATATATATATATATATATATATATATATATATATAAGTAGTTGGCTGTGACAAATGGCCAAGCGCCAAAAGTAAATAAACGTAACATCTTAACGTGCTGTTGTGACAGTGCTCTCTCTCTCTCTCTCCCTCTCTCTCTCTCTCTCTCTCTCTCTCTCTCTCTCTCTCTCTCTCTCTCTCTCTCAGCATAACAATAGTTAAGTAATAATTGTACCTTAATAATATAGCTTCCTGTAATAACTTGACGCAAAACATAAGGATATTGGCATTAGCATTGCCGTATGACAATTTGGGCAGGCTGGTGTGACACTTGTTGATAATAGAAAACTTACGTGCCTCCCAGCAATGATTTTTTTTATTTACATTTATGGAAACTTTCATGTGTGTAACACACACATAACAACAGTGTACACTAATGTTTTGCGTTAAAATTAACCATTATTATCAACAGCTGCCTCTTCAAACATCTGATATTTACCCAAAGAGATAGTGGTGGCGATAGCATGGTCAATGAGGTATACACTGCTATGATTAATGAACATACGATCACAGATACGATCACATCAATGTTATTTCGAAGATGGACAAGAAATCATAGAACATAATACATTATTAATTTCATTTCACGGTGGTTGGCACTGCACCTTGTCGCACGCACCTACTCATATATATATATATATATATATATATATATATATATATATATATATATATATATATATATATATATATATATATATATATATATATATATATATATTATTTATATATAAGTTCGTGCGAGAAGGTGCCAAGCGTGAAATGAAGTTAATGATATTTTCAGTTCTATGATTTCTCCTACATCTTCGAAATAACATTGATGTGATCATATATATACATATATATATATATATATATATATATATATATATATATATATATATATATATATATATATATATATATATATATATATATATATATATATATATATATATATATATATATATATATATATATATATATATATATATATATATATATATATATATATATATATATATATATATATATATATATATATATATATATATGTAGTCAGTAAGGAGTTAACTAAAACCAACACTACGTGGACGAACTACCTTCGACGAGCTACTCTGCTTCAGTACCTGTTCACATTTTCTTCGCGCAGGAGGCGTTCGGCTCGGAAGTCGAAGGAAGCTATCACGTCTCGCTCGGCTTCACCTGCTCGTTCTGGAGCAGAATGAGAGGCGACCTGCGACCTGGTAGGCGCTTTGCGTTAAGTACGGCAGACAGCAGCTGCGCTCTGTCTTTAGCATCACTTGCATCCTGTGCTCCTGGCTGCATCCTCATTTTGGGATATTTGTGAGCCGTGGGCTGGCTCCCGGTACTTACTTGATGACTTCAAACATTTGCCCCAAGCTTGGCCTAACTCTGTCCGAGGCTAACCAGTCACCGTGGCTGCCGCCGAGTTTCCCGTTTGCCTGCTGGGAGCGGTGTTTCTTCGAGGATGAGGAGCTGTGTGTGGACCGTGGGCGCTCAGCAGTTACCGTTAACTGCCCCTGTTATCCCGTGCCATGGACATCCCGTGCCACAGTAGCCAAAGGCCCCACCCTGGCAGAGCGTCCGGACCTGCATCCCTGTCGTAAGGGTGTAGCATGGCCAGAGTAGGATTAGTCGTTATACTTAAAGCAAATGTGGGATGTCAGCCTCTTTGTTTTAATCACCCTTCTGTATCCTGCTTTCCATTCCTGAACCTTGACAAGTGGCGACCTCGACAGGATTGGTTGTTTCGGAAGATGTTTGTTTTAGTGGCCGCTGCGCGCCACTTACTGTCTCTGGCCTGTAAGTAAGTGTTTTATTGTTCACTCTTTCCTGGTTGTGCTAGTAGAATGATTCGGTGCTACCATTACGCATTTTATTCATTCTCTTTTGAAGGAAACTTTGTTCCGTTAGAGTGCGTAGAAGAATTCTCTTCCCTTGTGCACATTCACCTTTAGGTAGTGTGTTTGACGCTATATTTACGACATTTGGATGCAGGATTATTTAATTTCTGTTCTTTTGCTTATATTGTTCATTATGTCCAGGTTTAAAACAAGCTGAGGAGTTGGGCCTTGAAGGAGAAGACCTGACCAAGTACGTTTTACATCAAGCCGTCGAAAGGGATGGGCGAACTAAAGAACAGGAGAGAACAAGAGCCAAAGAGGAGATAGAATTCCAACTAGTCAAGTTACAAGCTGAGAAGGAGGTTGAAGTTGCCCGTTTGTCCGCCAAAGAAAAGAATAGTCCTCTCATTACTTCAAACCATGCAAGTGCCCCAAAACTACCCATATACAAACCGGGAGCAGATATCAACAAATACTTTGTTCGGTTCGAGAGGGTGGCCGAGCTGCTTCAAGTTGACAAGTCCAGTTACGCTGTAAGACTGGCTAGTCCTCTCATGGGTAAGGCAGCAGAGATGTACGTTTCCTTGTCGGTGGAAATCATTAAATATTACTCTCTCCTTAAGAATGCTCTGTTGTGAAGCTTCAGCAAAACCCCAGGTGGTTATCGTTAGATTTCCTAGTGCCAAAATCAAGCTGGGCGAAACTTGCCAGCAGTTTTCCGTTCACTTCCCCCGCTTATTTCAGGCATGGTTAGAGGTTTCCTACGTCACAAAGTCATCTGTGTGACATCTAACAGCCTCACGGACTTCATTCTTATGGATCAGTTCTTGTCTTCTTTCTCTCCAGAGCTCCGCCTCTTTATTAAGGAGCGCCAGCCAAAGGATCTAGCAGCCGCTGTTGAACTTGCTGATAACTGGGCCTCGGCACGCTACGCTTACCCTAATGTCTCCTCTAAGTTAGGAAAGCGTCCTGACAAAATGACACCAGGATCAATATCACTTCAGTTGTCCCAACGTGACTGCTTCAGACCCTCTAGTAGGTCCAGTACTACCAGTATAAATTGTCACCATTGTGGAAAAGAAGGGCATATCCAACCACGCTGCCTTAGGAACCCACGTGCCTTTAAAGATGGTGATTCTGCTCAGAAAAATTATAATGTTGGATTTTGTTTAAGTGACAGGAGTGTTCCTAACTTTTCTGTGGCCGATACGATTAATAGATCCTTGACCTGGTCCATTATCAGAGATATTGGCTGCTGCTGCATCGTCGTTGCTGAAGAGATCCTCCCTGATGCTGAAGTCTACAACTGTGTGAGAGTTCCTGTGGTGGATTAATTGGAGCGCATGGATATATTCCCTGTTCTGCGCTGTTATCTGCTTTGTCCCTACTTTGATGATTGGCCATATGTGGTATGAGCACCCATTAAGTTTGCCAGCGCCTTGATAGGGAATGTTCCTGGAGTGAAGGATCCTTGTTACCCTGACACTGTTAGTCAGGATGATTCTGCCGCCGAACACTCGTCGACTATGTTCCCTATTCCCTACTGAGCAGTTGCACTCCTACACCAGTCTTCCTGGCACCATCGTGACTGCTTCTTTCCCTGCTCAGGTATGTGCTGTTACTACTTGGGATAGTAAGGCCAAAAGGCTTTACCCTCTTATGCTTCCAGAGTTGCAACCTCTTTCCATAACTCCTTAAGAGATTGAGAAACTTCATCGCTCGTGTCCTTTGGCTTTTGTGGGAGGAAAAGCATCTTCTAGACTCAGGCCAGGAATGCTTCATCTTTCCAGTTCATTTACATCAACGACCTTCTTTACCGGAAGTGCATATCCTCTCAACATCCAGAGAAAATAGACAAAATTTGCTGGTAATGCTTAATGAGTGTCGGCACGTTACCCTCTCCGTAGCCCACGAGAGCCCTTTGGCAGGACATTTCTCTTATCAGAAACAGAGATGAAGGTTGCAGGACATTTCTTTTGGTCGGAAATGAGAGCAGACATCAGGGCCTACTGGCGGTCGTGCGATAAGTACCAATAGATTTCAGCCAAAGGCAGGGTACGTCCTGTTCCTCTTAATCCCCTACCTGTTATTACAGAACCCTCCTCTCGCGTCTCCATCGACCTCGTTGGGCCCTTACTACCACCCTGGTCAGAAGGACACCGATACATCTTGATGCTGATCGACTTCGCCACTGAATTATCCGAGGCTGTTGCCCTGAAAGACATCGACACCGTCTCTGTAGCAGAAGCCTTGCTGGTAATATTTTCCTGTGTTGGGATTGCAAAGAAAGTCCTATCTGATCGTGGCACACAGTTTACTTCTAAATCTTATGGGTGAGCTTCATAACTTGTTAGGAGTGAAACCCACTTTCCCCATCCCCTTTCACCTCCCCTGGGAATGAGCGTGTAGAGAAAATTCGCGGTCCCCTTGAGGCGGCCCTTTGGAAACTCTGTGCCGAAAACCCAAGAGAGTGGCATAGATATCTTGTACCTCTTCGAGAAGTTTCCAACGACAGGACTCGATTTTCTGCCTTTGACCTCCCGTTTGGCCCTTCAATTCGAGGTCCCCTGATAGAATTGTGGGAAGCCCATGACATGCAAGGGGAGGAGATCACTACTACCAATACGTCATCAAACTACAGGAGAGAATCTCTGATAATGCAAAGGTAGCTGCCCGAAACGCTGAAGCGAGTACTGCTCGATATAAGTCTTACTTTGATGTTCGAGCCCAAAGCAGAGAGTTTAAGCCCTGATAAGTTCTGGTGCTTCTTCCCAGTGACTCGAGCAAATTGTTAGTTGCTTGGAATGGCCCTTATAAAGTCCTTGAGAAACGTGGTAAAGTAGATTATCTTGTTGATGAGCCTCGACGACACAAGTTATATCACGCTATCCTACTTAAAAAGTATCATCGTAGAGCTGTGATTAATAGGGTACACGTTCTCGATGAAGTTCCTACTTTGGCTGACGACGAACTTCCCAGTGGTAAGGTTGTTATTGTTGAGGAACCACCAGACTTTCCCTCTATCGTACTCCTTGTCACAGCAGACAAACAGCTTGATTCTCTTGGCCAGGGTAAGCCAGAATTAGGATTTATGTTAAACTGTGACCAACAAGCTGAGTTGGATAATTTGCTGCATGAATTCAAAGATGCCTTTTCTCAGATTCCTGGTTGCACTTCTACTCTTCAACATGACATCGTCCTGACGACCACGGAGAGGATCCAAGCCAAGCTGTATCCAGTCCCCATACACTTGAAGCCGTTCTTTAAAGAGGTGGTTGAACGTCTTTATCACCAAGGCATCATACAGCTGTCTTCCTCCGGTCATTGTAGTCCCGTGGATATGGTCCTCAAAGGTGATGGCTCCTACAGAATGGCAATCGGTTACAGAAAGTCGAATTCTGTGACACTCTTCCATGCAGAACCCAATGGTAATATGGAAGAAGACAACCATAAATTTGCCGGTTCAAAGTTTTTTCTCGGAAATAGATCTTTGTAAGGCCTATTATCAATTCCTCCTGACAGATAAATACTCAGAGATTTAGTGGATTTTTTTTTTTCGACTATACTTTGGCCTTGTTACTGCTTGTGCTACATATATAAGATTGATGCGATTAGTGACGGCTGGCTTTTTTTTTTTTATGTAGCAAGGACACTGGCCAAGGGCAACAAAAATCCAATAAAAAAAATATGCCCACTGAAATGCCAGTCCCATAAAAGGGTCAAAGCAGTGGTCAAAAATTGAATGAATAAGATGAATAAGTGTCTTGAAACCTCCCTCTTGAATGAATTCAAGTCATAGGAAGGTGGAAATACAGAAGCAGGCAGGGAGTTCCAGAGTTTACCAGAGAAAGGGATGCATGATTGAGAATACTGGTTAACTCTTGCGTTAGAGAGGTGGACAGAATAGGGGTGAGAGAAAGAAGAAAGTCTTGTGCAGCGAGGCCGCGGAAGGAGGGGAGGCATGCAGTTAGCAAGATCAGAAGAGCAGTTAGCATGAAAATAGCGTTGACAGACAGAGCTGAAAGAGTTTGACTAGGCAAGGTGCAAGCACGGAGGGACAGTTTCGGAGAACAATAGGAAGGACCCCATCAGGTCCATAAGCCTTCCGAGGGTTTAGTCCAGCGAGGGCATGGAAAATATCATTGTGAAGAATTTTAATACGTGGCATGAAGTAGTCAGAGGGTGGAGGAGAGGGAGGAACAAGCCCAGAATCGTCCAAAGTAGAGTTTTAGCAAAGGTTTGAGCGAAAAGTTCTGCTTTAGAAATAGATGTGATAGCAGTGGTGCCATCTGTTTGAAATAGAGGAGGGAAAGAAGAAGAAGCAAAGTTATTGGAGATATTTTTGGCTAGATGCCAGAAATCACGAGGGGAGTTAGATCTTGAAAGGTTTTCACATTTTCTGTTAATGAAGGAGTTTTTGGCTAGTTGGAGAACAGACTTGGCATGGTTCCGGGCAGAAATATAAAGTGCATGAGATTCTGGTGATGGAAGGCTTAAGTACCTTTTGTGGGCCACCTCTCTATCATGTATAGCACGAGAACAAGCTGTGTTGAACCAAGGTTTAGAAGGTTTAGGATGAGAAAAAGAGTAAAGAATGTATGCCTCCATGCCAGACACTATCACCTCTGTTATGCGCTCAGCACACAAAGACGGGTCTCTGACACGGAAGCAGTAGTCATTCCAAGGAAAATCAGCAAAATACCTCCTTAGGTCCCCCCAACTAGCAGAGGCAAAACGCCAGAGGCACCTTCGCTTAGGGGGATCCTGAGGAGGGATTGGAGTGATAGGACAAGATAAAGATATGAGATTGTGATCGGAGGAGCCCAACGGAGAAGGAAGGGTGACAGCATAAGCAGAAGGATTAGAGGTCAGGAAAAGGTCAAGAATGTTGGGCGTATCTCCAAGACGGTCAGGAATATGAGTAGGGTGTTGAACCAATTGCTCTAGGTCATGGAGGATAGCAAAGTTGTAGGCTAGTTCACCAGGATGGTCAGTGAAGGGAGAGGAAAGCCAAAGCTGGTGGTGAACATTGAAGTTTCCAAGAATGGAGATCTCTGCAAAAGAGAAGAGGGTCAGAATGTGCTCCACTTTGGAAGTTAAGTAGTCAAAGAATTTCTTATAGTCAGAGGAATTAGGTGAGAGGTATACAGCACAAATAAATTTAGTATGAGATTAATAAATAAATTTTCCACCAGTTGGTGGAAAACTCGGAAGATTCAAGAGCGTGGGCACGAGAACAGGTTAAGTCACTGAGCACATAAACGCAGCATCCAACTTTGGATCGAAAATGAGGATAGAGAAAGTAGGAGGGAACAGAAAAGGGGCTACTGTCAGTTGCCTCAGACACCTGAGTTTCAGTGAGGGAAAGAAGATGAGGTTTAGAAGAGGAGAGGTGGTGTTCTACAGATTGAAAATTAGATCTTAGACCGCGAATGTTGCAGAAGTTAATGAAGAAAAAGTTGAGGGGGGTGTCAAGACACTTAGGGTCGTCGACAGAAAGGCAGTCCGACCTGGGGACATTTATGGTCCCCTCCCCAGATGGGGACTCTGAGGCTGGTGTAGGAATCGCCATGATGATTTTAAAATTTTTTAGTGAAGGGTGTGTGTGTTATTAGGTGCTTGTAGTTTTTTTGTGGAGGAAGAGAGTTGTCTTTAGAGGGCAGGCTGTGACTGTCCCCTTGTGTTGTGAGACACAAAGGGAAACGTTCAGTGAGGTCACAGCTGGGTTTAATGATAAGTTCACAGCACCCCCCGAACAGTGCTGCAGACCTCATTGGGAGTAATTATCGTTTCTGCAGGTGTCTACTGCCTCCTCCAACTGCTTACCAAACATTTTCTTGTATTCTAAAAATATATTGATCTATTCCAAAGATTGGCCTCGGCGTATCGCCTCCCTCATATCCACTCTCGAACGGTTACGCCTACACCAAGAATATAAGATAAGATAAGATCATTTATTTGTCACATTGCTGTACATTGACATATATAAGTGAAATTCTTTATGGCTACAGGCTCCAGAGAAAGTAAAGACATAGTATAATTATAAAAATAGACATAATTAAAAACATCAATCATATAAAACATACATATCTGTATAATACATACGACATGTTCCTTATGAATAAAAGTGGTTAAAAAGCACAATGCTGCTGGGAATTAAAGATTTTTTATACTGATCTGTTTTTATCATGGGTAGTGCCAACCTTTTTCGTGATCCTAAGAATATGAAACAGTTGTTTAGAGGGTGGATGTTGTATTGCATTATTTTATCCACTTCTTTTAATACAGCTTCTTTATACAATATATCAGGTGTAATCACTTCTGCACTTAATCTCTTAGCCTTTCTAACAATTTTATGTAGTTTTTTTTTTTTTTATCTGCAGAAAATTTGAGAAATTTAGAATTAACTCTATTAACTTGAATTGAATATAGAGGAGGCATCCAAGCTGGACTTGTTCGCTGCAGAGTTTTCAATGAAAATGTATTTTCATAGACTCTTTGTCTCTGTTACTATCTCTCTAATTCTCTCTTTTGATGTTTTGTGCTTATTGAAGACGGCATTCAAAGAAGTGGCCTTGGCAGAAGACCCTCTGTCATTCATTTCAAGTCTTTGTTCCTCACTTGTTCAAAGCCCTTTACCCGCACTTTTTGTCTCACATGTACTACCTCAACTTTGGCAGAAGATCCTCCATCTCATCCAGTTTAAGTCTTCGTTCCTCACTTGTTCAAAAGCCCGTCACCGACACCTTCTATCTCACATGTACTATCTCATCTTATCTTAACATCAAAGTGCCCTCCCAGTCTTCCAGTATGCTCATGTACACTTAAGTATTGTCAAAATAAAAGAGAAGATTAGTATACAGATTTACTTTCACTTAAAGTACTACATAAAAAAAAAAATGTAAAACAAAGAAAAAGTGGTAGATCTTAAAAGCAACAGCTTAATAACCTATTATCATATCTAAAACTAAGACAATAATTATACATTATATACAAATAAAAATGTTCTTGTAATTATTATAATTTTTTTTCGTATTTATTTATTTATTTTTATTTTTTTGGCCAACAATTTCTACCAGGGAATTGGCTATAACTTCCAGCATTGTAGTCATGGCCTCCATGCATGTCCTGAAAGCATTATTAAGTTTATTTCAGTTGGTTACCCAACGTATCCACTGAAACCCTCATGTTCCTCGTCTCGATGAGGAATATTTGTTAGATCTCCAATATCTGAGGAACTGCTAGATCTGTGGAAATTTCCATGTGTATCACGCTTTTATCAAAGTATTTTTTGGTTTATGGTGTGGTTTGTATATAAATTATAAATTAAGGGGTAATTAAGATAAATATAATTCAAACTAAGTAACTCAAACAAAGCATTAGTTACTATTATAAATTGGGAATTAGAGATGTGCGAATTCTGGGTAGCTGTTCTTCTGACGTGGCGGTTTAGGATCCAACCTCGATGCTTGACTCCTGTTTATCGGGAGCAGTCGTCAGTCAGCCACCTTCCAAGTGATATCTCCGCCACATTACAGTCCGCAATATTCACTAAGCTGCTAAGAACTTAGAAGCCCGGAAACCTGTAAAGCAACAAATAAAGCTATCTTAGTTATGAAACCACGGCCAGCCACTGTCTTGGAACGCCAAGTGACTCGCCACCGACTCCAGCCGGCCCGAACCAAAGCTAAGTTATCTGTTATTCATAATTATATTTAGCGATTCTTTCTGTGTTTATGCGTTAGTTGGGAGATCATAGGGTGAGTGTGAAAGTTGAATAAGTTCCCACAAGCCCTTCTGCCATACTTGTGTGTCGCCTGGTGGGACCAGCAGTAGGCGAGGATATGATGATGGCAATGATGTTAAAGGTTGGACAGGGAAAATGTAGCGTGATGTGGGCTACACTCCTGACTGACAATATGGACAGTGTGGCTTTGCTGGCTTGGTCCTGGCTGAGGTGAGGACAAAAGGGATGACTCAGCCACAGCAGCAAGTATAGCTGAATCATGAGGCAAAATCTAAAGTTCCATGCTGCCCTCTTCACCCGCAGGACTGAAAGTAATGAAGAATCATCAATATAATAACCATATATATATTAATAGAAACAAGGAAGAATCCAGCTGGCACACCCAGTAAAATTCAAAACTTCATTCATTTAAAGAACATAATCAAACCAAAGGTGACTATGAAGATGATGACTATGAAGAATACTTATCATTTAGGAATACTTTATGAATTCTTGAAATTAGCTGTAGGGGAACTGCTAAATTATTTAGTGAATGATGAATAATGTTGATACAAGGTACTACACCAATGATTCACAGCTGTGCTTTCACAGACTATATCATTTGTAAGAAGACATCGGATACAGAACTTAAATAAGAAGAGCAAAACAAACCACATTATATTGCTAAGAACCAATTAACTTTGCTATCTGATATACTAAGCCACAAAGCATTTGTGGGAGGGACAGCATACTGGTAAAAAAAAAAAGCTGTAGCTGAATGAGCATATACTATTTCATTGCAGAGCCTATTATTCCATAGGATATGTATATTTGATATATTGACATATTAAGGGAAGATGTTTTAATTAATTACCTGTTACCACCTCCTGCTCTGCTTCTTGATTACTTCACATGCTCACACCTGCTGAATCCAGCAGTTGTGCCACTTCCTCCTCTGCTTCCTGTCAGCTTTGGCAGTGTGCTCGGTCTTCCACCTATGGGAAATTCAGAGAACTGTGAATAGAAGACAAAACTTAAATCAATTAACTAACAATACCTAAACAAAAATGTGCATCCTAATCAAACATCTTGTCATATGTTTGGTGGGATGTCTATATATATATATATATATATATATATATATATATATATATATATATATATATATATATATATATATATATATATATATATATATATATATATATATATATATATATATATATATATATACAGACTCACTGGAAATGCTTCTTGACAGAATCCACAAACTGGAGAGAAACAAGAAAGTCACCACCTTCTCCGACTTACAGGCCGAAATCATCAGAGAAGCAAATACACGCAGAGGACATCACCGTACCTCCCTCCTCACACCATTCCTCAGAAATGCTGCTAAGGAACTCAAGGAGAATAACGACATCGTAATCCGCAGAGCCGACATTCACCTTCGGCATTTTGTAAAAAGAGACTACCTCGAAAAAAATCTCCACCATCCTGCAAGATCGTACAAAATTCAAGAAAATCACCAGGAATCCAAACGACGACATAAAAACAAGACTCAACCGCGTCATACGCCACACCAACAAGATCGCCGTTGCTCCAAAACTTTCCCTTATTGAAGGCGAGCACAGGCTAGGATACATGTACGGAAACGTGAAGACGCACAAGAATGGCTTTCCCCTCTGCCCTATCATCAGTCAGACACCTTCATTTACATACACCTTCGCCAAGCGCCTCGAAGAACTCATCGCTCCTTTCACTCTTACCGCATACAGCTTGAAGTCTTCGGAAGAATTCCTCGATATCTTGAAGACAACATGACCCTCCAATACCATTGCCTACATGGACGTTGAATCCCTATTCACGAACGTTCCTGTCGACGATATCATCAAACTGATTTGCCAGAAACTCTACCACTCAGGCGACCACCCATTTCCCATCCCCGAACCTAACCTACGCACCTTACTCCATGCTTATATAAAGTAAGCACCTTTTTATGGTCCTGATGGCGTCGCCATGAGTTCACCTCCAGGAGTCCTCTTTGCCAACTTCTACAGGGGCTCTATTAAAGAAAAAGTATTCTCCCAACACCCGGAATTGAAGCCTTCCATATTCACAAGATATATCGATGACATTTTTATCACCGAAACAGAACACCACGTTCTCCATCTCATAGACACGATTCATACACGAGATAGAAGAGAACCAGTAGCTCCTCTTCCTAGATGCACTTGTCAGAAGAAATACCTGCAGTTTCTCGACCGAACTTTACGTGAAGCCAACTATCCTTGGTTTCTACCTCAACGCCGCGAGTAAGTGCCCCGAACGATACCGCCGCAGTGTAATCAGCGCCTTCGTCAAGCTTGTCCTCACTCATTGTTCTACATGGATTGCCACCAACGCCGAATTCCGCAGTCTCATAAGTTTTAGTTAACAATAGCTATACGAATAAAGAAGTAGACAAAACCATTAAAAGTCGCATGGACGCCTTCATGTCATCACCTAGTGCACAGCAAGACCCTAACAACAACATTCCCCTGTTTTACAAGAACCATATGTCATCCGCTTATAAAGACGACGAGAAAGCCCTCAGGAAGATTATCACCGACAAAGTTAAGACTATCGACCCAGAAGCAAAGCTTAAGTTCACCATTTACTACAAGACCCGACGAACCTCCAACCTGATAGTTAAAAATTTCTGCCTCCCACTAACCAACTCCCTTCAAAAAACAAACCTCGTGTACCAGTACACCTGTAACATTGGCGACTGCAGTCACCTCAACCGAAAGTACTCGTACATAGGCTTCAACACAACCACACTATCAGAGAGGCTCACAGCGCACATACAAGATGGAGTGATCCGCCGGCACGCTCGTACAAGCCACGGCATCCCCCTTACAAGTCAGCATCTTGTTGACAACATCGTTGCCCTGCACAGAGAACTAGGCACACAGCGGTTAAGGATGTCAGAAGCAGTTTTCATTCCCACCTACAAGCCCAGTATCAACATTCAACTCCTCACCGAGATCAGTCTTCCATCCCATAGGAGGAACACTGCCCGCCATTCGCTGACACTCTCGCCGCATCTACTGCGCTCTGATTAGCCAGAGCGGCTCCGCCGTCTCCACGTTCTCACTTAACACATGCATAGCGCGTATCCGCCCTCTCCCGTCACTGAACACCTCATTATCAATGTTTTTTTTTTTCCTAGGACCTTTAAACATGCCAAAATAAGACTCATACCAAAGGCAAATAAAACAATAGACCCAACTAACTACAGGCCTATATCACTACTAGAAGTACCAGGCAAAATTTATGAAAAAATAATCAAAAACAGACTCCGGCAGTTCATAGAAATACCCAACAAACTCCCACACTCGCAGCACGGATTTAGAACCCATCGCTCCACAGATACAGCTCTAGCAATAATAACCGAAACAATGGCCAGCTCAATAGCCAACAAACAATTATGTTGTCTTGCTGCAAGAGATGATAGTAAGGCATTTGATGAAGTATGGCATGAGGGCATTAAATACAAAATAAATAATCTTGGAATGCCAGTTATATTTAGCAAACTGCTTTTTTTAGTTTTTGATAGAAAACAGAACAGTCAATATATCCCTAGGTAAATACGAAGGCCCAAATTTCACATTAAGAAGTGGAGTCCCCCAGGGCAGCTGCCTTTCCCTCACACTATACAGTATATACACATCAGACACTCAACCACCGGTAAATAACTGCACGAACATTGTATACGCCGACAATATAACACAAATTATAACTTACCCTGGCAAATGAAGGAAATTCTTAGCAAAAAAACATAAAGAAAAAAAATTATCAATGGAAAAAAAAAATAACAACAAAATTCACTATCCTACCAATTGCAATGATTAAATATTAATCCATAAACATAAAAAAAATGTAACATCCTGGGCCTCCATCTCAACACTACTGGATACTCTAAGCATATATCCCATGTAAAAAATAAAGCTAATTCTGCCCTTACAGTAATAAGATAAAGAAAAAAATAAATAAATAATAATAAAAAATAGACACATCTCGTAAAAGCCTGCGTACTCCCAATATTAACCTACCCTGTTTATCCTCTCAGCAGTATCTCCCACTCGGCACTGCTAAAGAGATTCAAAACAAAGCGCTAAGGTTTGCAATAGAAGACACCCTTACACCCACAAGACAGAAGAAATCCACCAACTAACAAACACCACCCTCCATCAACATTAACCTATATAACAGAGGCAACAAAATAAAACATAAACTTACTAACTGCATTAAGGGCGAAGCATATTCGCAAGTAATTTCCACACCAGACCTACAGAGAGGGCACAGCTGGTTCAGACGACCAATTTAAACACTATTAAAAGACACCCCAGCCCCAATATATATATATATATATATATATATATATATATATATATATATATATATATATATATATATATATATATATATATATATATATATATATATATATATATATATATATATATATATATATATATATATATATATATATATATATATATATATATATATTGCAATTTCAGCCTTGACAGACCATTGTAAATTCGAACAACTAAACTAAATTTAACGAACTAAAAGAGCAAGAGGGTTTGCCCACCAACATTTAATCCTTCGACTACACTTCATATTTCACCCAACCTATACTTCCTCACTTTATCTTCTTTCCCGTCACTTCTCCCCTAAAGATGGTCTCTTCAGGACCGAAAGACGTCTTGGGATCAAAATGAAGTTTGGAATTCTCCTCGCTCTGCTGAACGACGACCAACGCCAGTTCGTCAAAAATATTGAAAAGACTTCAAATAAGCTCAACAATGTTACTACCGCTGTTGACTTCAACAAAACTTGCATTTTGAATGGCTTATATATATATATATATATATATATATATATATATATATATATATATATATATATATATATATATATATATATATATATATATATATATATATATATACACACATCTCTCTCTCTCTCTCTCTCTCTCTCTCTCTCTCTCTCTCTCTCTCTCTCTCTCTCTCTCTCTCTCTCTCTCTCTCTCTCTCTCTCTCTCTCTCTATATATATATATATATATATATATATATATATATATATATATATAGAGAGAGAGAGAGAGAGAGAGAGAGAGAGAGAGAGAGAGAGAGAGAGAGAGAGAGAGAGAGAGAGAGAGAGAGAGAGATGTGTGTATATATATATATATATATATATATATATATATATATATATATATATATATATATATATATATATATATATATATATATATATATATATATATATATATATATATATATATATATATATATATATATATATATATATATATATATATATATATATATATATATATATATATATATATATATATATATATAGACACACACACACACACACAGAAGCAGGCAGGGAGTTTTAGTTTTTACCAGGGAAAATTATGAATGATTGAGAATACTGGTTAACTCTTGCATCAGAGAAGTGGAGAGAACAAGGATGAGAGGCTGCATGAGGGGAGGCATGCAGTTACCAAGATCAGAAGGGCAGTAAGCATTTTTTTTTTTATATAATGCAGAAGGGACACTGGCCATGGGCAACTAAAAAAAAAAAAAGCCCACTGAGATACCAGTCCCACAAAAGGGTCCAAAGCGGTAGAGAAAAATTGAAGGATAAGTGTCTTTAAACCTCCCTCTTGAAGGAATTCAAGTCATAGAAAAGCGGAAATACAAAAGCAGGCAGAGAGTTCCAGAGTTTACCAGACTAAGGGATGAATGATTGAGAATACTGGTTAACTCTTGGAAAAAGAGAGGTGGACAGAATAGGGGTGAGGAAAAGAAGAAGCGCGGCCGTGGGAGGAGGGAAGGCATGCAGATAGGAAGATCAGAAGATCAGTTAGCATGAAAATAGCGGTAGAAGACAGCTAGAGATGCAACATTGCGGCAATGAGAGAGAGAGGCTGAAGACAGACAGTTAGAGGAGAGGAGTCGATGAGACGAAAAGCTTTTGATTCCACCCTGTCTAGAAGAGCGGTATGAGTGGAACCCCCCAGACATGGGGAAGCATACTCCATACATGGACGGAAAAGACTTATTGTACAGAGTTAGCAGCTGTGGGGTGAGAAAAACTGGCGAAGACGTCTCAGAACACCTAACTTCATAGAAGCTGTTTTAGCTAGAGATGAGATGTGAAGTTTCCAGTTCATATTATAAGTAAAGGACAGACCGAGGATATTCAGTGTAGAAGAGGGGGGAAAGTTGAATGTCACTGAAGAAGAGGGGATAGTTGTGTGGAAGGAAGTGTCGAGTTGATAGATGGAGGAATTGAGTTTTTGAGGCATTGAACAATACCAAGTTTGCTCTGCCCCAATCAGAAATTTTAGAAAGATCAGAAGTCAAGCGTTCTGTGGCTTCCCTGCGTGAAATGTTTACTTCCTGAAGGGTTGGGCGTCTATGAAATGACATGGAAAAGTGCAGGGTGGTATCATCAGCGTAGGAGTGGATAGGACAAGAAGTTTGGTTTAGAAGGTAATTGATGAATAATAAGAAGAGAGCGGGTGACAGGGCAGGACCCTGAGGAACACCACTGTTAATAGATTTAGGAGAAGAACAGTGACCGTCTACCACAGCAGCAATAGAACGGTCAGAAAGGAAACTTGAGATGAAGTTACAGAGAGAAGGATAGAAGCTGTAGGAGAGTAGTTTGGAAATCAATTCTTTGTGCCAGACTTTATCAAAAGCTTTTGATATATCCAATGCAACAACAAAAGTTTCACCAAAATCCCTAAAAGAGAATGACCAAGACTCAATAAGGAAAGCCAGAAGATCACCAGTAGAGCTGCCTTGACGGAACTCATACTGGCGATCAGAAGGTTGTGAAGTGATAGATGTTTAAGAATCTTCCTGTTGAGGATATATTAAAAAAACTTTAGATAGGCAGGAAATTAAAGCAATAGGACGGTAGTTTGAAGGATTAGGACGGTCACCCTTTTTAGGAACAGGCTGAATGTACGCAAACTTCCAATAAGAAGGAAAGGTAGAGCTGATAGAGTTTGACTAGGCAAAGGTGCAAGCACGGAGGCACAGTTTCGGAGAACAATAGGAGGGACCCTATCAGGTCCATAATTCTTCCGAGGGTTTAAGCCAGCTAGGGCATGGAAAACATGATTGCGAAGAATTTTAATAGGTAGCATGAAATAGTCAGAGGGTGGAGGAGAGGGAGGAACAAACCTATAATCTTCCAAGGTAGAGTTTTTAGCAAAGGTGTGAGCGAAGAGATCAACTATAGAATTAAATGTGATAGCAGTGGTGCCATCTGGCTGAAATTTAGGAGGGAAAAAAGAAGCAAAGTTATTGAAGACATTTTTGGCTAGATGCCAGAAGTCACGAGAGGAGTTAGATCTTGAAAGATTTTGACACTTTCTGTTAATGAGGGAGTTTTTGGCTAGTTGGAGAACAGACTTGGCATGGTTCCGGGCAGAAATAAAAAGTGCATGAGATTCTGGTGATAGAAGGCTGAAGTACCTTTTGTGGGCCACTTCTCTATCATATGGCACGAGAACAAGCTGTGTTAAACCAAGGTTTAGAAGGTTTAGGTCGAGAAAAAGTGAGGAATATATTCCTCCACGGCAGACACTATCACCTCTTTTATGCGCTCGGCACACAAGGACGGGTCATTCCAAGGAAAATCAGCAAAAAAACTCATCAAGTCCCTCTAACTAGCAGAGGCATAACGCCAAAAGACACCTTCGCTTAAGGGGATCCTGAGGAGGAATTTTAGGGATAGGACAAGATACAGATATGAGGGTGTTATCGGAGAAGCCCAACAGAGAAGAGAGGGTGACAGCATAAGAAGAAGGGTTAGAGATCAGGAAAAGTCAAGAATGTTAGGCGTATTTCCAAGACGGTCAGTAATACGAGTAAGGTGTTGCACCAATTGCTCTAGGTCGTGGAGGATAGCAAGTTGAAGGCTAGTTCACCAGGATGGTCAGTGAAGGGAGAGGAAAGCCAAAGCTGGTGGTGAACATTGAAGTCTCCAAGAATGGATATCTCTGCAAAAGGGAAGAGAATCAGAATGTGCTCCATTTTGTAAGTTAAGTAGTCAAAGAATTTCTTATAGTCAGATGAGTAAGGTGAGAGGTATACATCACAGATAAATTTAGTTTGAGAGTGACTCTGTATTCGTAACCAGATGGTGGAAAACTCAGAAGATTCAAGAGCGTAGGCACGAGAGCAGGTTAAGTCGTTGCGCACATAAACGCAACATCCAGCTTCGGATAAAAAATGAGGATAGAGAAAATAGGAGGGAACAGAAAAGGGAGTGCTGTCAGTTGCCTCAGACACCTGAGTTTCGGTGAGGAAAAGATGAGCTTTAGAAGAGGAGAGGTGGTGTTCTTCAGATTGAAAACTAGATCTTTGTCCGCGAATGTTGCAGAAGTTAATCAAGAAAAAGTTGAGGGGGGTGTCAAAACACTTAGGGTCGTTATCAGAAGGGCAGTCCAACCTGGGGACATTTGTGGTCCCCTCCCCAGATGGGGACTCCGAGGTTGGTGTAGGAGTCGTCATTTTTTTTAAAATTTCGAGTGAAGGATGTGTGTGTTATTAGGTGCTTGTAGGTTTGTGTGGAGGAAGAGAGTTGTCTTTAGAGGGCAGGCTGTGACTGCCCCCTTGTGTTGTGAGACACAAAGGGAAATGTTCAGTGAGGTCACAGCTGGGTTTAATGATAAGTTCACAACACCACCTGATCCTATGCTTTAGCTCTCACTGGGAGTAATTATCGTTTCGGCAGGTGCCTACTGCCTACTCCTACAAGAACATGAAAACAGAGATAGAATATAATAAGATATGCAACATTGCGACGATGAGAAAGAGGCTGAAGACGGTCAGTTAGAGGAGAGGAATTGATACAACAAAAAAACCTTTCACTCCACCTTTTGTAAAATAACAGTATGGCTGGGAGCCCCCCATACATGTGAAACATAATCCATGCGTGGGCAGATAAGGCCTCTGTACAGAGTTAGCATATAGAGGGATGAGAAAAAATGGCGGAGACGACTCAGAGCACATAACTTCATAGGGATGAAATATGAAGTTTCCAGTTTAGATTATAAGTAAAGGACATAATGAGATGTTCAGTGTAGAAGAGGGGGACAGTTGAGTGTCACTGAAAAAGAGGGGTTACTTGTCAGGAAGGTGTGTCGAGTTAATAAATGGAGAAATTCAGTTTTTGAAGCACTGAAGAATTTTAGTTTTCTCTGCCACAATCTGAAATTTTAGAGAGATCAGAAGTCAGGTATTCTGTGGCTTCCCTGCGTGTACTGTTTATTTGGTGAAGGATTGCACTTCTGCGAAAAGACGTTTAAATGTACAGGGTTGTATCATCAGCCTAGGAGTGGACAGGACAAGGAGATTGGTTTAAAAGTTCACTAATGAATAATAAGAAGAGAATGAGTGAAAGGACAGAACTCTGAGAAACAACACTGTTAATAGATTTAGGAGATGAGCAATGACCATCTACCACAATAGCAATAGAACGGTCAGAAAGGAAATTTGAAATGAAATTACAGAGAAAAGCATCGAAACCGTAGGAGGGTAGTTTGGAAAAGAAAACTTTGTGCCACACTCTATCCAAAGCTTTAATATGTCTAAGGCAACAGGAAATGTTTCACCGAAACTTCTAAAGGAGGATGACCAAGATTCAGTAAGGAAAGCCAGATCACCAATTAATATTCTATTAATGAATAAGTTTTCTGGCCTTAACGGAAGCCAAGCTGGCGATCAGATAGGAGGTTGCGAAGTTTAAGAATCTTCCAGCATGAAGGAAAGGGAGGTTTTGATAAGGTCGAAAGAGTTTGACTTGGCAAGATGCAAGCACTGAGGCACAGTTTAGGAGAATAATGGGAGGGAGCCCATTAGGTCCATAAGCCTTGTGAGGGTTTTGGTGAGCGAGGACATGGCAAAAATCATTGCGAAGGATTTTAATAGGTGGATGGAGGAGAGGGAAGAACAAGGTAGGTTAATGAAAGGTTAAGGAAATAGATGAGATGGCAGTTGTGCCATCAGGTTGAAATAAAGGAGGGAAAGATGAAGAAGCAATGTTACCGGAGATGTTTTTGGCTAGATGCCAGAGGTCACAAGGGGACTTGGATCTTGAAGGATTTTGACACTTTCTATTAATGAATAAGTTTCTGGCTAGTTGGAGAACAGACTTGGCATGATTCCGGGCAGAAATATGAAGTTCATGAGATTCAGGTGGTGGAAGTCTCAAGAACCCTTTGTGAGTCACCTGTCTATTGTGTATAGCAAGAAAACAGGCTGTGGTAAACCAAATTTGGAAGGTTTAGATAGAGAAAAGAATGAGGAATATACGCTTCTATGCCAGACACTTGTTATACGCTCAGCAAACACAGATGGGTCCCTGACACAGAAGCAGTACTCATTCTAAAGAAAATCAACATAATACCTCCTTAGGTCCCCTAACTAGCAGAGGTAAAACTCTAGAGGCACCTCTTCTTTGGAGATCCTAAGGAGGGATTGGAGCGTTACGAAGAGCTACAGATATAAGACTGTGATCGGAGGAGCCTAACGGAGAACATAGTGTAACTGCATAAGCAGAAGGATTAGAGTTAGGAAAAGGTCAAGAATGATGATGGGCATATCTCTAAAATGGTCAGGAATACGGGTAGGGTGTTGCACCAGCAGCTCTAGGTCGTGGATGATATCAGAGTTAAAGGCTAGTTCACGAGTATGGTGAGTGAAGGGAAAGGAAAGCCAAAGCTCGTGATGAACATTGAAGTCTCCAAGAATGGAGATCTCTGCAAAAAGGAAGAGGGTCAAAATGTGCTCCACTTTGGAAGTTAAGTCGTCATATAATTTCTTATAGTCATTGGAGTTAGGTGAGAGGTATACAGCACAGATAAATTTAATTTGCGAATGATTCTGTGGTCGTAACCAGATGGTGGAAAACTTAGAAGATTCAAGAGTGTGGCCACGAGAGCAGGTTAAGTCGTTGCGAACGTAGACACAACATCTATCTTTGAATTGAAAATGAAAATAGGGAAAGTATGAGGGAACATAAAATGAGTTTCTGTCAGTTGCCTGTGACACCTGTGTTTCAGTGAGGAAAAGAAGATGAGGTTTAGTAGAGGAGAGGTGGTGTTCTTACACATTGAAAATAAGATCTAAGATCATGAATGTTGCAGAAGTTAATTTAGATAAGTTGAGGGAGGTGTCAAGACACTTAGAATCAATACTAGAAGAGAAGAGAAGAGTGTGTGTGTGTGTGTGTGTGTGTGTGTGTGTGTGTGTGTGTGTGTGTGTGTGTGTGTGTGTGTGTGTGTGTGTGTGTGTGTGTGTGTGTGTGTGTGTGTGTGTGTGTGTGACAAGACTGCGACAAGGATAGTAGTAGAAAGAACAAGGAGAGACAGAAAAGATATAATTTTTGCCTACCCGTCTGACAGAAGTTGGTCATCGTGGCTAATGGAGAATTCCGAGAAACATGTGGGGCGCTTTCAGACGTAAAACATCTGTGGGAGCGTGAAGGAAACTTGACGCATATGAGAGAGAGAGAGAGAGAGAGAGAGAGAGAGAGAGAGAGAGAGAGAGAGAGAGAGAGAGAGAGAGAGAGAGAGAGAGAGAGAGAGAGAGAGAGAGAGAGAGTGAGTGAGTGAGTAAGTGAGAGAGAGAGAGAGAGAGAGAGAGAGAGAGAGAGAGAGAGAGAGAGAGAGAGAGAGAGAGAGAGAGAGAGAGAGAGAGAGAGAGAGAGAGAGAGAGAGAGAGAGAGAGAGAGAGAGAGAGAATTATTATTTATCCTCTGAAGAAATACAAATATATACAATATTCATAATATACAATGTAACGTTCCCGACGTACATCGGGCTGTTTCATTTGACAATGCAGAAGAGTACGTCCACCTTGGGTGGTGTGAAGGCATTAAAATATAATTGACGGTGATGGTAATGAAAAATCTTCCGTGTGGAAAATAATGGGTCACATTATGATAATCGAAAATATTGTATTCATTGCAATAATATTTAAAGCAGAACTTAAGAAAAAAATCTAGTAGCAGTATTAGTGGTAGTAGTAGTAGTAGTAATAATAGTAGTAGTAGTAGTAGTAGTAGTAGTAGTAGTAGTAGTAGTAGTAGTAGTAGTAGTAGTAGTAGTAGCAGCAGCAGTAGTAGTAGTAGTAGTAGTAGTAGTAGTAGTAGTAGTAGTAGTAGTAGTAGTAGTAGTAGCAATAGTATTTATGAAAATAATGATACTAGTATTATTGTTGGTGTTGTGTTTGTTGTTGCTGTTCTTGTTGTTTTGTTGTTGTTGTTGTTGTTATTATCATCTATTATTATTATTATTATTATTATTATTATTATTATTATTATTATTATTATTATTATTATTGTTATTATTATTATTATTATTATTATCATTATTATTATTATTGTTACCATTATTAATATATATATATATATATATATATATATATATATATATATATATATATATATATATATATATATATATATATATATATATATATATATATATATATATATATATATATATATATATATATATATATATATATATATATATATATATATATATATATATATATATATATATATATATATATATATTGTTGTGTGCAGCGAGATAACGTGATATAAAATGAAGTAGTAAGAACGTATGAAAAAAGAATAATGAAAGAGCAGAGAGAAAGATGAGATGAGAGAGGCCGGGGACAAGACTTAGACCGGTCCTGATCACGTAGCTACCCAACCAGAAGCTTCCAGAATTATATTTATTCCTGCAGTCACTCATATATCCCATGTAAATTTCTTTACCTCTTCTTGTCCATTGAATCTGAGTCTCACCTAGTATTTAGTAGAAGTGTTACTCTTCACAATAAAGTAATCAATATTCACATAGCTAACCCAAGTTTGATCATTAGAATTTTCAGAAGTTGAGTATTTTGTTCGTTTAAGAGAGCGAGAGGAGCAGAGTGATGGGCGGGTGTACGTATGTCTCTATGTCGCAACACCCGCTCCCTTCCTTGTACCCCCTCCCTGTAGCAGCAGAGGAAGAGTGGCGCACTTTCCCACAGCACTAAGATGAAGCAAACGCACTGAGATGAGCACCAATATCTTACGGAGACTGAGACGGGTTAAGGGTTGGTCGAGACATTTGACTTAAGGGGATAAGTGAGTCATTATCGCCCGTACGCCCCGGCATACTTATATGGAATAGTAGTCTGCCAGAAAGGGTAGTTGTGTATAATACACAATATACCCAGTGAAGTGAGTCATCAGCTGCGTTTGTGTGCAAGCCGAGCTCTTGTATAATGAGCGGTGAATAGCCCTGATGTGTATAAATGAGCACTCGTTTGTAGTCATGTCTCTTGTTAGCTTGTTTAGTGTTAAATACTATTGCATCAGGCTCATGGACACTGCTTGACTTCCAGAGGACTTAAGTAATTGGCTGTGTAATGAACTTTACTCTCTCTTCAGGTTCTAACAAGGCCTACCGTCCAGGACACAGTAAACAGCACTATTTGGCTTTAGGCTATATCATGCTGTTGGACAGTGGGATATTTGTTACTGAGGGTGTTTGTCCAGCGGGGTTTTAAACCTCTACCATATATGAGTTATTGCATGTTATAAATCTTTCTTCCTAGATATGGTTCTCGTTCCTTTCACAGCTATATATATATATATATATATATATATATATATATATATATATATATATATATATATATATATATATATATATATATATATATATATATATATATATATATATATATATATATATATATATATATATATATATATATATATATATATATATATATATATATATATATATATATATATATATATATATATATATATATATATATATATATATATATATATATATATATATATATATATATATATATATATATATATATATATATATATATATATATATATATATATATATATATATATATATATATATATATATATATATATATATATATATATATATATATATATATATATATATATATATATATATATATATATATATATATATATATATATATATATATATATATATATATATATATATAAGGAGGAGGCAGTAGACACCTGCCGAAACGATAATTACTCCCAGTGAGGTCTGAAGCACTGTTCAGGGGGTGCTGTGAACTTATCATTAAACCCAGCTGTGACCTCACTGAACGTTTCCCTTTGTGTCTCACAACACAAGGGGGCAGTCACAGCCTGCCCTCTAAAGACAACTCTCTTCCTCCACACAAAACTACAAGCACCTAATAACACCCACACCCTTCACTCAAAAATTTTAAAATCATCATGGCGACTCCTACACCAGCCTCGGAGTCCCCATCTGGGGAGGGGACCATAAATGTCCCCAGGTCGGACTGCCTTTCTGTCGACGACCCTAAGTGTCTTGACACCCCCCTCAACTTTTTCTTCATTAACTTCTGCACCATTCGCGGTCTAAGATCTAATTTTCAATCTGCAGAACACCACCTCTCCTCTTCTAAACCTCATCTTCTTTTCCTCACTGAAACTCAGGTGACTGAGGCAACTGACAGTGGCCCCTTTTCTGTTTCCTCCTACTTTCTCTATCCTCATTTTTGATCCAAAGCTGGATGCTGCGTTTATGTGCGCAATGACTTAACCTGCTCTCGTGCCCACGCTCTTGAATCTTCCGAGTTTTCCACCATCTGGCTACGACTACAGAGTCACTCTCATACTAAATTTATCTGTGCTGTATACCTCTCTCCTAACTCCTCAGACTATAAGAAATTCTTTGACTACTTAACTTCCAAAGTGGAGCACATTCTGACTCTCTTGCCTTTGCAGAGATCTCCATTCTTGGAGATTTCAATGTTCACCACCAGCTTTGGCTTTCCTCTCCCTTCACTGACCATCCTGGTGAACTAGCCTACAATTTTGCTATCCTCCATGACCTACAGCAATTGGTGCAACACCCTACTCGCATTCCTGACCGTCTTGGAGATACGCCCAACATTCTTGACCTTTTCCTGACCTCTAATCCTTCTGCTTATGCTGTCACCCTTTCTTTTCCGTTGGGCTCCTCCGATCACAATCTCATATCTTTATCTTCTCATATCACTCCAATCCCTCCTCAGGATCCCCCTAAGCGAAGGTGCCTCTGGCGTTTTGCCTCTGCTAGTTGGGGGGACCTGAGGAGGTATTTTGCTGATTTTCCTTGGAATGACTACAGCTTCCGTGTCAGAGACCCGTCTTTGTGTGCTGAGCGCATAACAGAGGTGATAGTGTCTGGCATGGACTCGTACATTCCTCACTCTTTTTCTCGTCCTAAACCTTCTAAACCTTGGTTTAACACAGCTTGTTCTCGTGCTATACATGATAGAGAGGTGGCCCACAAAAGGTACTTAAGCCTTCCATCACCAGAATCTCATGCACTTTATATTTCTGCCCGGAACCATGCCAAGTCTGTTCTCCAACTAGCCAAAAACTCCTTCATTAACAGAAAATGTCAAAACCTTTCAAGATCTAACTCCCCTCGTGATTTCTGGCATCTAGCCAAAAATATCTCCAATAACTTTGCTTCTTCTTCTTTCCCTCCTCTACTTCAACCAGATGGCACCACTGCTATCACATCTATTTCTAAAGCTGAACTCTTTGCTCAAACCTTTGCTAAAAACGCTACCTTGGACGGACGATTCTGGGTTTGTTCCTCCCTCTCCTCCACCCTCTGACTACTTCATGCCACGTATTAAAATTCTTCGCAATGATGTTTTCCATTCCCTCGCTGGCCTAAACCCTCGGAAGGCTTATTGTTCTCCGAAACTGTGCCTCCGTGCTTGCACCTTGCCTAGTCAAACTCTTTCAGCTCTGTCTGTTAACATCTACCTTTCCTTCTTGCTGGAAGTTTGCCTACATTCAACCTGTTCCTGAAAAGGGTGACCGTTCTAATCCCTCAAACTACCGTCCTATTGCTTTAATTTCCTGCCTATCTAAAGTTTTGAGTCTATCCTCAACAGGAAGATTCTTAAACATCTATCACTTCACAACCTTCTATCTGATCGCCAGTATGGGTTCCGTCAAGGCCGCTCTACTGGTGATCTTCTGGCTTTCCTTACTGAGTCTTGGTCATCCTCTTTTAGAGATTTTGGTGAAACTTTTGCTGTTGCCTTGGACATATCAAAAGCTTTTGATAGAGTCTGGCACAAAGCTTTGATTTCCAAACTACCCTTCTACGGTTTCTATCCTTCTCTCTGTAACTTCATCTCAAGTTTCCTTTCTGACCGTTCTATTGCTGCTGTGGTAGACGGTCACTGTTCTTCTCCTAAATCTATTAACAGTGGTGTTCCTCAGGGTTCTGTCCTATCACCAGCTCTCTTCTTATTATTCATTAATGATCTTCTAAACCAAACTTCTTGTTCTATCCACTCCTACGCTGATGATGCCACCCTGCACTTTTCCACGTCTTTTCATAGACGTCCAACCCTTCAGGAGTTCAATATATCACGCAGGGAAGCCACAGAACGCCTGACTTCTGATCTTTCTAAAATTTCTGATTGGGGCAGTGCAAACTTGGTATTGTTCAATGCCTCAAAAACTCAATTCCTCCATCTATCAACTCGACACAACCTTCCAGACAACTATCCCCTCTTTTTCAATGACACTCAACTGTCCCCCTCTTCTACACTGAACATCCTCGGTCTGTCCTTTACTTATAATCTGAACTGGAAACTTCACATCTCACCTCTAGCTAAAACAGCTTCTATGAAGTTAGGTGTTCTGAGACGTCTCCGCCAGTTTTTCTCACCCCCCCCCAGCTGCTAACTCTGTACAAGGGTCTTATCCGTCCATGTATGGAGTATGCTTCACATGTCTGGGGGGGTTCCACTCATACTGCTCTTCTAGACAGGGTGGAATCAAAAGCTTTTCGTCTCATCAACTCCTCTCCTCTAACTGACTGTTTTCAGCCTCTCTCTCACCGCCGCAATGTTGCATCTCTAGCTGTCTTCTACCGCTTATTTTCATACTAACTGGTCTTCTGATCTTGCTAACTGCATGCCTCCCCTCCTTCCGCGGCCTCGCTGCACAAGACTTTCTTCTTTCTCTCACCCCTATTCTGTCCACCTCTCTAACGCAAGAGTTAACCAGTATTCTCAATCATTCATCCCTTTCTCTGGTAAACTCTGGAACTCCCTGCCTGCTTCTGTATTTCCACCTTCCTATGACTTGAATTCCTTCAAGAGGAAGGTTTCAAGACACTTATCCACCAATTTTTGACC
The DNA here is from genome assembly GCF_035594125.1 of Scylla paramamosain. Lineage (NCBI taxonomy): Eukaryota > Metazoa > Arthropoda > Malacostraca > Decapoda > Portunidae > Scylla > Scylla paramamosain. Next base: position 18,705,512 of record NC_087159.1, on the reverse strand, counting down.
ACTGCCTTGACCCTTTTACGGGACTGGCATTTCAGTGGGCATTTTTTTTTATTGATTTTTGTTTGATCTTGGCCAGTGTCCTTCTTACATAAAAAAAAAAAAAATATTGGTGATGCTATTGATTCTGGAGTATTATAAGGAAGCCCCCTTTATGGGATGTGTGGAAAAGACAGTCTCCAAGAAAATCAAGGTACTAGAGATCTGCATAAACACTGACATCTTCATAAAAGCTACGAAGAAATAGGAAATAGAACAACTAAGATACTCTCTGCTAGAGACATCGGGACTAAGCTTCACCACTGATCACAGCGTGAACGGAGCAGTAGTTGGACTTCCTCATCAGACAAGAGTAGTAAACCTTCAACACTGACGTCTATCTGAAACACACAAACTGAACTGCCGCTGCCTGAAAGGGAACAGCGAGTACCCATAAGGATACAAGGATTTTACCATTGCAATATATATATATATATATATATATATATATATATATATATATATATATATATATATATATATATATATATATATATATATATATATATATATATATATATATATATATATATATATATATATATATATATGTAGGCGCTGGTGTACTGCGCTCTGTAGAATATGTCGATGACTACTTTCTTCTTCGTAGCTCTTTCTCTTTCCCGATACCAGCGGTCAATAATTTTCTTTATCTGGTTGTCTATGTCTCTTTTGTTGAAGCCGTTGTTTAGTATATATATATATATATATATATATATATATATATATATATATATATATATATATATATATATATATATATATATATATATATATATATATATATATATACTAAACAACGGCTTCAACAAAAGAGACATAGACAACCAGATAAAGAAAATTATTGACCGCTGGTATCGGGAAAGAGAAAGAGCTACGAAGAAGAAAGTAGTCATCGACATATTCTACAGAGCGCAGTACACCAGCGCCTACAAAGAAGAAGGGGGAATTATGAAAGAAATATTGAGGAATATCACACCAACTGTCCCAGAAAAAACGCCTGAACTTGGTCATCTACTATTAAAAACAAGAAAACAATCCAGTTGCTCTTGAGAAATAGGCACAAGGAAACGAAAGGACAACTTCAGCAATCACATGTCGTCTATAGGTTCATCTGTAAATGGAACTGTGAAACCCTCTCCTTCACCTATGTCGGCATGACTACAATGAAGCTGTCCAGACGCCTCAGCTATTATCTCGCGTTTGGTGAATCGAAGAACCATCTGTAGAACAGCACAAGTCACGGCTAACAAGAAAATATTAGAAGAAAACAAACATTTTTACAGTCGGTCCTAACGACAAGCGCTTTATCATTCTAGAATCACTGTACATCAAGGAAGAAGGTCCTTAAGGTTTGCTCAGCAGTCAAAAAGACGTCGTGAACTTCAGGTGTCCTCTGGAGGATGATCGATTCTCCTCTTTTGCGGGCTTGAGCGTGGCGTAGGGGGCCGCAGAAGGAGAAAACAGCTCGAAATGAAGCGGTTGTAATAATTCACCATTCCCAGGAATTCCTTGAGTTCGCACTGGGTCGATGGCTTTGGAACTGCTGAATGGACTCGCTCTTCTGCTGAAGCAGAACAATGCCTGCAGAGGAGAACGTGTGGCCGAGGAAATCGATGGAAGAGGCACTAAACACACATCTATAGACGTTAATTTGGATGTTGTAGTCCTGAAGACGTGTAAAGACGCCCCATAGATGATGGTAGTGAGTTGCAAGATCGGGACTAGCGATGAGAAGATCGTCAATGTAAGTGAAGCAGAAGGGCAGACCTCGCAAGATCTCATCCATGAAACGCTGGAACGTCTGTGCAGCGTTGCGCAAGCCAAGAGGCATACGTGCGTACTCAAGCCAAACGGGGTGATACTGGCTGTTTTCAGGATGTCTGCTGGGTTGATTGGAATCCGATGAAAACCCTTGACGAGATCAGTCCTAGAGAAGATGGTGGTGCCGTGGAGCTGGGACGAAAATTCCTGGATATTTGGCACAGGATATATCTATCCATAACCGTGCGGGAGTTTAGAGCTTTGTAGTCACCACATGGTCTGATGTTTCCATCCTTCTTGGAGATGATGTGAAGTGCGGAGGACCAGCTGCTGGAGCTTGAACAGATAATGTCGTGAAGCAAAAGAGAATCGAACCAGTGCCAGTGCCAGACGACGAACCTTAGTGTCAACAGGAGGAACAGTCATTTCTATATGATGCAGAACGTGATGCCTCACAGGTCTTGTGGCAGAATATGGCTGTGTGAGCGTCGAGAAGGACTTCAGCAATGAGACATGTGGGTCTGTAACACTCACTGGATAGATCTTGGTACTGTATCTGGTGGCAACTGACCCTTATATGTAGAAGGAAGTAACCTGGCCTAGCAAAAGGGCGATTTATTATGTCGTTGTAGTGTGCTAAAAAAAAAACTGGTGCCCAAGATTGCTTGGGATACTGCACCCACGTAGAAAGTTAACTGAAATGAACGACAAAGGTTGAACTCCATTTTATTTATTTATTTATTTATCTATTTATTATATATGAATATATATGAATATATATATATATATATATATATATATATATATATATATATATATATATATATATATATATATATATATATATATATATATATATATATATATATATATATATATATATATATATATATATATATATATATATATATATATATATATATATATATATATATATATATATATATATATATATATATATACGAGTATATATATATATATATATATATATATATTTTTTTTTTTTTTTTTTTTTTTTTTTTTTTTTTTTTTTTTTTTGATATAGAGGGGACACCAGCCAAGGGCAAAAAAACAGGAATAAAAAAAAAAAAGCCCACTGAGGTGCCGGTCCCCGAAAAAGAGTCGAAAGGGTAAGGGTAGTAAAAAAATACAGGATAAGTGTTGTGAAACCTCACTCTTGAAACAGTGCAAATCATAGGAAGGTGAAAATACAGAAGCAGGCAGGGAGTTTACAGAATATATCAGAGAAACGGATGAATGCATTAGAGAGGTGCACAGAATAGGGGATGAGAGAAAGAAGAGTCTTGTGCAGCAAGGCCGCGAGAGAAAGGGAGGAATGCAGTTAGCGATGCAGAAGAAATGCAGAAGAGCATTTGGCATGAAAATAGCGGTAGAAGACAGTAAGAAATGCAATATTGAGGCAATGAGAAAGAGGCTGAAGACAATTAGAGGAGAGGAGTTGATAAGACGAAAAGCCTTTCATTCCACCCTGTCTTAAAGAGCGGAGACGACTCAGAACGCGTAACGTCATAGAAACTGTATTACCCAGAGATGCGATGTGAAGTTTCCAGTGTAGATTATAAGTAAAGGGCAGACCGAGAATGTTCAATGTAGAAGAGGGGGTTACTTAAATTTCATTTAGGAAGAGAGGATAGTTGTCTGGAAGGTTGTATGTATGTATGTAGTTGATAGATGGAGGAATTGAGTTTTTGAAGAATTGCACAATACAAAATTTGCTCTGCCCCAATCAGAAATTTTGGAAAAATCAGAATTCAGGCGTTCTGTGGCTTTCCTGCATGAACTGTTTACTTCTTGAAGGGTTGGATGTCTACAAAAGACAGTCATCTCATCTATTTCTAAAAGATGAACTCTTCGCTGAAACCTTTGCTAAAAACTGTACCTTGGATGATTCATGGCTTGCTCCTCACTCTCCTCCAATCTCTAACTACTTCATGCTACCCATTTAGATCCTTCGCAGTGTTGTTTTTTCATGCCCCGCTGGCTTAAACACTCGGAAGGCTTACGAACCTGATGGGGTCATTCCTATTGTTGTCCAAAACTATGCTTCCGTGCTTACACCTTTTCAATGTTCAATGTAGAAGAGGGGGACAGTTGAGTGTCATTGAAGAAGAGGGGATAATTGTCTGGAAGGTTGTGTCGAGTTGATTGATGGGGGAATCGCGTTTTTGAGGCATTGAACAATACCAAGTTTGCTCTGCCTCAATCATAAATTGTAGAAAGATCAGAAGTCAAGCGTTCTGTTGCTTCCCTGCGTGAAATGTTTACTTCCTGAAGGGTTGGACGTCTATGAAAAGACGTGGAAAAGTGTAGGGTGGTATCATCAGCGTAGGAGTGGATAGAACAAGAAGTTTGGTTTAGAAGATCATTAATGAATAATAAGAAGAGAGTGGGTGACAACACAGAACCCTAAGGAACACCACTGTTAATAGATTTAGGAGAAGAACAGTGACCGTCTACCACAGCAGCAACAGAACGGTCAGAAAGGAAACTTGAGATGAAGTTACAGAGAGAAGTATAGAAGCCGTAGGAGGGTAGTTTGGAATTCAAAGCTTTGTGCCAGACTCTATCAAAAGCTTTTGATATGTCCAAGGCAAAAACAAAAGTTTCACCAAAATCTCTAAAAGAGGATGACCAAGTCTTAGTAAGGAAAGCCAGATCACCAGTAGAGCGGCCTTGACGGAACCCATACTGGCGATCAGATAAAAGGTTGTGAGGTGATAGATGTTTAAGAATCTTCCTGTTGAGCATAGATTCAAAAACTTTAGATAGGCAGGAGATTAAAGCAATAAGACGGTAGTTTGAGGGATTAGAACGGTCACCCTTTTTAGGAACAGGCTGAATGTAGGCAAACTTCCAGCAAGAAGGAAAGGTAGATGTTGACAGACAGAGCTGAAAGAGTTTGACTAGGCAAGGTGCAAGCACGGAGGCACAGTTTCGGAGAACAATAGGAGGGACCCCATCAGATCCATAAGCCTTCCGAGGGTTTAGGCCAGCGAGGTCATGGAAACCATCATTGCGAAGAATTTTGATAGGTAGCATGAAGTAGTCAGAGGGTGGAGGAGAGGGAGGAACAAGCCCAGAAACGTCCAAGATAGAGTTTTTAGCAAAGGTTTGAGCGAAGAGTTCAGCTTTAGAAATAGATGTGATAGCAGTGGTGCCATCTGGCTGAAATAAAGGAGGGAAAGAAGAAGAACCAAAGTTATTGGAGATATTTTTGGCTAGATGCCGGAAGTCTCGAGAGGAGTTAAATTTTTCTTCTCTGTTGGGCTCCTCCGATCACAATCTCATCTCTGTATCTTGTCCTATCGCTCCAATCCCTCCTCAGGATCCCTCCAAGCGAAGGTGCCTCTGGCGTTTTGCCTCTGCTAGATGGGGGGAACTGAGGAGATATTTTGCTGATTTTCCTTGGAATGACTACTGCTTCTGTGTCAGAGACCCGTCTTTGTGTGCTGAGCGCATAATAGAGGTGATAATGTCTGGCATGGAGGCGTACATTCCTCACTCTTTAAAGAGAGAACGCCTTAGAAGTTGATAAAGGCAGAATGGCTGAGGACTAAGCAGTCAGCGACGCTAATGAGATCCAAGAGTAAATACGTCTAGGGAGGCGGGAGCGCTGCCCAGGAAGATCTCGTGCCCGATATGTTGCACGATTTCCTTAGCTACTAGAAATAGATACTCTTTTTGTGTGTGTGTGTGTGTGAGAGAGCCACTGGCAAAGCCCAAAAAGAAAAAAAAATAGGAGCAAAAAGAAAAAAAAGAAACTTATTGCTAGTTTCCATATAGATGTCAAATAAAATGTTAAGAAGAAAAAAAACGAAGATAAGTGCCTTGAAACCTTCTTGAAGGAGTTCAGGTATAGGAGTTCCAGAGTTTATCAGAGAAAGGGATGAATGATTGAGAATACTGGTTAACTCTTGCATAAAAGAGGTGGACAGAATAGGGATGAGAGAAAGAAGAGTCTTGTGCAGCGAGGTCGCGGGAGGAGGGAGACACGCAGTTAGCATAATCAGAGGAGCAGTTAACGTGAAAATAGCAGTAGAAGATAGCAAGAGATGCAACATTGCGGCGATGAGAAAGAGGCTGAAGACAATCAGTTAGAGAAGAGTTGAAAAGACAAAAAAGCTTTTGATTCCACCCTGTCTAAAAGAACGGTACAACGCTAAAAATGGAACGGAATCCGTTATACATGTGAAGCACACTCTATACATGGAGGTATAAGGTCTCTGTATAGAGTTAATAGTTGGTTGGTAGGGGGCCGGAGAAAAGCTGGCGGAGACGACTCAGAACGTCTAATTTCATAGAAGTTATTTCAGCAGTCTTCGTACGCAAAATTCATAGTGTAATTTCAATCACCGATAACTTTTTTTGCTCTTCATACAGGAAAACATGCATAATGTCCGCGCTACGACGAAACACATGAAGAAACACATGAAATCGCGCAGCAGTAGTTTACGTATACCTTCCATATTTAGTCAGAAAACACATAATATAATTTCACTATCACAGTAATTCAGTAAGAAAAAACACACATCACAATTCCACTTATTACAAAATATACACAACATGTGTATGTGTCAAAATAATAACCCTACATCGCAATATGATTCTGCTATCATTGATTACTGCATTACAACTTATAAGCTCCACTTAGTTTTCGTAATGCCGCTCATCTCGCCCTCTGCTACCCTCATGAACTTTGTATCTTTGATCTGTCTGCTCTCTGCTACCTCTGCTACTGACTTCTCCCTCAAATACATGGTGTGATATACACTAGTATACTCGTATGTTAAATTTTTCCCTCAAAAATTTATCTCCATGTTAATGTCGAAATTCCCATACATTCACTTACATGACCCACAGGCGGAGTTTGGGGTATAAGGGCTTATAACTTGTAATTTCCCACGAGTCACCTCGCTTTTCTCCTCATCGTTCGCTGCGTGAACTTGTAGTAATCTATGGACACCACAGGGAGAACAAACACATCTCACAGTTAGTCATTTATTAACACTAAAGTGAACGAGTATTAAATCAGCGGGACGATTAATCGACGGCAGATCATCGGGGACGGAAAGAGAAAGAGGCTGGTCGACGCCTCCTTCACCTTTTATGCCGAAGGAGAGAGATTGCGAGCGATGAGGCCCGGTGAGACTCATAAATATCTTGGTTTGGAAGTGGGTCCGACCATGGCTCGTCCCGAGCCAAAGCAGGCCCTCGCAGCACTTATCAGGGACGTAGGAATGCTCCAGAGAGTGCCTTTAAAGCCCCAATATCAATATCAATATCAATATTTTCAAGGATACGACTTAAAGATAAGAATTTTCTTAAAAAGGCACCTTCTATGCAAATGTTGGCCACGGGGTACTTGGGGTGCCCTGCTTTTTTGTCATGGTGCCTGTCCTATACAGGGGCGCTCTGGAGCGTTTCTCTGAAGTCTCTGACCAAAGGGTCGCGAGGATTGCTAAAGCATTGCTCCTTGCCCTCAGTCCAACTTCTAAGGAGCTATGTGAGGCTGTGGGCGGGCGCCATAAGACCTAGCTTTATGCCTCGGTGGATGGTTGGAGTCTCTCTCGGTTGCGGACTGGTCCCCACCTACTCATGAGTGGATGGATGACGGTACATGCCTCATGAGGGGCTCCACCTACGTCAATAATATTAAAACCTGCCTTGACGTGGTGAACACGAGGCTACGCTCCTCACAGGAAAGACCCGACGCTCCCGTCTCTTGCGACCTGCCGTGTGGTCGGCCAGAATCTCTTGGCCACCTGCTCCAGGTCTGCCCTAAGCTGGCTCCTTAGAGAACCGCAAGCAGAGTTCTCTCGCTCATAGTAAAACAGTTTTCTAAGAACTTTCAGGTTCTGCAAGAGCCATCAATCCGGACCTCTGCAGAGGTGAGGAAACCTGATATCATAGCATGGGACCAGCAACAGTCCGTGGTGCCCGATATTCAAATTATCTCAGACTCAGCTGCTGGAGACATCCTTGACCATGCCCACGGACTGAAGCGGTCCTACTATGATACCGGGATATCCGCAGATGGGTCCTGGAAAAGACGGGGCGCACCCCAGTGTTCACCACCTCGACCATGAATTGGCGCGGCGTCATGGCCAACCCTTATTATATGGTTTTTAAAAGCCTTAAAATCACCAAGGCTGAGCTCCGCCTCTTAACAGTCCGGGGGATGGAGGGGTCAGTCGCGACCCTCAGGGCACACCGGGACATTGGGGGGTGGGGCTGAAGTCCTTTCCCAGATAGTGGTCTAGCCCACCGTTGATCTTGGAGGAACCGCTCTAAGGCCCCACTCCCCTTTCCCCCTGGTGATGGTCTGGGCGTTTATACATAGCTCTCCAAGTTATAGTCATTTTTAATTTCTTCATACATTTATCCAGCTTCACTGGACTGTTACCTGGATTGCAAAGGGTTGCCAAGGGCAACAAAAATCCAATAAAAAGAAAATGCCCACTGAAATGCAGTCCCATAAAAGGGTCAAAGCAGTGGTCAAAAATTGATGAATAAGTGTCTTGAAACCTCCCTCTTGAAGGAATTCAAGTCATAGGAAGGTGGAAATACAGAAGCAGGCAGGGAGCTCCAGAGTTTACCAGAGAAAGGGATGAATGATTGAGAGTACTGGTTAACTCTTGCGTTAGAGAGGTGGACAGAATAGGGGTGAGAGAGACCGCGGGAGGAGGGGAGGCATGCAGTTAGCAAGATCAGAAGAGCAGTTAACATGAAAATAGCGGTAGAAGACAGCAAGAGATGCAACATTGCGGCGGTGAGAGAGAGGCTGAAGACAGTCAGTTAGAGGAGACGAGTTGATGAGTCGAAAAGCTTTTGATTCCACCCTGTATAGAAGAGCAGTATGAGTGGAACCCCTTCAGACATATAAAGCATACTCCATACATGGACGGATAAGGCCCTTGTACAGAGTTAGCAGCTGGGGGTGTTGAGAAAGTATCCGTGGAAGAATTATCTGTCCAGGTGTGCTGGGATGAGGTGAAAAGATAAAGTGTTTGAACACTTTAGATGTCAGATACAAGAAGGCACGGTAATCCATGGAGAATCTCCACGTGTGCGTGCCCCACGTCGTAATAGTATATAGTAATATACAAATGACACAACCACATTATAATAAAATCTTACACTTCTTTATTTCGTGTTATTAGTGCTTTTTTTTTGTGCGATAAGTGATGATGGTGAACAACAAAAACAACAACAAAAAAAAAGGGTCACAGACAAGTTGACAGCTTCTAAAGCTGCAATGAATTCTCAACACCACCGACGCTCGTCTCCAGTTCAAATCAAGGTAGGAGACACCGTAATGGTTCAGGTCCCAGAAAGGAATTCCGAATTAACTCCTAAATTCGTGGGCCCGCGTCTAGTAGTAAAGCAGCTACATGGTAATAAATATGATATCCTAGATCCATGGTTAAACACGTTGGAAACTGTGCACTGTGATCGTCTCAAACGGACTAATGCCAAGCCTGATTTAGCCTTAGTAGATACAGCCATTCTGTGCAATGCTACACGGCTTGATGCAACCACTAATCACACACATTCTTACAATTTACGTTCTCGAAAGTAACACCTTTCTACCTTATTGCAGAGATGCATGCTCTTCTAATTATCTTCACTCTGCATGCCACCACTGCTATGAAGCCAGCACACCTTAAACCGGGAGCCCTCGCTGCTCATCTTGGCCGAGTTGCCCTGGTCGAGGATGAAGGTGCGATATCCTTACGCAAGTTTGGTGAAAATTCCTGGCAAACTAAAAAGTATAGTGGAGTGTCTGAATGAAGCCCTACAGCGGCTACAGGAGGTCCCTCCGAAGGATTCATCACTTTCGGATGAGTTGTTACCCCTTCTGTACAGTAGGATTAAATATATAAACGACACGGTTACCCTGGACTTGGAAAACTATGATTAAATCCATGATAGTAATCGCATGAAAAGAGGTCTTATCGATGGTATCGGTCAATTATCTCGCATGCTCTTTGGTACTGCAATGAATGAAGATGTAGAAAAGCTAAGAGAACAGTATAATCAATTAACCTCTGTAGCTTCAGCCAACAACAAAGCCATTCACTTATATAACAGAAACATTGCTAAACTGGAACAGCATATAAAGGATCTAGGCAGGCATGCTGAACTTCTAAGAATCCAACTTAACGAAGTTGGAACTAATATAAAGAATTTACAAGCTTTTGCAGTCATTCGTTAAGCATTATCAGCGCTTGAAAGTACAGCAGCTTCTCTTTTGCATACGAATGAACACCTAATAAGGAATGTGGTACACGCAGCTCGTGGAAGGATCACTTCATCTTTGTTTCCTGTGAAGGATTTTCTTCATGCCTTGGCAGTGGGAAAAACAGATTATAACTTAAAACCCCTGCTTGATGTAAATGGAATTCATCATTATTATCCACTACTGGAATCAGTGCTGACGTCTGAATCCATTGTTATTCATTTTCCATTCAGATCAGAACATATCTTTGAGGTTCATCGAGTGGAGCCATTCCCATTTCAGGTGAATGGAACTGTCATGACACTTGATCAACCCAGTTCAGTAGTATTGATCAATAAGGATCTTACGATGTACGTTACAGGTAAATTGTCAGATTTAGATTAGACAGATGCCAAACTGAGTATCTTCACTTATATTTTTGTCCAGCATCTCTTTTTGCCTTCTTGCCTGTTACTAGTGGCGGAATTTGCGAAGTAGTGCTTACTCAAGAAGATGCTTCTAAGTCCCTTACCTTATGTCCGTATAAACATTTGATCCCTAAACCTTTCTCACAAGTTTCTATGGACACCACTATTTCTTTTTCACACAAACCTACTATGTGTCTGTGGTTTGTCCTGATGGTTCTGAATATAAGGAAGTTTCATTTCATTTCATTTTCATTTTGCAATCTTAAATGCATGTTCCTTGTGATCTGACAAACTGAACACTTCCCCTGAAAAATTACATGAAGGTTTTGTGTCTAATCTTACCTCCAGAATCGTACTTATTGATACTTTGAGTAAGGTAAATCTTGCAAATATCAAATTCGTGACCAATACCTTATCTGAGTTTAATTTCTCTAATCTCTCAGAACTAGAAAATGTGGTTCATGACTCTCTACCTGTGTATCTTAGTTCCTATGTGCATTTTCCTACAATCATCATACCCATCATTATCTCACTTGTCCTACTGATTCCTTTGTACTACTGTGTTCGAAAAGCTCTGGAGTTGTATAATTACCTCAGTGGAAGAATCAAGCACAATAACATGAGTCAGTAATACACATGACAGTGACATGGGAAGGTACATACATATAGGTTTGACGTACGGCATGAGGACGCGCCGGGTAGGTGTGCCGAGCGATGTTAGCACATAGTGTAGGGAACCATTGTAACTGTAGATCAGAACCTTCTAGAAGCATGATTGTAAATTTCCTATTCTGACGCCCGCTGGGAGTAGTGTCTAATCATTGTTTCTTCTCCTGGTTTATTCGTAAATATTAAGATAAGAATAGCTATTATATGCAACAATAAAAAATAATTAATAATTGTAAATGTTAAACTGTATGAATAGGCAATAGCTAGATAAAATAACTCATATGTGAAATATGATCCTGTGAAACCTATCACCTACGATGTCACGTGATCACAAACGCTGCACCTTGAGGAACGCAGCATTGCCCTGGGCAGTTGGGTGGAGAGCTCCGATCTGGCCAGCTGGGTGTGCGCGGTGCTGGGCGTCCTGTGTGTGTGAACTCTGCCACGAACAATTGCATTAAGACTACACCCTGAGTCTTTCCTTCACGTGTGTACCTTGCGTGTATAAGGCAGGGAAATAAATGCAAGTGATAGTGTATAAGTAACATTATTGTGGTGACAAGAACAGTGACAGACTACATGTCCCTGTCCTGAGATTCAGTTCTCTTTGGCTCAGTACTTAAATGGTGTTGTATATAAACTGTAAATATATATGTACAAACTGTACAAAGGGTTTTCCTAATTACCTGGGTATCAAAAGACAGTGATTTGCCTTTTACCACTTGAAGGCTCTACCAATGCGGTGTTAAATAAACTAACATTACGTCCTGCATCCTAAATAGAATTCCATAAATGGTGATGCTATTAAAGAAAGTATAACAGGAATGTTTTTGTTGTTTTGTATATATATATATATATATATATATATATATATATATATATATATATATATATATATATATATATATATATATATATATATATATATATATATATATATATATATATATATGTAAAAGGAAGATATGTACGTCTAGATAGTAGGTATATAGTTGCAATTATAATTGGGCCCCAGTCATTGGAAAGATCTATTGCGAGGATATCTGTATTGAAATCATCTATTAATTTGTATTTCAAAAAAAAATGTCTGACAAAAATAGCTGAACCATCATTATTTTGTTGTGTGTAACTTCATGACAGCTGTATCCAGGTATTTTTAATGTTTGTGTGGTAGCTAAACCGTGACCACTCAATAGTAATATATCAGACTTGTGTTCTAGATAGTTTATGGTTAGTGAGTTTTTTGTGTGTTCGCCAGTTCACTAAGTTGTGTTGAAGGATGTTTATGAGTGTCATTATTAATGGTTTTGTTGGTATTTAGTGGTTAGGTTAGTATTACATGTTTTAATGGCTTAGGGTTTGTAGTTGTGGGCTACCTTGATCGAGTCATACTTTTGTCCGACCGCCGTTCTCGCGCTTGGTGAACAAGCAACAGTAACTAAGCGGTCGAGACAAACCCCTTTGGGGGGACGACAGGATAGTGGGCTAGGCCAGCACTACTCACACCTACCGTCCTCCGGACGGCACAGGTGATGCGAAACCTACCTGCCGGACTCGCGCCCGACAGGATTCCAGCTGAGGACGCCACCCTCAGACCAGGCGGTTGGCTACCTGCTTTACTAGGCCCGCCGCAGCACGACACATCGTTCGCAGACGTACGCCTTCTGCTAGAGCGCCTCTGGCCCAAGAGACGGACACGGAGGCTCTATACCTGCCCCTCGGACCAGGGGAGGACTGGTACCGCATCCGCACGCATCCGCACCGTGTACCCCTGATCAAAGCCATGAACTCGCTGGGCTTCACGCAGGAAAAGAACCACCTTCCATCCAACCGGCCGTCATCCCGGAAACGCCAGAGTGACTACCGATGCCGATGGTAAGTGGGTTTGGCCCACGACGCGGCAAATCACCCCGACGCCCCTCACTCCAACGGGATAGAGAACCCGAAAGAGCAGGAAGACTCCGGATCAGTGAAGCTGTTAAGGGCTCCGAAGCCTGGCGGAACCCCATTGCTCTATGAACGTTTGATAAGGGAGGATGGAATATTGTCCAACTTCTCGCCTCACATTCATCTCGTGGGGAAGCACTTTAGCACTTTAGGCCCAATCCTGCCTTTACGGTCAGGCTTGTTCCTACGTTACCAGCGGGCGCCACTAGGAGGCACACTTCCCCCGTAAATAAGTCTCAAGGAGGGTTTTCACGTCACTCGGGGAGTCATGGAATGACACCATCCCGGGCCCTCTAGGAGTCATAAGAACATAAGAACATAAGAAATAAGGGAAGCTGCAAGAAGCAACCAGGCTTACACGTGGCAGTCCCTGTATGAAACACACCTACCTATTTCCAATCTGTTATCCCCATCCATAAACTTACTTGTCTAATCTTCTCTTAAAGCTCTCTAGTTTCCTAGCTCTAACTACATGATTACTGAGTCCGTTCCACTCATCTACCACTCTATTTGAGTACCAATTTTTTCCTATCTCCTTCCTAAACCTAATTTTTTTAAGCTTGAACCCGTTATTTCTTGTTCTACCCTAGTTGCTGATCCTATGAATTTTGCTTACATCTCCCTTGTTATAACCCTTATACCATAGTATAGTCATAGTTACTCCCGCCAATCCGATGGGGATCTTTGAGTTTTAATTCCAGATCTTATTTTCCTGAATATATCTTTCTCTTCTGTCCTCTAACATCTGGTCAGTACAATCTGGCCACTTTTGATCAGTTCGATAATCTCCATTTCACTGTTTTTGTTACTAGCGCATGTCCATTTAAAAGTTCCTTTCTGAATACCACTTAACAAATCTTTGGTGAAATTCCCATGTGGCTACTATCTTTCTTTGGTTGTATGGAACATTAGGCCCAGGTCAGCAGCACTTGTAGGGATAATCTCTTTTCAATTATAGCCAGTTCTTGGGATGTGGCCTCATCAAAGATGTGTTCATCGTAAGCTATTGAGGCTCTTCTTGGCGTTACAAAGATAGCAAAATTCAAAATTCACAAAGACAAGAAATAATCATAATCCACACACATAAGAAAAAAGAGTCAACGACAACAGAGAAAAGTCCACAAAGCTAAAAAAAAAAAAAAGCATGAGGACAAAAACAAAAGTTGTTGAACATAGGTACTCAAGTCAAAAATATACGAGTACACATTCAGTTTGGAGACAGAGTCCAGCAGGACTTGGGAACTCTGACTCGTGACACCCTGGCCAGTAGCTTTCACAGCTAAGTTGACAAGAACTCGTGGACTTCGTCATTCACACACACATACATACACAAATAACACATCCTATCGGCCAGACTGCACAGGCAGGAACACAGCTAGACTGAACAAATGTGGAAGGAACCTGTAAGGGGAGAAACGACCGAGACGGGTTATGGTGAAACATCCAGCCGTTTTTCCAGATCCCAGAATCGTCTGAACCTATTAGGGGGTGGTCCACAAAGGAGCGATGGGATAGAAACACTGGAGAACGATGTGGAAGTTTAATCACAATACTTTCTTCACACACTACACACACAAGATACCAAAGACACGAATACTACACATTCACGCAAGGACACGGCCACTGAAGCTTCTCAACATCCTTTCCCGGAAGGAACAGGGAGAGAGAACAGGTATGCATAGTCTCGGCATTGAGTCTGTTCTGCTGGAGCTGGATTTACAGGGTCCGCAAATAACCTCGAAAAGAGGCTACAAGAAACCTACACACACACACTGAAACTAGGCCGAACTTCGAAACCTTGAGACAGGTTTAGTTATTTGCAGCATCCATACACTCTAAAGCAGCCGATGACTGGAAGCTTCGGGACGGGCGCCGGTGAGCTGACATTCCCTCGCATTCCCAGGTGGTGGAAGGGGGAAGAGTACCAGGTTCCCCTTCTCATCGGCAGTGGGATTGGTGTTTCGTGCCTTACAGAACCTACCTACAGTGTTGTCCCTCAGCGCATTCCCGGTTGCTAACAGCCGTCTCAGGATGCCGGGCGCTGCCCCCAAGGGGGTCTTACTAACAAGCCGTAACAGATATTTGGCCAACCTTGCGGCTTCCTTTAATCACCCCTGCTGAGGGCACCCCTTCTGACAATGGCCTGCCCCCTCAGAGTACTATCCTAAACAGGATAGTACTATCCTCAGAGTACTATCCTAAACAGGATAGTACTATCCTCAGAGTACTATCCTAAACAGGATAGTACTATCCTCAGAGTACTATCCTAAACAGGATGTTCCATGGCCAGGAAAATAGAAGTAAAGTGGAAGTAAAAAGAGTCTCTGTCCTCCTACAGACAGTGTGTGAGTATGAGTAAAGTATGTTGATGTCGGGCTTTCTTGTATCTTTGGAGGAGCTGGAGCTATACAACTTATCAATGATATTATTAGCAAGGAGGACGATATTCTTTCCACTGAAACCATTGTTAATGAAATCTTACGAAGCCCTTTCTATTTTTTAATGTACTTGCTACCAAATACTACAGTGTGTGAGTGCCCTGCTGATGTACGCACCGATGGTAGAGTCTTTGTATCTATCAAAATATTCGCTCCTTCCGTTAAGGCACCCCAAAGGGAGAACCCATGGCTACACCGTCAATCTGGCGATACTTATTGCCTCGAGGGTTGGTGAAAAGTGCTTCCATGGTACAGCATTCAAGGAGTCTGCATAGTGTAGTTTCAGGGATGTCAAGCTGTGGGGCAGAATCACTGTGGTAAACTTTATAGGAGGAGGCAGTAGACACCTGCCGAAACGATAATTACTCCCAGTGAGGTCTAAAGCACTGTTCAGGGGGTGCTGTGAACTTATCATTAAACCCAGCTGTGACCTCACTAAACGTTTCCCTTTGTGTCTCACAACACAAGGGGGCAGTCACAGCCTGCCCTCTAAAGACAACTCTCTCCCTCCACAAAAAACTACAAGCACCTAATAACACACAAACCCTTCACTCAAAAATTTTAAAATCATCATGGCGACTCCTACACCAGCCTCGGAGTCCCCATCTGGGGAGGGGACCATAAATGTCCCCAGGTCGTACTGCCTTTCTGTCGACGACTCTAAGTGTCTTGACACCCCCCTCAACTTTTTCTTCATTAACTTCTGCAACATTCGCGGTCTAAGATCTAATTTTCAACCTGTAGAACACCACCTCTCCTCTTCTAAACCTCATCTTCTTTTCCTCACTGAAACTCAGGTGTCTGAGGCAACTGACAGTAGCCCCTTTTCTGTTCCCTCTTACTTTCTCTATCCTCATTTTCGATCCAAAGCTGGATGCTGCGTTTATGTGCGCAATGACTTAACCTGCTCTCGTGCCCACGCTCTTGAATCTTCCGAGTTTTCCACCATCTGGCTACGACTACAGAGTCACTCTCATACTAAATTTATCTGTGCTGTATACCTCTCTCCTAACTCCTCTGACTATAAGAAATTCTTTGACTACTTAATTTCCAAAGTGGAGCACATTCTGACCCTCTTCCCTTTTGCAGAGATCTCCATTCTTGGAGACTTCAATGTTCACCACCAGCTTTGGCTTACCTCTCCCTTCACCGACCATCCTGGTGAACTAGCCTACAACTTTGCTATCCTCCATGACCTAGAGCAATTGGTGCAACACCCTACTCGTATTCCTGACCGTCTTGGAGATACACCCAACATTCTTGACCTTTTCCTCACCTCTAATCCTTCTGCTTATGCTGTCACCCTTTCTTCTCCGTTGGGCTCCTCCGATCACAATCTCATATCTTTATCTTGTCCTATCACTCCAATCCCTCCTCAGGATCCCCCTAAGCGAAGGTGCCTCTGGCGTTTTGCCTCTGCTAGTTGGGGGGACCTGAGGAGGTATTTTGCTGATTTTCCTTGGAATGACTACTGCTTCCGTGTCAGAGACCCGTCTTTGTGTGCTGAGCGCATAACAGAGGTGATAGTGTCTGGCATGGAGACGTACATTCCACACTCTTTTCCTCGTCCTAAACCTTCTAAACCTTGGTTTAACACAGCTTGTTCTCGTGTCATACATGATAGAGATGTGGCCCACAAAAGGTACTTAAGCCTTCCATCACCAGAATCTCATGCACTTTATATTTCTGCCCGGAACCATGCCAAGTCTGTTCTCCAACTAGCCAAAAAAATCCTTCATTAACAGAAAATGTCAAAACCTTTCAAGATCTAACTCCCCTCGTGATTTCTGGCATCTAGCCAAAAACATCTCCAATAACTTTGCTTCTTCTTCTTTCCCTCCTCTATTTCAACCAGATGGCACCACTGCTATCACATCTATTTCTAAAGCTGAACTCTTTGCTCAAACCTTTGCTAAAAACGCTACCTTGGACGATTCTGGGCTTGTTCCTCCCTCTCCTCCACCCTCTGACTACCTCATGCCACCTATTAAAATTCTTCGCAATGATGTTTTCCATGCCCTCGCTGGCCTAAACCCTCGGAAGGCTTATGGACCTGATGGGGTCCCTCCTATTGTTCTCCGAAACTGTGCCTCCGTGCTTGCACCTTGCCTAGTCAAACTCTTTCAGCTCTGTCTGTCAACATCTACCTTTCCTTCTTGATGGAAGTTTGCCTACATTCAACCTGTTCCTAAAAAGGGTGACCGCTCTAATCCCTCAAACTACCGTCCTATTGCTTTAATTTCCTGCTTATCTAAAGTTTTTTAATCTATCCTCAACAGGAAGATTCTTAAACATCTATCACTTCACAACCTTCTATCTGATCGTTGTATGGTTTTTGTCAAGGCCGCTCTACTGGTGATCTTCTGGCTTTCCTTACTGAGTCTTGGTCATCCTCTTTTAGAGATTTTGGTGAAACGTTTGCTGTTGCCTTGGACATATCAAAAGCCTTTGATAGAGTCTGGCACAAAGCTTTGATTTCCAAACTACCCTCCTACGGTTTCTATCCTTCTCTCTGTAACTTCATCTCAAGTTTCCTTTCTGACCGTTCTATTGCTGCTGTGGTAGACGGTCACTGTTCTTCTCCTAAATCTATTAACAGTGGCGTTCCTCAGGGTTCTGTCCTGTCACCCACTCTCTTGTTGTTATTCATTAATGATCTTCTAAACCAAACTTCTTGTCCTATCCACTCCTACGCTGATGATACCACCCTGCACTTTTCCACGTCTTTTCATAGACGTCCAACCCTTCAGGAGGTAAACATATCACGCAGGGAAGCCACAGAACGGCTGACTTCTGATCTTTCTAAAATTTCTGATTGGGGCAGAGCAAACTTGGTATTGTTCAATGCCTCAAAAACTCAATTCCTCCATCTATCAACTCGACATAGCCTTCCAGACAACTATCCCCTCTTCTTCAATGACACTCAACTGTCCCCCTCTTCTACACTGAACATCATCGGTCTGTTCTTTACTTATAATCTGAACTGGAAACTTTACATCTCATCTCTAGCTAAAATAGCTTCTATGAAGTTAGATGTTCTGAGACATCTCCGCCAGTTTTTCTCACCCCCCCAGCTGCTAACTCTGTACAAGGGCCTTATCCATCCATGTATGGAGTATGCTTCACATGTCTGAGGGGGTTCCACTCATACTGCTCTTCTAGACAGGGTGTAATCAAAAGCTTTTTGTCTCATCAACTCCTCTCCTCTAACTGTCTTCAGCCTCTTTCTCACCGCCGCAATGTTGCATATCTAGCTGTCTTCTACCGCTATTTTCATGCTAACTGTTCTTCTGGTCTTGCTAACTGCATGCCTCCCCTCCTTCCGCGACCTCGCTGCACAAGACTTTCTTCTTTCTCTCACCCCTATTCTGTCCACCTCTCTAACGCAAGAGTTAACCAGTATTCTCAATCATTCATCCCTTTCTCTGGTAAACTCTGGAACTCCCTGCCTGCTTCTGTATTTCCACCTTCCTATGACTTGAATTCCTTCAAGAGGGAGGTTTCAAGACACTTATCCACCAATTTTTGACCACTGCTTTGACCCTTTTATGGGACTGGCATTTCAGTGGGCATTTTTTTATTAGTTTTTTGTTGCCCTTGGCCAGTATCCTTCCCACATAAAAAAAAAAAAAAAACTTGATGTCGATGGTACATTTGACTGGAACATTGGTTAAAAGTGATTCCACGTCCAGTGAGGCGATGCTACAAATTGCAGTATCGCTCCTGAGGATATGGAGGAAATCGGCTGTAGACTGTAGATTGTAGATAGTGGGAACATAAGGTACCAGTATATTGAACAGTTTATTTGCGACGTGGTACATTGGTGTAGGGATCTGGGAGATAATTGGTCTCAGTTTGTTTACTGGCTTGTGAGGTTTAACGTTACCATAACAGTAATCCATGTTGTACTCGCCAGAGAGCTTGTCAAACTTGATGCTATTGCTGGTAGCATTGCACTTCTTCATTGTCTTGTTAAGTTTGGTCTTGAGAGAGTGTCAGCCAGAATGTCATCTATCTTCTTTGAGTACTGAAAAGTGTCCATGAGGACGTAAGCTGCGGTCTTGTCCGCTCTTCTAATTGTGACGTCAAGGCCGGATTTAAGCTGCTTCGGTGTGTCAATATGCTTTTTCTCAAGTATGCTGTGTCTATAACTGACTGTGATTTTAGTTGCTTCTGCCATGAAACGCTAGTGAAGAAGGGTTAAGAAACCCGAAATCGCAATCTAGCGGAAATGACTAGCTTCGGCGTTATAAGTCATATTCCAAATTATAAAAGAGAAAAGGGCAGTCATAATGTATGAAAAATTTTAAAGAAGTTAATAAATGCCGAATTAGGCGTCACATTTAGCATATATATATATATATATATATATATATATATATATATATATATATATATATATATATATATATATATATATATATATATATATATATATATATATATATATATATATATATATATATATATATATATATATATATATATATATATATATATATGAGAGAGAGAGAGAGAGAGAGAGAGAGAGAGAGAGAGAGAGAGAGAGAGGCTGGGGACGAGAATTTGACATATCTCTGACTCGTAGCCTATAGGCAGCACTTAGTATAACTTTCACCCGCCCAAAGTCACTTTTATTCCCCATGTAATTATCCTTATGTCCCATTTTTCATTCAATTTGAGTCTCACCCAACATTTTAGTAGAAGAATTGCTCTTGACAGTAAAGTAATCAGTATTCATCTAGCCCCCATAGTTTAGTCACTAGAATTTTCAGAAGAAAAGTGTTTTGTGCATATAAACCAGCGCTGGGTGCACCACCCCACCCCCTTCTCTTGTACCCTCCCATGTTGTACCAGGGTGGAAGATCACCTCAGGTGTCTTGCGCACTCTTCAGTCACAGCCCACCCTTGGGATGAGTTGGACGCACGGTCAGAAGGCAGATGCACGGAGGAGACTGGGAGGGGGTCACTAGAATTTCCAGAAGAAAAGTGTTTTGTTCATATAAGCCAGCGCGGGTTGCAGCGAGCGAGCGAGCAGGTGTATGCATGTATGTCGCCACCAAATCCCATTATTTTGTACCCTCCTGTGTTGCAGCAGGGTGGAAGAGCATCTCATGTCTCGCTCTCTCAAGTCAGTCACAGCCTACCCTTGAGACGAGTTGGATGCACGGTCAGAAGGCAGATGCGCGGAAAAGACTGGATGGGGGTTTTACAGGTAGACGGTCCATTTGTTTTAAGGGGGTAATTCAACAATTATGCAAGTAGTCCCTGCATATATGTGTAACTTTAAGCGTCTCCTTCCACCTGCCTGTTAGTATACATAGCTCTAACCTATCCGAGATAATCTGGACGTGACTCCTCGGATGAGTGTGTGTGTAAGCTAGATTTTGTAGCAGTGAGCGTCCCCCGACAGTTCTGTTTTGATTTTGTGGAAAGTTTGTCTTTGTGTGTATTGTTCTGTTAAATGATACTGATCGAATTGTTTCTGTAAAATTGGCATGGCCTGTCTCCCAGGAAGGTGAATACAATATAGCACAGCAGAAGAAAATAGTTTTCTGCAGAAGTGGGAAGAATTTGTCTTATTGTTTGTGAGGGCATTATTCCGTAGAAAATTTTTATCCTTATATGAGTTTCTCGCATATTATAACTGTCCTCTCCCTAGAACGTGGCTGGCGATTCTTGCCCAGCAGGTAGGATTTGCAGTTATTATTTTTATATTCCTTTGCCTGTGAGTGTGTAAAAACAGACTGGCGACCTCATTAGTGTGACCTGGATTCAGAAGGTGCCCTGTACACCTGTAATTAAGCCCTGCACCAAATTACGAAACTAGCCCAGTCTGTGGCAGTTGTATTCTTAACAATATATATATATATATATATATATATATATATATATATATATATATATATATATATATATATATATATATATATATATATATATATATATATATATATATATATATATATATATATATATATATATATATATATATATATATATATATATATATGAGAAGAAGGCAGTAGACACCTACCGAAGCGATAATTACCCCCAGTGAGATTTGAAGCACTGGATCAGGGATGCTGTGACCTCACTGAAAGTTTCCCTTTGTCTCACTACACAAGGAATTCATCACAGCCTGACCTCTAAAGATAACTCTCTCCTTTCACACATAACTACATGCATTTAATTAAATACACACCCTTCACTCACATATATAGTGATTCCTACACCAGCAACAGAGTCTCCCTTCGCTGACCATCCTGATGAACTGACCCTTGACCTTATCCTTCACGACCTAGAGCAGCTGGAGCAACACCCTACTCGAATTTCTGACCGTCTTGGAGATACGCCTTACATTCTTGACTTTTCATAGCATCAAATCCTTCTGGTGATGCTGTCACCCTATCATATCCGTTGGGCTCCTACGATCATAATCTAATATCTGTATCTTGTCCCATCACTCCTATCCTTCCTCAGGAGCCCTCAAAGCGGAGATGCCTCTCGCGTTTTTTTCTCTGCTAATTGGGGAAACCTGAGGAGTTATTATGCTGATTTTCCTTAGAATGACTAGTACTTCCATGTCAGAGACCCGTTCTTGTGTGCCGAGCATGTTCTGATAAGATTGATTACTACCTGAATTAGATAGATTTTTTTGCACCACTGTTTCGAAGAGCTTCATTACCACTTGTATTAGAGATCACTGGTTGCTTGACTTACTGGATGTTGTTGGAGACGACATTGACAGGATAAATAATGGTGGCTGACTACTTCTCTGATGAATATTGTTGGTAGCGTGGAGATCGTGGGTAGTTGTTTGGATTATGATTGATTGTGTGAGTAAATGAACACAAGGTTTGATAAGATTTCTTCTTGATTTAATGATGGTCAGAGGTGTGCACGCGTGATACCAAGACACAGATTACGAAGGACGTGACGATACTCGATTCTCTCTCTCTGAAGACTGACTCTGACTCTGATCTAAACTCTCTGATGGACTGAACTGAACTAATGTGCTCTTCCTTCCTGGAAATTATTATTATTGTTATTTTTCTTTTTAATGTAGAAGAGACACTGGCCAAGGGCAACAAAATCCAATAAAAAAAAAAAAGCCGACTGAGATGCCAGTCCCAGAAAAGGGTCCAGTGGTAGTCAAAAATTGAAGGATAAGTGTATTGAAACTTGAACTCCCCGTACAGGCTCTATTTATGTGAAAGAAGCGGATCAGGATTCAGAATCTGAGATGAAGAAATGACCAATAAGCTGTCTCTAAACAGGGTGAAGGGACCAATGGTAGAGGGCCAATGACCAGGGAGGACTGCAAGAAGGCAATGCAGGTGTTTTCCCTAAGGACTGGCAGGAATGTAGGCTACGTGTGGTATTCCCTTGAGAGGGCGATAGGAAGGAGAAAAGGTTAAAAATATGTGAGGCTTGGCACGTGGGCACGTGGCATGAAATATATGAATGATGAATATATTTATTAATAATTGTTATGACTGATACAGATGCATTCCCCCACGAAAAATGCGTCCTCACATTTGAACATAACAATAAGATGTGAGCAATTAATAGATAATACATAACATCAGACACAGGCTACTCCCTGTGGGTGAGGAAGGACCGAAAAAATAGAGCAGGCGGAGGTGTCGCTGCCTGTTTTAAGGACGGCCTCCAAACACAGGAACTTGAGGTAGCCGTGCCACACCTGATGGAGGCACTGTTCTTCAGGGTGGTACTTGCAGATAACTGTGGGCTTCTCCTCTGTGTCATGTACCGCCCCCCGAGACAAGGACGAGCCCCGCTAGACTTCCTGACGGAGGAACTCGACACCCTGCTCCAGCGTCACAAGTGTTCCCATGTGATGATAGTGGGGGACCTGAACTTCCACATGGAGCAGGATGCCTTCAGTAATCTCCTGACTGTTCAGGCCCTAACCAACCATGTCACCTTCCCTACACACGAGCGGGGAGGGCTGCTGGATCCTGTGGTGACAGACCTACCCGAAGCCAGCATCAGCTGCCAGCAGCTAGGACCAGTGGGCAGCTCAGACCACTTTGCTGTGCTGTCTCAGGTCGAGCTGCAAACGGCGAGGGAAGACGCTATCCCGCGTACCGTCTGGCTTTGGAACAGGGCGGACTGGCCATCCATGAAGCAGGACATGGAGAACACGGACTGGGAGTCCCTCCTAATGGGAGATGCTGAGACCAAGGCACGCACCCTCACCACCAGGCTCCTTGCCCTCCAACAGCAGCATGTGCCCTGCCGAGTATATCTCTCCAGGCCTGGTGATCCCGCCTGGTTTGGTTTTCGCTGCAGAGCATCTGCCGAGGCCAAGCATGCTGCCTGGGTGAGGTACAAGCGACACCCGTCACGCAGGAACAAGACGCTGCACCGGGAGGCGTGTAAGAGGATGACGTCTATCTGCAGATGGGCGAGGAATCAGCTAAGGGAGGACAGAAGGCGAAAGCTCAGTGGCCCAGGTGTTGGCAACAAGACCTGGTGGAATCTGGTGAAGGAGCAGCAAGGAGCATGTCACCGCGAGACTCTTCCTCCACTCACCAGACCTGACGGATCCACCGCCACGAGCAGTGCAGACAAGGCCACACTCCTCGCCGAGCTTTTCGCCAACAAGATGAAGGTTGACGACTCGGCACGACCTGTACCACAGCTGGCCCCGGAAACTGACTGCACTGTCACCACTGTCTTGGTGACGGCAGAGCAGGTTGAGCGGCTACTTGGTGCGGTGGATGTGGGTAAAGCCACAGGCCCGGATGACGTCAGCCCACGGCTCCTCAAGCACTGCGCTAGAGAGCTGTCAGCTCCTCTCACCACCGTCTTCACATCTTGCCTGAGGGAGAAGAAGTGGCCCTCAGTATGGAAGGAAGCGCGTGTGGTACCGGTCCATAAAAAAAACTCAAGGTCTGAGCCCAACAACTACAGACCCATCTCCCTGCTCTCAGTGATGGGCAAGTTGCTGGAGAAAATAGTGGCTGCTGCCATCTACCAACACCTGAGCGAGAACCACCTCCTCTCAGACAGGCAGTTTGGCTTCAGGCCTGGCAGATCCACCGCAGACCTCCTCCTCATCATCTCCAAGGACTGGCAAGACGCCCTGGAAGAAGGCCTGGACACCCTTGTGGTGGCCCTGGACATTGCTGGGGCTTTTGACAGGGTCTGGCACGCGGGGCTCATTGAAAAGCTTCGCGCCAAGGGTGTCCAAGGTGACCTGCTAATGCTGCTCGAAGATTACCTCCAGGGTAGGACCCTTCAGGTAGTAGTCAACGGGCAGTCATCAAGGCCTTCACCTGTCCGGGCCTCAGTTCCACAAGGCTCCGTCTTGGGCCCAGTCCTATGGAACATATACATCGACGACCTCCTCCGGCAGCTATCATCTGTGGCAGCATACGCCGACGACTGCACACTCTCCCGCTCCTACTGCCGCCTCGACAGTCAGCGTGCCGTCACTGAGCTGAACAGGCAGCTCGGACTGGTGGAGCAGTGGGGAAAGATGTGGCAGGTAAACTTCGCTCCTGAGAAGACGCAGGCGATGGTCATCTCGCGGTCCCCAGGTGCCTCACACGCAGTCTCAGGACAGCTGCGTTTTGGAGGCAGGAGCCTGCCACTTCAGGATTATATCAAGATCCTGGGCGTGTCTGTGGACCGCGGCCTACGCTTCGATCACCACATCGGTGTCGTCGCCCGCCAGACCTCTCTCCGAGTCTCTGCCCTGCGCAGGATGGCGAACACCCTCGACCCACGGGGCATCCTCACGCTATACAGGGCACAGATACGCCCATGTATGGAGTACGGTGCCCTGTCCTGGATGTCGAGTGCCCCCACCCACATGCAGAGACTGGATGCTGTGCAGCGGCGAGCTCTGCGTCTGGTGGCCACCCATGAGGACCAACAGCACCAACCACCAGTAACGTCACTGGAGCATCGCCGGGACGTGTCGGCGCTAGTGGTGTGCCACAAAACTCAGGTGCAGAGGGTCCCTCACCTTGACTCCCTGAGGTTGCTGCCACACACAGTGCAGAGGTGCACCAGAGCTGCGGCCAGTAGCGACGAGCTAGTGAAGGTGCCTCGATCTCGCTCTAGCCAACACCAGCGTACCTACACAGCCAGGACTTCGCGGCTGTGGAACATGTTCACGGCGGCCACGCCCCAAGTGCAGGACATGTCCACGCACCAGGTGAAGCTGGCAGCCCACAGCTGGCGTAGCACGCACCTGTCCCCACTGGTGCTTTAAATTTTTATTATTTTATTGTATTATTGTATTAGCATTATCATCTTTATGTTAAATATGTATAGTGTTATTCCTGTTAATAATACTATCATAGGCTTCTTAAATAATTCCATACTCAACGTGGAATTTTAAGCCTTTCTGTAAATATTTGTTTAAAAAAAAAAAAAAAAAAGAGAGAGAGAGAGAGAGAGAGAGAGAGAGAGAGAGAGAGAGAGAGAGAGTACGGAAACGAAAATTTTAATAATATACAGACATGATAACATAATACAATACTTATACATCACATATAAATAACACAAAATATACATATATATACAGGATATTGAACTGAATGATTAAACCTTTGAGAACGAAGTTTCAGTCTGTAAGAAGGTTTGTTTGTGGTTAAGCTTGAGGAGCTTTGAGGATCAGCTGAATCAGAATGATGTGTTACCTTATGAACACATTCATCATCGAACCCTGTGCTCACACGCTTCAGATGATCGACATGAACGATTTGTTCTAATAAGGTTTTAAGTTCTAGAATTATTTTGTGGCCATGGAGAGACTCGGTTGAACAATGGATTCGATGAACAATGGATCCAACATAGAGTTGCGATCGTGAACTCTGGTGAAAATCACCGATTTCGATGGAAGAATCTGTTGTTTAAGATGTTTCCGTAACATCTCAATCTGCGATGCAGTGAGGCGATCATGAATAAGCTTATGAGTGTACTGAAAATCGGGTAGACGACATTTGACGTAATTATCCATGTTGTAGATAAGACCTGCCGCGCTGTGAAGGCGTTTGTTGTTACCAAACAACACGAAATTGGGAGACTCTTTGATAGTAGAGTGAGCTGAGTTTAAAGAGCAGTCTAGCTGAGGAAGCCATTCGTCTCATGAGTGCTTTGTTTCTATTATGCAACGTTGAACGTCAAGGA
Organism: Scylla paramamosain; assembly: GCF_035594125.1. Lineage (NCBI taxonomy): Eukaryota > Metazoa > Arthropoda > Malacostraca > Decapoda > Portunidae > Scylla > Scylla paramamosain. The sequence goes on along the minus strand of NC_087159.1, from coordinate 18,678,819 downwards.
TACGTTTATTACAACGTTCTATTTTGCCGTTTGAACTGAGCGAATGACGGACAATGTTACATTTCCTTAAGAAATTCTTTACAAATCTCCTATAAGATAGCGTTATTGAATTCAGTGTCATTTTCAGATAAGAGGACTCAAGAAGAATCAAATTATGTTGTCAATGATCGCACGACCAACAGAATTTGCAATTTTGTCCTTGAGAGCAACTAGGAGGAGGCAGTAGACACCTGCCGAAACGATAATTACTCCAAGTGAGGTCTAAAGCACTGTTCAGGGGGTGCTGTGAACTTATCATTAAACCCAGCTGTGACCTCACTGAACGTTTCCCTTTGTGTCTCACAGCACAAGGGGGCAGTCACAGCCTGCCCTCTAAAGACAACTCTCTTCCTCCACACAAAACTACAAGCACCTAATAACACACACACCCTTCACTCAAAAATTTTAAAATCATCATGGCGACTCCTACACCAGCCTCGGAGTCCCCATCTGGGGAGGGGACCATAAATGTCCCCAGGTCGGACTGCCTTTCTGTCGACGACCCTAAGTGTCTTGACACCCCCCCTCAACTTTTTCTTCATTAACTTCTGCAACATTCGCCGTCTAAGATCTAATTTTCAATCTGTAGAACACCACCTCTCCTCTTCTAAACCTCATCTTCTTTTCCTCACTGAAACTCAGGTGTCTGAGGCAACTGACAGTAGCCCCTTTTCTGTTCCCTCCTACTTTCTCTATCCTCATTTTCGATCCAAAGCTGGATGCTGCATTTATGTGCGTAATGACTTAACCTGCTCTCGTGCCCACGCTCTTAAATCTTCCGAGTTTTCCACCATCTGGCTACGACTACAGAGTCAGTCTCATACTAAATTTATCTGTGCTGTATACCTCTCACCCAATTCCTCTGATTATAAGAAATTCTTTAACTACTTAACTTCCAAACTGGAACACATTCTGACCCTCTTCCTTTTGCAGAGATCTCCATTCTTGGGGACTTCAATGTTCACCACCAGCTTTGGCTTTCCTCTCCCTTCACTGACCATCCTGGTGAACTAGCCTACAACTTTGCTATCCTCCATGACCTAGAGCAATTGGTGCAAAACCCTACTCGTATTCCTGACCGTCTTGGAGATACGCCCCACATTCTTGACCTTTTCCTGACCTCTAATCCTTCTGCTTATGCTGTCACCCTTTCTTCTCCGTTGGGCTCCTCCGATCACAATCTCATATTGTCCTATCACTCCAATCCCTCCTCAGGATCCCCGTAACCGAAGGTGCCTCTGGCGTTTTGCCTCTGCTAGTTGGGGGGACCTGAGGAGATATTTTGCTGATTTTCCTTGGAATGACTACTGCTTCCGTGTCAGAGACCCGTCTTTGTGTGCTGAGCGCATAACAGAGGTGATAGTGTCTGGCATGGAGGCATACATTCCTCACTCATTTTCTCGTCCTGAACCTTCTAAACCTTGGATTAACACAGCTTGTTCTCGTGCTATACATGATAGAGAGGTGGCCCACAAAAGGTACTTAAGCCTTCCATCACCAGAATCTCATGCACTTTATATTTCTGCCCGGAACCATGCCAAGTCTGTTCTCCAACTAGCCAAAAACTCCTTCATTAACAGAAAATGTCAAAACCTTTCAAGATCTAACTCCCCTCGTGATTTCTGGCATGTAGCCAAAAATATCTTCAATAACTTTGCTTCTTCTTCTTTCCCTCCTCTATTTCGACCAGATGGCACCACTGCTATCACATCTATTTCTAAAGCTGAACTCTTTGCTCAAACCTTTCCTAAAAACCTCTACCTTGGACGATTCTGGGCTTTTTCCTCTCTCTCCTCCACCCTCTTACTACTTCATGCTACGTATTAAAATTCTTCGTAATGATGTTTTCCATGCCCTCGCTGGCCTAAACCCTCGGAAGGCTTATGGACCTGATGGGATCCCTCCTATTGTTCTCCGAAACTGTGCCTCCGTGCTTGCACCTTGCCTAGTCAAACTCTTTCAGCTCTGTCTGTCAACATCTACCTTTCCTTCTTGCTGGAAGTTTGCCTACATTCAACCTGTTCCTAAAAAGGGTGACCGTTCTAATCTCAAACTACCGTTCTATTGCTTTAATTTCCTGCCTATCTAAAGTTTTTGAATCTATCCTCAACAGAAGGATTCTTAAACATCTATCACTTCACAACCTTCTATCTGATTGCCAGTATGGGTTCCGTCAAGACCGCTCTACTGGTGATCTTCTGGCTTTCCTTACTGAGTCTTGGTCATCCTCTTTTAGAGATTTTGGTGAAACTTTTGCTGTTGCCTTGGACATATCAAAAGCTTTTGATAGAGTCTGGCACAAAGCTTTGATTTCCAAACTACCCTCCTACGGTTTCTATCCTTCTCTGTAACTTCATCTCAAGTTTCCTTTCTGACCGTTCTGTTGCTGCTGTGGTAGACGGTAGTGTGTGGTAGTTCTTCTCCTAAATCTATTAACAGTAGTGTTCCTCAGAGTTCTGTCCTGTCACCCACTCTCTTCTTATTATTCATTAATGATCTTCTAAACTAAACTTCTTGTCCTATCCATTTCTACGCTGATGATACCACCCTGCACTTTTCCACGTCTTTTCATAGACGTCCAGGAGGTCCATAGACGTTCAGGAGGTAAACTTGTCACGCAGGGAAGCTACAGAACGGCTGACTTCTGATCTTTCTAAAATTTCTGATTGGGGCAGAGCAAACTTTGTATTGTTCAATGCCTCAAAAACTCAATTCCTCCATCTATCAACTCGACACAACCTTCCAGACAACTATCCTCTCTTCTTCAGTGACACTCAACTGTCCCCCTCTTCTACATTGAACATCCTCGGTCTGTCCTTTACTTATAATCTGAACTGGAAACTTCACATCTTATCTCTAGCTAAAACAGCTTCTTCTATGAAGTTAGGTGTTCTGAGACGTCTCCGGCAGTTTTTCTCACCCCCCCCCAGCTTCAGATGTCTGGGGGGGTTCCACTCATACTGCTCTTCTAGACAGGGTGGAATCAAAAGCTTTTCGTCTCATCAACTCCTCTCCTCTAACTGACTGTCTTCAGCCTCTCTCTCAACGCCGCAATGTTGCATATCTAGCTGTCTTCTACCGCTATTTTCATGCTAACTGCTCTTCTGATCTTGCTAACTGCATGCCTCCCCTCCTTCCACGGCCTCGCTGCACAAGACTTTCTTCTTTCTCTCACCCCTATTCTGTCCACCTCTCTAACGCAAGAGTTAACCAGTATTCTCAATCATTCATCCCTTTCTCTGGTAAACTCTGGAACTCCCTGTCTGCTTCTGTATTTCCACCTTCCTATGACTTGAATTCCTTCAAGAGGGAGGTTTCAAGACACTTATTCATCAATTTTTGACCACTGTTTTGACCCTTTTATGGGACTGGCATTTCAGTGGGCATTTTTTTATTAGATTTTTTTTTGCCCTTGGCCAGTGTCCTTCCTGCATAAAAAAAAAATAAAAAATAAATAAATAAATAAATAAAAAAAGAATTATGAAATAGGTGAAGCTATGATGAAATGGGTGAAACTATCCACGAAAATTAGAAGATACTGGTAACCGTTCTCTGTAAGTGGAAGTTTGAGCAGATCATCAGAGACTGAATCTCAAGGAGCTTAAGCGATGGGGTAAGGAAGTGAGGGACTGTCGTGAGCGAGTGATGGACGGTATGAAGCACACTGAGAGAAGAGCGCACAATGCTGAAAGTTATCCTCAGTCGGCTAGAAATATGATCGTTTTGGTTGTGTGAGGCAACTGTCTCGACCTGCGTGGGTTTAGTCGTGGATATGGTGCAGGATGATTATCACTAACGACTGGGTTATTACAAGCTGAGATAAACGCTCACTAGAATTGTCAGTAGAGACATCAATCGACTTATACAAGAGACCGTCTTGCATATAAAAACGTATCAGAACTCACTTAAAACTTAGAAAGATTTGTCTCATCACCAGATTCGAGGTAATATGCAACACTAGAACAGAACGCGCATGAATGTTGATCCTTCTTGATCTCATCTATAGTCGGCATGGCAGGATTCTCTGTGATGACTGAGATAGCAGCAACATTACGTGAGAGTGCACCGGCCATTGGGTTTGCCTTATCGGGAATGTATGAAAATGTAGGATTGAGTTTTTGAATAGTGAGTTGTCAGCGAGCAAATTGACCTGTGAAGTTGTTGTCTTTGATGGTCTCTGTGACAGCATAATGATCAGTGTGAACATGAATTTTATAGCTTAATATGACTTCACGAAAATGACATAACGACCAGATCACAGCGAGACTTTCACGCTTCGTTACGTCATAATTTTGTTCTGCCTTACTGAGAAGTCTGATAGCATACGTTAATACGTGATGTTTACCAAATGTATTCTTTTGCATGAGAACAACACTGATTCCAAAGCCTGAAGTGTCTGTGTATAAGATGACATCTTGAAATTAGGAGTCGGTACTTGTTACAAGACAGTTTTGAGAAGATCAATGGCATTTTGTTCCCTTTCAGACCAGGTGAATGCAACATTTTTCTTCAGCAAATGAGTAAGAGGCTGAGCAATAAGGTTGATTTTTTTTTTAATAAACTGGCGATAAAATCCAGCAATACCGATGAATAGCCTGATCTGATCGATATTAGTAGGGGCAGGAATATTTTTTACAGCATTTACTTTGTCATCTAAAGTGTGGATACCATCTCCGTCGACTTTATGGCTAAGGAATTTGACTTGCTGTTTGAGAAATGAGCATTTGCTGAGTTTGATTTTTAATTCAGCAGCTTGAAAGCGTGACAGAACGAAAGACAGTGTGTGAAATGCTCTTGTACTTTCTTTAATGCAATGATAATGTTGTCGAGGAGGTAGTGAAGGCAGTGTATAGCGGCGAACTTTCCTCGAGTTCAACTTGAAAGAAACCTGAATTTAAATATATGTTGGAAAATACCGCATTTGAATGACCTAAAGCATGAAGATCACTTCACCTCGGCATTGGACAATTATTAGGAATAGTAGATGCGTTTAATTTTCTGAAGTCGACAACGACACGCCAATCGCCTTGTTTCTTAAGAACGAATAAGAAAAGGACATTGTGAGGAGATCAGGCAGGTTCAACAAATTCAGCATCATACCTTGCACAGCTTCATCAAACAGAACTGTATGGCACCCTGTAACTGGGGGTGGAAGATGGCTTGGACTCAGGCATCAGATGGACAGAGTGTGTGATGATGTCTGTGTGGCCCAGAGGTTCGTCAGGGAGTGAGACATCATCCCTGAAAGAATTTAGGAGAGCAAGTAATTCTTGTTAGGATTCTGGAAAATCAAGAACAAATATGTGATATTTCGTGATAGCCGGGAGAGAAGACATGTTATGGCTGTGAGATGCAGATATATTATTGATAGAAGAAGAAAGTAAATAATCGAAAGTTACAACTTTCTCAAAGTAAGCCAAGGCTTCTCTAAGTAGCACACCTACTTTTAGCTTGACAGGCGTAAATTTGACATCTTTTAGCCCGATTTTGCAAAATCCTCTGTCATCGATTGTACATAAGAACATAAGCAATAAGGGAAGGTGCAAGAAGCGACCAGGCTTACACGTGGCAGTCCCTGTATGAAACACGCCTACCTATTTCTATCTGTTATCCCCATCCATAAACTTGTCTAATCTTCTCTTAAAGCTCTCTAGTGTCCTAGCTCTAACTACATGATTACTGAGTCCGTTCCACTCATCTACCACTCTATCTGAGAACCAATTTTTTCCCTATCTCCTTCCTAAACCTAAATTTTTCAAGCTTGAACCCGTTATTTCTTGTTCTACCCTGGTTGCTGATCCTAAGAATTTTGCTTACATCTCCCTTGTTATAACCCTTATACCACTTAAAGACTTCTATTAGGTCCCCTCTTAACCTACGTCTCTCTAGAGAATGTAAATTCAACAGCTTCAACCTCGCCTCGTAAGGAATACTCCTCATCCCCTGTATCCTTTTAGTCATTCTCCTCTGTACTGATTCTAATAGACCTATATTTTTCCTGTAATGTGGGGACCAGAACTGCACAGCGTAGTCTAGATGAGGTCTGACCAGCGCCAAGTATAACTTATATATTACTTCCGGCCTTCTACTTTTAACACTCCTAAAAATGAATCCTAGTACCCTATTTGCCCTGTTTCTGGCTTCTATGCATTGTTTCCCTAGACGGAGTTCAGAGCTAACTATAATGCCTAAATCTTTCTCGTACCCTGTACCTACCAGAGTTTGGTTGTTTAATGTGCACCTATTGTGTGGGTTTCCTCTACCTACGCTAAGCACTTTGCATTTATTGATATTAAATTGCATTTGCCATCTATCCGTCCATTCATTCATTCTATCTAAGTCTGCCTGCAAGGCGATGGCATCCGATTCTGACCTAGTTAATCTACCTATCTCTGTGTCATCCGCAAATATACTAACATCACTACTAATTCCACTATCCAAGTCATTGATATATATTAGAAATAACAATACCCCTAATACTGATCCCTGTGGCACCCCACTAATTACATGACCCCACTCGGATTTCGAGCCGTTTATTACCACTTTCTGTCGCCTGTTACCAAGCCATGACCCTATCCAGCCTAACACCTTCCCATCTATCCCGTGTGCCCTAACCTTTCTCAGAAGCCTTTGATGGGGTACCTTGTCAAATGCTTTACTAAAGTCCAGATATAAGATATCATAACTATCACCATTATCTACTGCTTCGTACACCTTACTGTAAAAACTTAACAAGTTTGTCAGGCAAGACTTCCCCTTCGTGAAGCCATGCTGTGACAATCAGTCACAGCATGGCTTCACGAAGGGGAAGTCTTGCCTGACAAACTTGTTAAGTTTTTACAGTAAGTTATGTTTGTCTAAATGTTCCCTAATGTTCCTCGCTATTAGTGACTCTAACATTTTACCTACAACTGAAATTAAGCTGACAGGTCTATAATTAGACGCTAAAGTTTTATCTCCTTTCTTAAAGATGGATACTACATTAGCCTGCCTCCACATTACTGGTACCTCACCCGACTCCAGTGATTTCCTAAAGACAGGACTAACGGCTCACTAATATTCTCTTTACATTCCTTAAGTACTCTGGGATATATTTCATCAGGTCCTGGTGACTTGAATTTTTTTAGCCTATCTATCTCCTGTTCCACTATCTCCCAAGTTATGGAAATATCTGTCAGCTTCTCATTCTCATCTGCTCTAAACATCTGTTCACTATCTGGCATATCCTGCATGTTTTCCTGGGTGAAGACAGTTAAAAAATAATCATTCAGAAGTTTACTAATCTCCTCCCCAGAACTAACCAGCTCCCCATCTGCTGCCTTTAATGGACCTACAGTATCCTTATTCTTCGTCGTGTATACCTGATAAAATCCTTTGGGGTCCGTCTTTGCCTGGCTGGCTACCTTTAATTCGTAATTGTCCTCGTTAACTTCCTGACTGTTCTAACTAATTCATTATATTGTGTCCTTAAAACTTCTTCACCTGCCCTTAATCTCTTATATATACTTCTCTTACGCCCTATATAGTGCTTTAACCTAGCAGTCATCCATTTAGGGTAATTTTTTTGTGATCTTATTGTTCTATACGGGATATTTGCTAACTGACCTGTATGAACTTTACGAAATATTTATACAATTCCTCTACATTTACTTCACCTAATCCCCTCATCTCGTCCCCTACCATCCTCTCCACTTCCTCATCTACTCGCCTCGACCTCACCTCTCTCATTTCAGCATGACCTGACATTCCAACATACTCACACCTATCTCCCCCTTCCTCTTTCCTCCTCCCTTCCGGAACCTCACCTCACCTCTCTCATCTTGCCTTATCTCTCTGAACTCCGTCCCTGAGCTGACCTCATCCTGCATCCTTTGCCTGTCCATTCCTTGGAGGTACCTTTTTAATTCTTCAAAATCTGCTCTCCTAAAGTCAGGTATTTTACTAGTGTTTTTGTTTCTAACAGTTTCTTCCCATTCTAAATTGTACCTAATTTCCCTATGGTCACTTTTACCTAGCTGTCCTCCAACCTCTACCTGCGTGACTGCTTCCTCCCTGTTAGTAAGAATTAAATCTAGAATATTATTCCCCCTTGTGGGTTCTATGACTACCTGTTTTAAAAAATTATCCTGAATTACCTTAAGAAATTCCTCTGCTTCCTTGTTACCCACAATCAGACTCCAGTCGATATTCCTAAAATTAAAATCTCCTACCACACATACCTAACTGTACCTACCTGCTCTATTTAATTCCTGCCACAGTGAGGTGTTAATTTCCTCTTTACTGGTCGGTGGTCTGTAAACTACCCCTAGTACTACTGACTGCGATCCTTCCTTAATATCTACCCATATCGACTCGCTTTGTTATCTGTTTTAATTCTATTGTTCATACAACACTGTAATGTGTCCCTAACGTATAACGCGACGCCTCCTCCTCTCCTGTTTTCCCTATCTTTATAGAACATTGTATACCCATCTATCTTAACCTCTGGATTAAATACTTTTCCTGACATATCTAACCAAGTTTCAGTTAAAGCAATGATATCAAATTTCTCTACGCTCGCTATTCCTCTAAGCAAGTCTATTTTATTCAGAATACTTCTACAGTTTGTGTAGTAAACACTTAAGCTATTTCTCACCATCCCTGAGCTAGCTACCTTTCTAGATTTAACTAATTTGCCCCTCGCCTTCTCCTCACTACCTCTTCTTCCCTCCCGACTAACGAAAAAAGTGCTGGAGTGCAGTTACCTCCCGCTCGAGTGTTTCGGCCAAAACACGAACACCCTGGCGTGACAAATGCACTCCATCCCTGGCGTACAAGGTGTCCCTACCATAGAAAAGGTCCCAGTTGTCGATGAACGTCCATCCATTACTCCTACAATGATTCGCGAGCCTGCGATTCACTGTAAAAGCCCTGGACAGCCACTCAGCACCAACTCCCTTCCTCGGCAAGACACCACATACCACGGGGATCCCTCCCTTGTCCCTAATCCTGTCCAAAGCCTGTCGAAACCTCCTGATAAGCTCCTCACTCCTGACTTTACCAAGGTCATTCCGTCCCGCACTGAGAAAAACAATGGGCTTGGTCCCATCTTTTCCAAGCACGTGTCTAACCTATCAGCTACCTTCCCTATCCCGGCCTCTGGCAAACACACCCTCGACCTACGCTTCTTATCCCTAGCACAGAACGCACTATCTAAGTGCCTTGTAGTAAGAACGGATTCTAACTCAACACCTTTACATGGAGATTGTTGTACACAGCAGAGGATATCAATGTCTGATATAGCAGACGTTTAGCGTTTACAACATATAAAGCACATTCAGATAGCATTACCGGATCTGCTAACAAAATGTGTTTACAAGGAGTTACTCCACGGTCTGACTGGGAAGATAGTTGAGAATGAGTCTGTGCGGCAGAAAAACTAGATGATGTAACATAAGAATCCCTTGTAGATAATGCCTAGTCGCTAGGAGAATGAAGATTTGTGACTGACGTTACCACACCAGCAAGAGAAGTATCATAGGGAATATAAGTATCCCCTTTAGCGATTTAAATGATAGCAGGGAATAAGCTGATGCCATACTTGCACATGGTGTTGAAACCTATGAGAAGATCAACATTAAAAGATACATTTGATACAGTGTAGAAATACTCGTAATCACACATTTCCGGTTCCTGGAGTGATAAAGACAGTGATAACAGTACTTTTCCGTAAGGTAATTTTCCCAAATATACCATTGAGATTAATATCAGGAGGTAAAGCAGTGATGTAATTTTGAGAAGAGGAAGAGTGTCTCCTAAATACATCCATCTTGATAAGATTAACAGCAGCACCCGTTTCAAAGAAAGCTTTGTATGATGCAGAGTGATAAGTAACATATGTGACAATGCCATAGAATAATCCAGTATATCTAATGTTAACTGAAGGAAGTGCTGAGGTAGAATGATGGATGAAGCATCCTTGTGTTTCGTTCGTTTTTTTTTTTTTTTTTCTTTTTAGGTACATAAAAAGGTGATTACTTTTTTTTTTTTGTGGGTCATTGTATATTTTAGTGTTATTGTGTATATTGTACGTGGGTGCGTTGGACGTGCTTTTTAATTGTTTTATCTGGTTCCAGAATTCCGTTGGATCTCAGTAAGTGTGACTAGTTGTTTCCATCCTCCCTTCCCAATTATCCTTTGCTGTTTTTTACTCTATATTGTTATCTGTTTTCGTATCGTTTTATAGGCAATATATTTAGAGTAATACAATCCTGTGTTGGTGGCTTGTTATAATAGGTTTTGTGTATAGAATTGTGGTGATTTTATGGTTGAGCTGGTGATGAGTTCGTGTATTGTTTTGGTGTTTGTGGTGGGAGTGTGTTAATATAGAGTGGCGGAGATAATACTTGTCCTGGTGAATGTAGCGTGATCAAGTTCCGGGGACGTCATCTCGTGAAAATTTTGCGTAATGTCTGTTTGGAATGAATTCCAATTTGTTTTCAGTGTTTAGTCTAGTACTGGTGTGTGTCCGTATTGCTTGTGTTGTAATGCTCATAATTATGGATATGTAATCTGATGCAGTGACTGGGCCTTGTGAAATAGTTATGTTGTGGAATGTTTTTTTGTTGGCCACGACGATGTCTGGTGTGGTCCTGCTGTTGTGAGAGTAGTAGGTAGGAAAGCTGGGGCCGGGGCCCATATGAATTAGTTTATTATTATCAATGAGGATTCTTAAACCTTTCCCAACGTTGTATGTGATCTTGCTTTTCAGATAAGGGATAGTCAGCGTTTAGGTCTCCTATGATGTATGTGGGTGAGTCCTGGGAGACAATGTGGTGGAAGTCGGTAAATGGTAGGAATGGTCTGCGTGGGAGTATGTAAGTTATGGTAATATTGATATTTCCAGTGTGTGTTTTTAGAGTTACTTGAAGAAATTCAGTCTCATAGTTTTTGTGTAATGTGTTGCTGGGTGCTGCAACCGGGGATTGCAGACCTATCATGCTGCTCCTCTGAGGAGTTAGCTTGGTATGTAGTGTAGCCATGTACTTACATTTATTCCTTATTTCTCAGGCCGTGACTGTTGATTAGGATTATATCCGGGTTCAGTTCAAGGTAAGTGTTTGTGAGGCTGTTTTTATTATTCCTTCAATCATGGACATTATGCTGTAATATTGTAATGCTGTCCATTTTGAATGTAGTGTTATGTAGTATAGTGTACTGTTGAGTAGTGTAGTGTAGTGAAGCTTCCATTTTATTTTACTTGAAGGAGTGTCTGTGGTGAGTCTTTGTTGATTTACTAGGGGGAAGTGTTCTGTCCTCTGCTTTCCCACTAGGAATCATGTTGTAAATAGTGTCCTCCATTGTACACCAGCAGTTTGCAAGATCAATTTCGTTGTTGATGGGGTAATTATAAATTTCCTGTTCTCTGTATGCAGTATTGTCGAATCTCCACTTGAATCTTCGTGAGTCTATTGCAGTTGTAAGATATTTTAGGCTGAATGTGTCTCACGCCCAACCTTTGCTCTTATTAGTTATAATTTACACACCTGGTTTGCTACCAGAAAGTTGCTCAAGTGGCGGTATGTCCTCGTTATGTGTGTTGGTTATGATGACTCCATGGTGTGTCATGGTGTTTTTGTGTTTGAGGTTTGCATGGAAGACTGGGTAGGGAGTAAAGCGGCGACAGTCATTGGCTGTGAGGGTTCGGGTTGCAGTGTCGAAGTTGTATTAGTTTCTGAGGTAGTGTTGAGGAGAATGTTGCTCATTGGCATCAGGTTTAGTATGCTTTTCGAAGGTGGATCTTCAGGTATTACTATTCTGGGAAGATTGTTGGCCTTGTATTACTTAAGTTCTATATTAAAGATTCCTGGGTTTATTAAGTTGAGATAATGGGGGTAAATCATATATGTTTGTATTTTGATATTTGAGTCTGTCTACAAGGTTGGTGGTGGGTTGTGTGGCTGACAATAGGTGGGTGATTTTTTGTGTAGCTTGACTATAACTTGTAATTTTTGTTTCCTTTTTTTGGCTTTCTTTTTTTCGTCGACCGCTTTTCTTCTTAGTGAGCATTTGTTTGCCAGTTCGGTGGCCTCCAGAGCAGTTGTCTTTTTTTTTTTTTTTTTTTTAATCTGCGATTGTGCATTGCCTCCAATCATGTTCTGTGATTGCACACTCAGAGTATATTTTGTATTGTATTGGTTTATGGCATTTGGAAGTGACATGATCATCTATGGCATAGCATTTCATACATGTAGTGATGGGTGTGTAATCTTCTATTTAAATATTGCGAGGCAGGATACTCATATGAAATGCAAGGATCCCCTGTTCAGTTGTCTTTTTTGCTTTTTTTGTGTTTTTAAAGGTGACTTTAATTATTTAGTAAGTGGGACTTTGGACTTTGTATATTGTATCTATGCCTTCTGATGCTTCTTCATAATGATAACTTGCCAACTTTTAAAAGATCTTTGAAGACATACTTGTATAACTGCCAAAATACATGATTTTAAATTTAACATTTTGAATACAAAACAAACATTTCTATCTGAAATTTCCCTTATTCTTTGCCTGTCCCATGTATAGCAAATTTTTATAGATGTATTTTCTAATGTGGTATTGCAATATGTAGTGTTTATTTCCCTTCATGATATGTTTAGTCTAATTTCCTTTTAATTTTATTATTATTATTATTATTATTACTATTATTATTATTATTATAATTATTATTATTATTATTGTTATTACTATTATTATTATTATGATTATTATAATTGTTATTGTTATTGTTATTATTTTTATTACTATTATTATTATTATTATTATTATTATTATTATTATTATTATTACTATTATTATTATTATTATTATTATTATTATTATTATTATTATTATTATTATTACTATTATTACTATTATTATTATTATTATTATTATTATTATTATTATTATCAATATTTGCATTTGCAGTATATTTATTGTAATTTCCTTAGCTTTAATCTTGTAATTATTATTGCTATTATTACTAGTCTAGTTACTTAAATAATTCTTTAGATAGTTTACCTAAAATATTGCCAATTGGTGTTGGTGTAAACAATATTCATAATTATGTACATATATGTGACTGTCGGGAAGCTTCGGCTTGACAGTCTCTGCCATCTTTCTTCTTTTGTAAACATGTCTTTCTCAAATGTATTTATGCAAATGGGCAATAAACCTTTACTTACTTACTTACTTACTAATGTGTTTTACGCGAGAATTTCACCTATTATGTGCTTTTTTGTTGTTGCTGGAGTAGATAAGACCATCGGTGTTAAAGATTACTAGTTCTTTTTGCTCGCAGCTATGCTGGTAGGATTGGGTTGAACTTGTTTATCATTATTTTGTCATTGATGTCTTTCTGGAAAATCTTATCGATGTCATCGCCAGTTCTGGTGAGTATTACATCTTGAGTAGTGATGATCCTTGTGGCATACGAGTATATCAATTCTTTCGACAGGAGACGTAATATTTGTAATTTTTTCCTGTCATCAGGTTCTCCACATTTAATTTTAACCCTTGCCATGATTCATACCGTAGCCTCCTTTGCGTGCTTCTGCAACAAAGTGGATGCTGGCTTTCTGGGCTTGAGCCTAGTTTAAAGATTAAGGTAATTATTATACGGGAGGGGGGTAGAAGTAAAAAGGAGACACAGAGCAAAGTTAACTTTCTGCCTACTCTAGCGGTCTCTGAGTCCTCCCCTCCCTCCTTCTAAAAGGGGTCAAATGGGCACCCACTAGAGCCTCTAAAACGAGATTTGTGCCTGTACCTAAAAGTAGCTGAAGAGCAGCACATATACCACGTTCCTGTATAGAAGACGGGAGAACAAAAACAAATTACGCCACCGTCCCCACCTTCAGGGAAGTAGATTGGGATTGAGAATGGGATTGGGCGAATAGGTAGAGGGGATGAAAGAAGAGTTAGAAGAGAAATAATGAAGTATAGTTAGAGGTCAAAAGTTTGCGGGCTAACCGCATTGCTGTTTTGTTGCTTGTTTGTTGTATATTTTAATTTCAGTTGCTCTGCTCGTCAGGCTAACTTTTGTTTGTGTTTGCTGCCAATTTATTAATTTATTTATTTTTATTTTTATTTATCCATTATTATTATTATTTATTTATTTATTTTTTTTTCATGTCAAGTGGTGGCGAGAGAGCCTCACGTATTATTACGTATACTCTTCTGGTTGTGAGGGATGTAATGTGTTTCTTTTACTTTATATTAGTGATGTTATTTTGTTTCCTTATTTTGTTAATTATTTTATTAATTTTATTAATTACCATTTCATTTATATGTAAATCTATTAGGTTGCCTGCATTAGAATATGGGATTATTGATCCATCTATAGTGATTGGCTCTGGTTTGTAGGTTGCTGTAGGTAGTATTTTAAATTTCCCTTTGCTAGTTTTTATTTTCCACTATGTCTCGTATTAATTGATTCTGTTAATATCTGCTTCGACTCTCTTTACCATCATCTTTTTACTTTTGGTTTGGTTTGTGATGATCTAAGTGATACCGTCTCCATGCATTATGTTAATGGAGCCTGGTGTACCCCCAGTTATGTCGGAGGTATATACATTGTGTATACTGTATAGAATAGGTGAAAGAGAGCTTCCTTGTGGAACTCCACTCTTTATATTGAACTGTAGAGCTAAGTAATTGTTTATAGTGATGCTTGCAGTTCTATTGTCCAGAAATAATAATAGAATTTTGATTGTGATTTCCGACAACTGTAGATGGGTGATTTTGAATTTAAGACTTTCATTCTAAACTCTGTCGAAAGCATTTTCCATATTTCTCAGAAATATGTAACACTGCTTCTTGATGTTTAACGATTCTGCTTTTTTTTTTCATAGGTAACTGCTAATGTAATTTCTGTCTTTCTTGATGTTCAGAATTCATGTTGGGTTTTAGGCAGTTCATCTATAATTAATTTCGTCTTTTTGTTAGTTTTTTTCGAGTATTTTCCCAGAACTTCCATTAATGATATGGGTCTGTAGTGTAATGTGTTTGTACCTTTCTTGCTTGGTTTGGGTATGAACACTATTTTCGCATGTTTGAATTTTCCTGAGAAGTAGCCGAGAGATAATGTAATGTTAAATATGTCCAGTAATACTGCTATTGCTTCATCTGGGAGTTTGCTTAGAATAATTTTTTGAAAATCGGTTGTTGCCTGGCGAGTTTTTTTTTTTTTTTATTATTGTTTTATGTCGTTGTTGTTGTTGTTGTTGATGTTGTTGTTGTTGTTGTTGTTGTTTTCTGATCAAGTAATGGGGGACGTCAAATAGCTGTTGTTGGAAAGCCAGCTTTGACTTGCTTCCTCAAATTATTTATGTAGTTGTTTGTTTATTTCCATGTAGTTTTTGACTCTTGCATAATTTTATTGATCAAAGCTGAGTTTCTCTTCCTGGCTGATGTGGAATATGTTTTCCCAGATCCTTCTGAATAGTGGCTCTTTTTTCTTCCTCTGAATAGTTTTATGCTGTTTTCAATAATGTATGGAGATGGTTGTTCGCTCTGCCCTTTTAATTTATTAATTTATTTCCAAAATTCCTGTGGGTCTTTATATTTATTGGCAAAATTTCACAGTCTTTCCTCCTAGTTTTTGTTTTGAAATTTCCTGCTTTCATTAGCCAGTGCACTCCTTAAGATATTATCTTTTGTATTTGGCATTTGTCGAACCGCATACATCTGTGTCAGATTTCAAGTTGTGCAAGTATGTTTGTATGTTTTTGATAATTATATTTTGTATTGGTTTAAACATTGTTGTCCTGCTATTCTTTGGGATATGATTTGTCATTCTGGTTCTGATTATTTTATACCAGGTATCTAGAGATGCATCAAATTCTTGGCCTGGTCAGGGAGTCTTGCTGTGCTGGTAGTTGGCTGTTCTGAGGCCTGGAATTCTTTCCAGTTGGCTTTTTTTGGAGTTGGGTCTGTGCCACTGGTATAGTAATTGCCTTTCTGGTAATGGTGAAAATTAAAATTATTGTAATAATGTCCATTTTCTTTTTAATTACTTTAATGACTTAATTTTCTTATCTGTTTTCCATGTGGTGTTCTGTCCGCATAGAGCCCTGATCTGGACTTCCGGAATGTGCCATCTTCTGTTATTATCCTACAATTATTCAGGTTTATTTGTTCATATGTAATTAGGTTACATATTTAGGTTTCTGAGTAACTAGTATCATTAAATGTCCATTTTTTTTTTCTTTTCTAGACCTTCTGTTAATGTTTTCAAATTTAAACCCTCGAGCCATCCATGAGTTTTGATGCGATTATTACCTGGCCGATGTCTTTCCCAACAATAGGTTGATATGGTGGTTCTTGTTCTTCTGTCATTTATGTTGGTGGTTGTTCCTCCCTTTCTCTCTCTGCAGCGTTAATTTGTTCGTTCCCTTTGTAAGCCATCTCCATTATTTTTCGGCTCGCTGGTGTTTTTAGAATTTTTATTGTAGGCAGGTTTGTTACATTTTAGTGTTTCTCGTAGTGTTTGTTCAAAGAATCCCTGTTCACCTGTGTAGCAGGTAGGTGAGTATTTTTGTTGGGGTGTCTTTTTCTACATCCAGTTTGATGTTTGGAACAAAGTAATGCATCTTTAAGGATGCTACTGTATGTTGTTTTTTTTTTCATATCTTTTTTTACTTACAGGGTATCGCATTGCCAGCGACATGTGCTGCCCATCACAATTAACACACATCTTTTCCTCTCTCCTGCAGGATTGTCAGGTGTGTTCCTCTAAAACCACACTCTAAGCATATCTTGTAGTCCTTTGGTTTAGGACATTGGCTGGTGTAATGCTCTTCCACGGGGTAACACTTCATACATGTTTTTTTTTTTTTTTTTTTTTAGAGAGATGTAGACCTTTTCCTTTATTTATGCTGGTGAAATTGACATTGAGCATAATAAAAGTCCGTTTGTTTGTGGTTTGCTGAAAGGTGATTTTTATGGTATTCGATCTTGGAGATTTAAATATTTCTTCGATTTCTTCATTTCCGATTCAGCTGTTGTTCCTTAACAGGTCTTCTTTTAAAGTTTCTTCAGTATTGTTGTAAATGTGTTCATCTACTCAAGAAAATTACCATTCTTCAGGCCTTTACGTCAGGTGGTGTCAGGGGGTTATATCCTTTACTTTTCAGTATGTAGGTGAAGTCCTTAGTAAGGATTTTATCTAGTTCATCGTCTGTGTTAGTCAGGACTACGCAGCCGTCATTTGTAGGTATAATCCTTGCTGAATAGATTGTTATTTCCTGATAGTATTTGTATCAGCTTTATCCTTCCATTTTCCGTGTGGTTATACTTAATCTTCATTCTAGCCATCTTGCATTCTTACCGGGAAAGGTATGTTGTTGATCTTAGTTGCAGTGGAGATACAGCGGAATGGCTCTACCTACGGTAGCCGGTAGTAACCGCCCCCCCTTTAAAGGGAGTCGTAGAAGGCCCGACACCGCCCCCGTAAGGCTCTTTGCCTATCCCTGGCAGTTGCTGCCGGTGCAGCAGGTGTTACAAATGAGGGAGTAGAGAATATCCTCCTAAAACAAAAAAGAGGCAGTCACCTGGAGCCACTAAATGGGCAGAAGGTAGAGCTTCCAGTGACCGCCCAGTGTTATTGCAGGCGGCCCCGAAAGACTAATGGAAGGATTAGTAGTAGGCAGAGAGGGAGGCCGACCCCACCCCTACCGCTGCCAAATCCACACTAGCCACCGTGGCACCTGAGGGTCACTCGCAGGTGCATCCTGGATAGCAAGTTAGGTGATCTGGCGACGGACAAAGCAGGAAACAAAGATAGGGGAGGGAGGATAGGTACACCACTTGGGAGCTCTCTGACCGGAGAGGGAGAGCTCCGATACTCAAATGGGTTCTCGGCTGCACAGGAGTGACAGTAGTGTTCTCTACCACTTGTGTGACGCACCAGAGCCCACCAGACTGCACAGCCCCTCGGCCAGAGCAGAGCAGTAGACACCTGCCGAAACGATAATTACTCCCAGTGAGGTCTAAAGCACTATTCAGGGGGTGCTGTGAACTTATCATTAAACCCAGCTGTGACCTCCCTGAACGTTTCCCTTTGTGTCTCACAACACAAGGGAGCAGTCACAGCCTGCCCTCTAAAGACAACTCTCATCCTCCACACAAAACTACAAGCACCTAATAACACACACACCTTTCACTCAAAAATTTTCAAATCATCATGGCGACTCCTACACTAGCCTCGGAGTCCCCATCTAGGGAGGGGACCATAAATGTCCCCAGGTCAGACTGCCTTTTTGTCAACGACCCAAAGTGTCTTGACACCCCCCTCAACTTTTTCTTCATTAACTTCTGCAACATTCGCGGTCTAAGATCTAATTTTCAATCTGTAGAACACCACCTCTCCTCTTCTAAACCTCATCTTCTTTTCCTCACTGAAACTCAGGTGTCTGAGGCAACTGACAGTAGCCCCTTTTCTGTTCCCTCCTACTTTCTCTATCCTCATTTTCGATCCAAAGCTGGATGTTGCGTTTATGTGCGCAATGACTTAACCTGCTCTCGTGCCCACGCTCTTGAATCTTCCGAGTTTTCCACCATCTGGCTACGACTACAGAGGCACTCTCAAACTAAATTTATCTGTGCTGTATACCTCTCACCTAACTCTTCCGACTATAAGAAATTCTTTGACTACTTAACTTCCAAAGTGGAGCACATTCTGACCCTCTTCCCTTTTGCAGAGATCTCCATTTTTGGAGACTTCAATGTTCACCACCAGCTTTGGCTTTCCTTTCCCTTCACTGACCATCCTGGTGAACTAGCCTTCAACTTTGCTATTCTCCATGATCTAGAGCAATTGGTGCAACACCCTACTCGTATTCCTGACCGTCTTGGAGATACGCCCAACATTCTTGACTTTTTCCTGACCTCTAATCCTGCTCATGCTGTCACCCTTTCTTCTCTGTTGGGCTCCTCCGATCACAATGTCATCTCTGTATCTTGTCCTATCGCTCCAATCCCTCCTCAGGATCCCCCTAAGCGTGCCTCTGGCGTTTTGCCTCTGCTAGTTTGGGGGACCTGAGGAGGTATTATGCTGATTTTCCTTGGAATGACTACTGCTTCCGTGTCAGAGACCCGTCTTTGTGTACTGAGCGCATAACAGAGGTAATAATGTCTGGCATGGAGGTGTACATTCCTCACTCATTTTCTCGACCTAAACCTTCTAAACCTTGGTTTAACCCAGCTTGTTCTCGTGCTATACATGATAGACATGATAGAGAGGTGACCCACAAAAGGTACTTAAGTCTTCTATCACCAGAATCTCATGGACTTTGTATTTCTGCCCGGAACCATGCCAAGTCTGTTCTCCAACTAGCCAAAAACTCCTTCATTAAAAGAAAGTGTCAGAATTTTTCAAGATCTAACTCCCCTCATGACTTCTGGCATCTAAGAAAAAATATCTCCAATAACTTTGCTTCTTCTTCTTTCCCTCCTTTATTTCAATCAGATGGCACCACTGCTATCACATCTATTTCTAAAGCTGAACTCTTCGCTCAAACCTTTGCTAAAAACTCTACCTTGGACGATTCTGGGCTTGTTCCTCCCTCTCCTCCACCCTCTGACTACTTCATGCTACGTATTGAAATTCTCCTCAATGATGTTTTCCATGCCCTTGCTGGCCTAAACCCTCGGAAGGCTTATGGACCTGATGGGGTCCCTCCTATTGTTCTCCGAAACTGTGCCTCCGTGCACCTTGCCTAGTCAAACTCTTTCAGCTATGTCTGTCAACATCTACCTTTCCTTCTTACTGGAAGTTTGCCTACATTCAGCCTGTTCCTAAAAAGGGTGACAGTTCTAATCCCTCAAACTAGCGTCCTATTGTTTTAATTCCCTGCCTATCTAAAGTTTTTAATCTATCCTCAACAGGAAGATTCTTAAACATCTATCACTTCACAACCTTCTATCTGATCGCTTCCGTCAAGTCCGCTCTACTGGTGATCTTCTGGCTTTCCTTACTGAGTCTTGGACATCCTCTTTTAGAGATTTTGGTGAAACTTCTGCTGTTGCCTTGGACATATCAAAAGCTTTTGATGAAGTGTGGCACAAAGCTTCGATTTCCAAACTACCCTCCTACAGCTTCTATCCTTCTCTCTATAACTTCATCTCAAGTTTTTCTTTCTGACCGTTCTATTGCTGCTGTGGTAGACGGTCATTGTTCTTCTCCTAAATCTATTAACAGTGGTGTTCCTCAGGGTTCTGTCCTGTCACCCTCTCTCTTATTATTCATTAATGATCTTCTAAACCAAACTTCTTGTCCTATCCACTCCTACGCTGATGATACCACCCTGCACTTTTCCACGTCTTTTCATAGACGTTCAACCCTTCAAGATGTAAACATTTCACGCAGGGAAGCCACAGAACGCTTGACTTCTGATCTTTCCAGAAATTCTGATTGGGGCAGAGCAAACCTGGTATTGTTCAATGCCTCAAAAACTCAATTCCTCCATTTATCACCTCGACACAACCTTCCAGACAACTATCCCGTCTTTTTCAATGACACTCAACTGTCCCCCTCTTCTACACTGAACATTCTCGGTCTGTCTTTTACTTATAATCTGAACTGGAAACTTCACATCTCATCTCTAGCTAAAACAGCTTCTATGAAGTTAGGCGTTCTGAGACGTCTCCGCCAGTTTTTCTCATCCCCCCAGCTGCTAATTCTGTACAAGGGCCTTATCCGTCCATGTATGGAATATGCTTCACATCTCTGGGGGGGTTCCACTCATACTGCTCTTCTAGACAGGGTGGAATCAAAAACTTTTCGTCTCATCAACTCCTCTCCTCTAACTGACTGTCTTCAGCCTCTCTCTCATCGCCGCAATGTTGCATCTCTAGCTGTCTTCTACTGCTATTTTCATGTTTAACTGCTCTTCTGATCTTGCCAACTGCATGCCTCCCCTTCTCCCGCGGTCTCGCTGCACAAGACATTCTTCTTTCTCTCACCCCTATTCTGTCCACCTTTCTAACGCAAGAGTTAACCAATATTCTCAATCATTCATCCCTTTCTCTGGTAAACTCTGGAACTCCCTGCCTGCTTCTGTATTTTCACCTTCCTATGACTTGAATTCCTCCAAGAGGGAGGTTTCAAGACACTTACCCTTCAATTTTTAACTACCGCTTTGGAGCCTTTTTATGGGACTGGTATTTCAGTGGGCATTTTTTTTTTTCGGATTTTTGTGGCAACACCTAGCAGCAAGCGGTAAGCCTGGTAAAAGGCGTTGGCTGGGAGCGGAGCCGTTGATGCTGCCAAGGCTGATGTGCATGAATATGGTCTCAGTCTCAGTCTCGTCTCTCTGAGTCTGGTCTTAGTCTGGAAGTAGATTCTGGTGTGGAAGCCGCCTTATATTCCGCTTTCTGCCTATTGCGTGTGCTGTTTTTCGTGCCTGATTGGTCAGTGGGTTGCTGTTTCTGATTGGCTGTTCATAGCCTCGCTGGAGAGTACTTGAAGATCCTCTGCCTGGATGTTGAGTTTATGAGATATTTCTTTTATGTATAGCATATCCAAGATTGTAAGACGTCTAGCATCGTTGAAGGTGTTTATGATGGTTGTACCCTCTTTTAAGATCTTTCTTGTGAGGGTGGTCTTGTGTTCATGCTTGAGGTGATTATTGGGGGGTCCTCGAAGTAAGGTGGTAGGAAAGGCGACAGGACAACCTGATCGTCGTCATGCCACTGTAAGTTGATGGGCTTCGCAGTTCCGACATGCGACGGAGGGAACTGCACCTTCGCAGTGGAGTCGCAACGAATTCGCAGCAGAATCGCCAGAGTGGGCTGAATCGCAGCGTGTTCGCCAGACGACGAATATATTGGCAGCGGAATCGTCATAGATAGGTCACAACTGTCGTCACAGGCAGTACGTTCGCAGCGATGTCGCCGCTATCGCAACAGATTCATAGCAAATTAGCCATGTTCGCAGCGCTGTCACAATGGTATTCGCTATAGTAACACCTTCTCCTACGTGTCCTTCACACTTTCGTGCTAGAGTCAGGTGACAGTGGAATGACAACCTCCCTGCAAAGATGACTCTCTCTCTCTCTCTCTCTCTCTCTCTCTCTCTCTCTCTCTCTCTCTCTCTCTCTCTCTCACACACACACACACACACACACACACACACACACACACACACACACACACACACACACACACACCAAGATGGGTTCACTATGCTTCCTCCTCCTTATTAACGACGCCCTTACTGACACCCCCCCATCGCTGGAAGTATGTGGACGACTGCACTGTGGGCGTCCCAGTCTCCAACAAGAACCCGGACTACTCGCCACTGCAAGCAATTCTGGAGCGACTGCAGACGTGGACGGAGGAGAGCAGATGACCATCAACCACAGCAAAACTGTGGTGATGCATTTATGTACCTCCTCTGTACCAGTGCCTCCTCCCCAACTCACAGTGGGCCCTCAGCCCCTCCAGGTGGTCCGATGTGCCAAGCTTCTCGGAGTCACGGTGGACGACCAGCTGACCTGGAAGCAACATGTCGCCAGCACCGTAAGATCCGCTACCTACAGGCTGTACATGCTGCGCAGACTCAGGTCACTGGGGAGGCTGACAGGCTGTACATGCTGCGCAGACTCAGGTCACTGGGGACTCCGACAGACTTTCATCCTCCCCAAACTCATGTATGCCTCCCCAGCGTGGTCCTCTTCCCTCACACACACTCAACAGCTACAGCTGGAGAGTGTGCAGAAAAGGGCGCGCAGGGACATCCTTGGCCCTGCCTACACCACCTACGATGAAGCCCTGACCACCCTGAGTCTGTCCACCAGGCACCGAGAGGCTCTGGAGAAGTTTGGAAGGGGACTGCTGTATCATCCACGTCTCAGACACATGCTGCCGCCTGACGCGCCTCGCCCGGTCCGTACCACCAGACACCACAACAAGATAACGCCCCTAAAGGCGCCGCGCACGGACCGGTACAGACTCAGCGCGATTCCCACCATGGTGCGAGCCATCAATCAATAGTATTTCCCTTCTAGATTAGACTTAGCTTTAGGATAAATGTTATTTTCCCACTCCCTCTGTACATTTTCAGTTTGTTAACTGCCTAAAGAATAAACCGTTTATTATTTTTATTATTATTATTTACACACACACACACACACACACACACACACACACACACACACACACACACACACAAGCACACACACACACATGTATATAATGAAATATATATATATATACTCGTATATATATATATATATATATATATATATATATATATATATATATATATATATATATATATATATATATATATATATATATATATATATATATATATATATATATATATATATATCACCATTAGGCATATCTTACACTATGGAACAGAGAAAAAATGAGAACTATATACTGCACTGCATACTACTATACAGTTTACCTAATTATAGGTCATAGAACAACCTAGAACTCTGCCATGGGGAATGACAGCCAGAATCCCATGCCGGTCCCAAGCCCGGATAAAAGAGGAGGGTTGTCACGACAGGCCTAGCAAGCCGATGACGTAAAAAAGACACTGCTCGGGAAACTAAAGGACAAGCCTCGGAACCAGGACGGACCTATCGTGCACGAAACAGGTGACGTTCATGGACAAGATCTCGGACGGTGCCAAAAATTAGATGTGCAACTTTAAACATTGCTACCTACATAGATAAAGAAGAAATAATTGAAATTATGTAGAAAAGATAGATAGATATATTTGGTATAGCAGAAAGCTATACCTATCTATCTAAATAATATATACAGAGCTAAAAGAGTTTGACTAGGCAAGGTGCAAGCACGGAAGCACAGTTTCGGAGAACAATAGGAAGGACCCCATCAGGTCCATAAGCCTTCCGAAGGTTTAGGCCAGCAAGGGCATGGAAAACATCAATGCGAAGAATTTTAATAGGTAGCATGAAGTAGTCAGAGGGTGGAGGAGAGGGAGGAACAAGCCCAGAATTGTCCAAGGTAGAGTTTTTAGCAAAAGGTTTGAGCGAAGAGTTCAGCCTTAGAAATAGATGTGATAGTAGTGGTGCCATCTGGTTGAAATAAAGGAGGGAAAGAAGAAAAAGCAAAGTTATTTCAGATATTTTTGCCAGAAGTCACGAGAGGAGTTAGATCTTGAAAAATTCTGACACTTTCTGTTAATGAACGAGTTTTTGGCTAGTTGGAGAACAGACTTGGCATGGTTCCGGGCAGAAATATAAAGTGCATGATATTCTGATGATGGAAGGCTTAAGTACCTTTTGTGGGCCACCTCTCTATCATGTATAGCACGAGAACAAGCTGGGTTAAACCAAGGTTTGGAAGGTTTAGGTCGAGAAAAAGAATGAGGAATGTACGCCTCTATGCCAGACATTATCACCTCTGTTATGCGCTCAGCACACAGAGACGGGTCTCTGACACGGAAGCAGTAGTCATTCCAAGGAAAATCAGCATAATACTCGTACCTACTCAGGGTCCCCCAACTAGCGGAGGCAAAACACTAGAGGCACCTTCGCTTAGGGGGATCCTGATGAGGGATTGGAGCGATAGAACAAAATACAGAGATGGTTATTCTGATCGGAGGAGCCCAACGGAGAAGAAAGGGTGACAGCATAAGCAGAAGGGTTAGAGGTCAGGAAAAGGTAAAGAATATCGGGTGTATCTCCAAGACGGTCAGGAATACGAGTAGGGTGTTGCACCAATTGCTCTAGATCATGGAGGATAGCAAAGCTGAAGGCTAGTTCACCAGGATGGTCAGTGAAGGGAGAAGAAAGCCAAAGCTGGTGGTGAACATTGAAGTCTCCAAGAATGGAGATCTCTGCAAAAGGGAAGAGGGTCAGAATGTGCTCCACTTTGGAAGTTATGTAGTCAAAGAATTTCTTATAGTCAGAGGAGTTAGGTGAGAGGTATACAGCACAGATAAATTTAGTTTGAGAATGACTCTGTAGTCGTAGCCAGATGGTGGAAAACTCGGAAGATTCAAGAGCGTGGGCACGAGAGCAGGTTAAGTCATTGCGCTCATAAACGCAACATCCAGCTTTGGATCGAAAATGAGGATAGAGAAAGTAGGAGGGAACAGAAAAGGGGATACTGTCAGTTACCTGAGACACCTGAGTTTCAGTGAGGAAAAGAAGATAAGGTCGGCAAAAAGGCAGTCCGACCTGGGGACATTTATGGTCCCCTCCCCAGATGGGGACTCCGAGGCTGGTGTAGGAGTTGCCATGATGATTTTAAATTTTTTGAGTGAAAGGTGTGTGTGTGTTATTAAGTGCTTGTAGTTATGTGTGGAGGAAGAGAGTTGTCTTTAGAAGGCAGGCTGTGACTGCCCCCTTGTGTTGTGAGACTCAAAGGGAAACGTTCAGTGAGGTCACAGCTGGGTTTAATGATAAGTTCACAGCACCCCCTTAACAGTGCTCACTGGGAGTAATTATCGTTTCGGCAGGTGTCTACTGCCTCCTCCTATTTACCTTTTTATATTATTTTTTTTCGTACTATAGGGTTATTTATTTATTTATTTTTTATACTCAATTTATCTACATTTTTTTTTAGTTTAATAATATACAGTCATGATTTCATATGATTGAAATCTATTTATCTTCTTATATTATTTTTTTACTTACGATATGGTTATTTATTTATTTATTTTCTTTTTTTACTCAATTTATGTACGTTTTTTTTGTTTTTGTTTTTTTATCTAATAACACAAGTAGAATCTGTAGTGGTAACTTCAACTATCTCTTGATCAGACTCGTGTTTCGTCACTGAGCGATTCCCGTGAGTGAGGATCTAGCCAACAATCCTTCGGTTGCAAGAGCTAGCACTGTCCCAACAGTGTCACCTGACTCGATGACCTCTCATTTATCTCGGTCCTTTACAGTGTCCTCTGTATCCGAATTCTCCCCCTTACATTTCTTACTACATGGCTAGCTAAGCGTTTTCATAATGTTTGACTTGATTTTTTTTTTTCTGCTTTCAATCCTAACATTTAGTTTTATTTCCAGTTGCCTTATTAACTCAATCTATTTATGGCTTATTTAAACCTGGACATCATACATATGCGTTCGCTTTTATCTCAGGTTTCAACATAACTCTCGTTAAACAATATAATTCACATATTTCTTGCATTTAACACAAAAAATAAACACTATCGATTTTCTAAATATCAAGCAACTGTAATTTTCATATACCATCAATTTCTTATCAATTGCTTACATCAGCTATAATGACGATTCATTTCTACTGTTTCTTTACTGACGATAATACACGCTTGTATCACCCATCACAAAATTTCAATATTATTTCAGTCGCTCGCTTCTGTACCAAAACTACTACTTGTACATAGTATTTTTTTTTTTGGTTTTTATGTTTCTTCCATTATTTTTTTCTTCTTTCCACAGTTACTTTTTTTCTGTGAAAAAAAAAAAATGTTCTTATCATGTATACCGACAGTTTCTGCTTAATAAATTCTCTCCTTCACATCTCAGGACGATTTTTTTTTTTCAATATCGAACAGAATCTGCCATTTGTACGGTTAGATGTTTAATAATGAAATATTATCCTTACCCTCTGCTCCTATACAACTCCCTAGCATCTCTATTCTCTGCCGTAGCTCAGTCTACAAGTAAATATTAATATATCACTACCGTCTAGAAAAACAACAATATTTTCATTTTTATACGAATTATAATAAAACCTGTGGCATGCTGCACATTGTTATTGCCTTGATATATGTGTTTCTCTATGTGTTTCTACTTCTCCAATTTGTTTTTTATGCCACTGGTGAAATAAATAACTGACGAGCATTGCAAGATGCCATAATTTCCTTATCTCACTAGTAATGTAACTCCCGAATATATTTCAAGACGCCTTTTTAATGGGAGCAAGATTGTTTAAGCAGTTAAAGCAAGGTAACCACGGAATTTATGAGTGAGAGCACTTATGATGACGATTTGCGAGCAGCACAGACACAGAATGAATAGCTTTACTAACTTCGTTATGTTGTGACCAAAATTTCTTACTAAGTGTTTCAGTATAGCTCCAAATTTTGCATGCGACTTAACAACAAGTAATTACAACATCCATTGCAACAAATCATTATAACTATCATTTCACATTTGCCACATCCTATTCCCCCAACATCCTAAAGATTGTAAGATCAATTTTAACAATATTTTTGCAATATCTATATGTGTAATATTATCTTTGAAACATTATCTTTTACAATAGAAATCCAATTGCTGCCACCAGTGTCGTTCTTCTATGTTGCACAATCTTGCTGTGTCCCTAATCTCTAAGACAGGATTTTGTGTGCTCAAGGGAATGCGTTTAAAGTTTATATATATATATATATATATATATATATATATATATATATATATATATATATATATATATATATATATATATATATATATATATATATATATATATATATATATATATATATATATATATATATATATATATATATATATATATATATATATATATATTACTTAATTTGTATTATTTACATATATTTACACTCAGACGATCATATACGACTTCCGACAGCAACGAAAAAATACAAAAATTTATTATCTTTCATAACGTAAATTCCATCAACTATTTCGGAACACTTCACATTACATTTCAGATTCAAATCACTTCACACAATTAACATTCAATAATAAAACATCCTACACGAACTCGGCAACTAATATTGAATAAGGAAGCCCATTATACACATACCCAATCCTTCTCTATCAATATATATCAGCAAAATATTACTCTGACTGCATTACAACCATTTGGCACTGCTTACTGTTACTATGACAGGCAGTTTGTCCCTCTTGACCCTGTCTGGTCTGAAACCTGTCCCTGTCTTCTTCTATCTATTCCCATCTCCTACACCTCATAATATACATTTGATGTTAGACCGACCGTTTCCCCAACAAGGCTTCCATTACTATAAGACTGATTTTCTAATACTTCGCTCATATAGTTTATTTTCCTATAACGGTTAATTTGTGAGTAACTATACTTATTTTCCCATACACTGATCATACGGTTCATTTTCCTACATTTTCAATAAGGTACATTTTCATGAAACTACATTTATTTTCCCATACTTCGATCATACAGTTTATTTTTCTTTAGCTTTCAATAAAGTTCATTCTCGAGTAACTTCAGTAATCGCTTCTTCTTTTAATCAGGAACAAAGAGGTGGCGATTCCTCTGGTGTGCCGGCTGTCCATTTTGCCCACGTCATTTGCAGCCGATGACCTCTGTTTCCCTTCACTACTAATTTAGTGATACATACCTGAGTATCTCTTCTTGTAATTTGCTATTATTCTACGGTTTTGTTAGTCTTGTGATGACTCACCTCAATCATCAATCAATGGATTCCTGCATTTATAACTGACTCATATATATATATATATATATATATATATATATATATATATATATATATATATATATATATATATATATATATATATATATATATATATATATATACACACACACACACACACAGACACACACACACACACACACACACACACACACACACACACACACACACACATACACAGAGTAATATTTAGTTTTGGAGCTGTTCCTACGATCCTGTTTCAAATGAGTTCAATTCATAGAAAGATGAGACATACGAAGTGTTATAAAGCTTACAAGCAAAAGGGATGAAAAGAACGGAGATACTTACAAACAAGTATGAATGGAAATAGGACATTTGTAAGGATTACATACTGAAAGCAAGCACAGACTATCAGTAAATACGAAAAATATCAGTGGAAGATTCTCTCTCTCTCTCTCTCTCTCTCTCTCTCTCTCTCTCTCTCTCTCTCTCTCTCTCTCTCTCTCTCTCTCTCTCTCTCTTATACTCGTGTGTGTGTGTGTGTGTCTGTGTGTGTTTCATTTATATATATATATATATATATATATATATATATATATATATATATATATATATATATATATATATATATATATATATATATATATATATATATATATATATATATATATATATATATATATTCAATAATACGCTTGTAATTGGTATATCGAGTATATATAAACACATGTCTAACTGGCCAACACCCCTGAGTCAACAGCCAGCAGCACTCACTGCAAGCACGGCAGCGACGCCAACACAAACAACAACAAGCAATCAAGTCCTCGCCCGCTTCCGAAAACACGCGGATCCAATACTACATCACAGGCAGCGGGGGACAAACACTATCCAAAACACGTACACAAACGCGCGCGGACACACACACACACACACACACACACACACACACACACACGAATAACATTGAGAATCTGATATTAAGAAAATAAATGTAATACAATTTGTGCAACTTGAGACTTATTATATATATATATATATATATATATATATATATATATATATATATATATATATATATATATATATATATATATATATATATATATATATATATATATATATATATATATATATATATATATATATATATATATATATATATATATATATATATATATATATATATATATAAAGGTTTACGAGTCTGGAGAAGTAATGGCTGTTTCATATTTTAAGATATGAGACATTAAGGATGAGTTAAATAGCGAATAAGGAAAAGAAAAATTATGAAAAATTATAAAAGAAGTAACAAGTATGTAAGGAGAGACAGGGAAAAAAAGGGTATAGCAGAAATGAATGCGATGTTACATAGGCTAATAAAACGTTTGGCAATATTCGTATATATAGGTATAATTGGAATAGAGAGAGAGAGAGAGAGAGAGAGAGAGAGAGAGAGAGAGAGAGAGAGAGAGAGAGAGAGAGAGAGAGAGAGAGAGAGAGAGAGAGAGAGAGAGAGAGAGAGAGAGGTTGAAAATAACTTATGAAATAGACCTATGAAAGTTCAGTGATGAAGAATTCAGAGTTTATGGAGAACGAAGAAAAAAGATAATTTCATAGGTTAGGGAACACACACAAGTAGAAAATTAACACGATGCAACATGTAACTTGCCAGTAAAAAAATAAATAAATAAATAAATAAATAAATGGATAATGAGAGTCATGTGATGAAATACTAAAATCATTAAAAGAAGACAGGTTGGAATCTGAAGGAGTGAGAACTCTACACTTACTTCGAAACATGCAAAGCCCGAAGAAGCATTCTCTGAAGATGAAAAATTGCAAGTAATAAAGTAAAGAAAAGAAAGAACTCCGGATGCTTTTCCTGCTCACCTCTATAGTGTCTCGCAACTTGATCATGTATGTATGTATGTATGTATGTATGTATCTATCTACCTATCTATCTATCTATCTATCTATCTATCTATCTATCTATCTATCTATCTATCTATCTATCTATATATATATATATATATATATATATATATATATATATATATATATATATATATATATATATATATATATATATATATATATATATATATATATATATATATATATATATATATATATATTTTTTTTTTTTTTTTTCCCAGTACTTCTTTGTCCTGTTCTCTTTTAATGAATTTGGTGTTTCATCACATGATTCATTATATATATATATATATATATATATATATATATATATATATATATATATATATATATATATATATATATATATATATATATATATATATATATATATATATATATATATATTAAATCTGACTCAACATTGGGGAAGAAAAGGAAATAAGGAAATTTGATAGGGGAAGAAGACAGTCGGCTTGTGGGATTTTATTATAAACTATAAGAGAGCAGGCAGGCATTTATAGCGCCTCAGGTATCTTCTGTCTTCCTTTCGCTCTCTCCCTTCCCCTGTTTTTTTTTTTTCTTGTTTTCCGTTCGTTATTCCTTTAAGTGTCTTCATATCTCGCTGCTCGTAAAAAAAAAATAAATAAAATAAAATAAATAAATAAATACATATATATATATATATATATATATATATATATATATATATATATATATATATATATATATATATATATATATATATATATATATATATATATATATATATATATATATATATATATATTTTTTTTTTTTTTTTTTTTTTAGTGTGTATATATCGGAGAAGTAAGAAACAAGGATGAGAAAAATGAATGAAGGAGAGAGATAAGAAAGACAAGCTGGGAATGAGAGTTGACGCGTTTCCTTGACGTAATCAGTTCCCAGCCAACCCTTGTAGTTTTATCATAGTGAATTTTGAAAGATAGTTTTATTTATACCAACTAGTAGCTAGCGGCAAGTGTGAAAGCTGGGCGTGCCATCTCCCTGTCTTCCGTTGTCTCCTGTCGTCCCGAGGCAGGATGAGAGAGCCCATACATCCGCTTTCCCACTATCGTCAATTGTTGGTCAGCTTTTGTCAGGAGAGGTTGCGCTTTGAGAGGGTCTGAGACTTTGTGTTATATCTTATGAAAGTACGATTAAATTCACTTCATATTTTGTCTAGTATAGCAGTAAGCCCCTGCTGATGATAGTGATAAATTCACACTTCCAATGGTCTTTCAGCAATTGTAGTACTTTATGAGTGACTAGGTAAGGCCCCAACGGCTCCTCAGAGGTTAGGTCATGTATCAGACATGTTTGGTAACAGTCACTAGACTTTCCATTCTGTTTGTGTAGGTATTGTCCATGTTATAATTGTGTTTTGTTTAATGTTACTGTGTAGCTGAGCTCCTTTAGAGTTCGCAAACAGAGGATTAATTTAAGCTGCGTTGCTGTAATTTAAGTTTCTTCCTTTTAATGGGGAAGGATGCTGTATTGCTTGGCAGAGAGTGTTATAATGCCTCTTCAGGTCTAAGCAGTCAGTTACTGAGGGCAGTATTCCCCCGGGGTATTATACCTCGACCTTATATACGAGTATGTTTATGCTTTGGCATGGCTGTTCTTCCCTAGACATGGTTGGTGATTCTTTCCAGCTAATGGTACAGGTTGGTAGTGGTTATATTTCCTTTGCCTATATGTGGTTAAAAAAAAAAAGGCTGGCGATCTCTTATATGTAATTTACTCCACACCAGATTACATAGGAGGTAGCCTGGGAAGGCTGTGCTGAGCCACAGGCTATCGCGAAGAAGGGCAGAATCTGGTATTACGACTGTGGGTATTGAGTGTGCAGGAGTTCTGAGGGACCCTGTACACCCATTTTAAGCACTGCATGAGAAGTGATATATATATATATATATATATATATATATATATATATATATATATATATATATATATATATATATATATATATATATATATATATATATGTATTGTGCTGGTGTGGGGACACGCTCACACCCTTGCCGCCCACGTTCCATGGCACGCCTTTCCCCTGGAACCTGACGCCAGCCTCTGGCCGCCTTGCCTATCACTACATGGTTTGAGGTCAACACTCATACCCTTTGTCTTCCGGACGCCAGCCCTGGCCGTGACCTGACCCGACCAACAACCGCCCCTGCCTCATCTCCAATCTGTGTCCGCCTTTCCTCGGTGGCGGACAAGGGCCATTCGCATCCACCTAAGCCTCGAAGGTGGACATGCGACCCGCTGGCAACTTCAATTCACCTTATTATCATTTAATACAGTTTTATTTTATCAATATATGGCAGCACTGCTTTACAACTGTATTTCTTTGGTCACCTATATACAAGCAAGTACTAGAAGAAGCTTATATACACTAACTAGGATGAGGCAGTAGACACCTGCCGAAACGATAATTACTCCCAATGAGGTCTAAAGCACTGTTCAGGGGGATGCTGTGAACTTATCATTAAACCCAGCTTTGACTTCACTGAACGTTTCCCTTTGTTTCTCACAACACAAGGAGGCAGTCACAGCCTGCCCTCTAAAGACAACTCTCTTCCTCCACACAAAACTACAAGCACCTAATAACACACACACCCTTCACTCAAAAAATTTCAAAATTATCATGGCGACTCCTACACCAGCCTCGGAGTCCCCATCTGGGGAGGGGACCATAAATGTTCCCAGATCAGACTGCCTTTCTGTCGACGACCCTAAGTTAATTGACATCCCCCAACTTTTTCTTCATTAACTTCTGCAACATTCGCGATCTAAGATCTAATTTTCAATCTAAAGAACACCACCTCTTCTCTTTTAAACCTCATCTTCTTTTCCTCACTGAAAGTCAGGGGTCCGAGGCAACTGACAGTAGCCCCTTTTCTGTTCCCTCCTACTTTCTCTATCCTCATTTTCGACCCAAAGCTGGATGTTGCGTTTATGTGCGCAATGACTTAACCTGCTCTCGTGCCCACGCTCTTGAATCTTCCGAGTTTTCCACCATCTGTCTACGACTACAGAGTCACTCTCAAACTAAATTTATCTGTGCTGTATACCTCGCACCTAATTTTCTGACTATAAGAAATATTTTGACTACTTAACTTCCAAAGTGAAGCACATTCTGACCCTCTTCCCTTTTGCAGAAATCTCCATTCTTGGAGACTTCAATGTTCACCACCAGCTTTGGCTTTCCTCTCCCTTCACTGACCATCCTGGTGAATTAGCCTACAACTTTGCTATCCTCCACGACCTAGAGCAATTGTTACAACACCCTATTCGTATTCCTGACCGTCTTGGAGATACGCCCAACATTCTTGACCTTTTCCTGACCTCTAATCCTTCTGCTAGGTATTTTGCTGATATTCCTTGGAATGACTACTGCTTCCATGTCATAGACCCGTCTTTGTGTGCTGAGCGCATAACAGAGGTGATAGTATCAGGCATGGAGGCGCACATTCCTCACTCTTTTCCCGACCTAAACCTTCCAAACCTTGGTTTAACACAGCTTGTTCTCGTGCTATACATGATAGAGAGGTGGCCCACAAAAGGTACTTAAGCCTTCCATCACCAGAATCTCATGCACTTTATATTTCTGCGCAGAATCATGCCAAGTCTGTTCTCCAACTAGTCAAAAAATCCTTCATTAACAGAAAGTGTCAGAACCTTTCAAGATCTAACTCCCCTCGTGACTTCTGGCATCTAACCAAATATATCTCCAATAACTTTGCTTCTTTTTCTTTCCCTCCTTTATTTCAACCAGATGGCATCACTGCAATCACATTTATTTCTAAAGCTGAACTCTTCGTTCAAACCTTTGTTCCCTCTCCTCCACCCTCTGGCTACTTCATGCTACCTATTAAAATTCTTCGCAATGATGTTTTCCATGCCCTTGCTGGCCTAAACCCTCGAAAGGCTTATGGGACTGATGGGGTCCTTCCTATTGTTCTCCGAAACTGTGCCTCCGTGCTTACACCTTGCCTAGTCAAACTCTTTCAGCTATGTCTGTCAACATCTACCTTTCCTTCTTACTGGAAGTTTGCCTACATTCAGCCTGTTCCTAAAAAGGGTGACAGTTCTAATCCCTCAAACTAGCGTCCTATTGCTTTAATTCCCTGCCTATCTAAAGTTTTTAATCTATCCTCAACAGGAAGATTCTTAAACATCTATCACTTCATAACCTTCTATCTGATCGCCAGTATGGGTTCCGTCAAGGCCGCTCTACTGGTGATCTTCTGGCTTTCCTTACTGAGTCTTGGTCATCCTCTTTTAGAGATTTTGGTGAAACTTGATTTCCAAACTACATATGAAAAAGCTATATATATATAGCATATCAAAAGCTTTTGATAGAGTCTGGCACAAAGCTTTGATTACCAAACTATCCTCCTACGGCTTCTATCCTTCTCTCTGTAACTTCATCTCAAGTTTCCTTTCTGACCGTTCTATTGCTGCTGTGGTAGACGGTCACTGTTCTTCTAAATCTATTAACAGTGGTGTTCCTCAATGTTCTGTCCTGTCTCCCACTCATTAATGATATTCTAAACCAAACTTCTTTTCCTATCCACTCCTACGCTGATGATACCACCCTGCACTTTTCCATGTCTTTTCATAGACGTCTAACCCTTCAGGAGGTATACATTTCGCGCAGGGAAGCCATAGAACGCTTGACTTCTGATCTTTCTGAAATTTCTGATTGGGGCAGAGCAAACTTGGTATTGTTCAATGCCTCAAAAACTCAATTCCTCCATCTATCAACTCGACACAACCTTCCAGACAACTATCCCCTCTTCTTCAATGACAATCAACTGTCCCGTTCTTCTACACTGAACATCCTCGGTCTGTCCTTTACTTATAATCTGAACTGGAAACTTTAAATCTCATCTCTAGCTAAAACAGCTTCTATGAAGTTAGGTGTTCTGAGACGTCTCTGCCAGTTTTTTCTCACCCCTCAGCTGCTAATTCTGTACAAGGGCCTCATCCGTCCATGTATGAAGTATGCTTAACATGTCGGGGGGGTTCCACTCATACTGCTCTTTTAGACAGGGTGGAATCAAAAGCTTTTCGTCTCATCAACTCCTCTCTTCTA
Organism: Scylla paramamosain; assembly: GCF_035594125.1. Taxonomy (NCBI): domain Eukaryota; kingdom Metazoa; phylum Arthropoda; class Malacostraca; order Decapoda; family Portunidae; genus Scylla; species Scylla paramamosain. The sequence goes on along the minus strand of NC_087159.1, from coordinate 18,643,366 downwards.
ACTGACTGTCTTCAGCCTCTCTCTCACCGCCGCAATGTTGCATCCCTAGCTGTCTTCTACTGCTATTTTCATGCTAACTGCTCTTCTGTTCTTGCTAACTGCATGCCTCCCCTCCTCCCGCGGCCTCGCTGCACAAGACTTCCTTCTTTCTCTCATCCCTATTCTGTCCACCTTTCTAATGCAAGAGTTAACCAGTATTTTCAATCATTCATCCTTTTCTCTGGTAAACTCTGGAACTCCCTGCCTGCTTCTGTATTTTCACCTTCCTATGACTTGAATTCCTTCAAGAGGGAGGTTTCAAGACACTTATCCATCAGTTTTTGACTACTGCTTTGACCGTTTTATGGGACTAGCATTTCAGTGGGCGTTTTTTCTTATTGGATTTTTGTTTGCCTTGGCCAGTATCCCTCCTACATAAGAAAAAAAAAAAAAACTAGTATATATAAATGGTTACCGCGATGGATTAGTCGACGGTACAAATCCTCCTAGCCTACGTGTCCCACCTGCTCATCGCCAGCTACTCCAATTACTCTCATTGCCTCCAGGTAACTTGCAAAGCCGTCACCGACGCATTTCTGGTAAGCCATCACCGACGCAAGATGCTACGTTGCTACACGTCTACAATGCTTTCTTCAAGTTGCTTTTAGGGCCTCTTTCAAGCTTTTTATGCTGAGCCTGCCCAGCCAGCCTGTGCCCGCATGATTTCAAGCCATCACCAACGCTGTCCCTGTTTCAAGTCTGGACTTTTCAAGCCATCACCGACGCAACTCGACTGCTTTGATGCTGATCCCATCGTTCTAAGACTTTGGATCTCATGCCATCAGTCTTCGCATCTGCATGTTTTCGTGTTTCCAGTCCGTGTGGTCTTTTCTGTTCGTGGCTTTCCAGTGCATAATCTGTCACGATCCACCACAATAGAAGATTTTATCGCCATCTTGTGTGGTATTTGTACAGAGTTATGATTTTTGTAGTGCATTTTTATTTTGCATTTTTTGGGCATGGAAACGCCTTGTTCTCTTGTTTCATGGCCTCTAGTGTTGTCCTATTTTTTTTTTTTTTTTGGCATATGATTCGCTGTGCTGTCACAGATAGTGTGAGTTTTGTGTTTAGCCACTGTGCTCTCTTTTCTGACGTCTTTGCTATATGAGTTTTGTGATTTGCAAGTGCATACTCACTTTTCTGATGTCTTTGTTATATGAGCCTTGCGATTGGCTATAGTGGATATTTCACTTGTCTTACACATATAAGCGCGTCATTATATTATGAATTATGTGTTTCAATGTGCTTGCATCACCCTGTATATTTTGTAGGCATGAGGGCATGTCTAGAAGGGTAGCCAAACATTGTGCTTGTGTGGGGACACAAGCTCACACCCCTGCCACCCACATTTCATAGCGCGCCTTTCCTCTGGGACCTAATGCCAATCTCCGGTCGCCTTACCTATCAGCACGTGGTGTGAGGTCAAACCTCACACCTGTCATGGCTGCCACTAACTCGGATCAGGCTCCCTAAACTACCCACTTAAAACCACCTTTACAGGGTCCTTCTGATCTCCTGTGGTGAGTTAAAACAAATGAGGTCGTCAACCTGATTCACCTCCTAAAAGTTAGGGAATATTGTGACTCCTAAACAACTCCAACTTACTCGGAAAGAACCACTGACCACGTTCTAGGAGGCATAGCTTGGACAAGGGACAAACGGTATGAGAATTGTAACATTGAAATTCTATTCTCGAAACAACAAAACAAAATCCTCCCCACGCTCATAGAATATTATCCTCCTGCTGAGCAGCACCATATACAGCTTCCCAGAAGACGAATTTGTCCACTCCGACAAGATTATGCCTCGGGAAGGAATATACGTTATTGCACAACAGAGAAACTATAATCTTCTGGGTCCAGATCTCTTAAAAGAACTATGAAGTCCAGTCTCATTTAACGATACAAGAACAGAACAGCGCACAAGGACAGGCAAGAAGAGAGCTGGCAACGTCCATGAGTTTCCCTGGTATGTTCACGCCCAGTCACAACCCTTATGACTGGTGCGTTACCTACTTAAATCGACAAGGGAGGTGCTACAGCTAACTCATATGAAGCGTCTTGGACAGAAGGGGCATCCCCCGCCAATTTGGTGGTTTTGAGTTAAAGGTGGCATGAGTAAGGCGCAATCCTCTACAAAAAAGGAATATATTGTAAAGTGATTTGCAACCATCTAGACTTTTTACTGAGAGTCGAGAATTGCTTTCTTTTTGTCTCTGAGTGTAGGAAAGGCATCCCCGCCTTACTAGCTGGCCAACGAGACAATCAGTGTGAGCGTAGATCTTGGCGCGCTAGTATCTGCACGTGTCTGTTCCTTCAAACACTGGTATTTAATAGTGTAATTTTGCAGATTTTGCAAGAAAAACAATGCCAAGATGAGTGATGCCAAGAAAAAAGCGAGGTAGAGGTGCCAGGAATCTCTTAGAAACGCAGAAGCATGTGGAACAGTGGAAAAACAGTAGCAGGAAACCGTAAAGGAGATTTTGGCAAGGCTCAAGATTCACAGCATGATGTAGCTGTGGCGGCAAAAGAAGTTGATCCTACTTATAATTGCTACCAGAATTGCTACGCGTTGGTGGGTAATGAGCATGTGAAAGTGATTTTTTCTTTTAATTACTGGGGTCTGGGCCCACAGGATAAACAAATAGCTTATCTGGCCTTTTTTATTAATATATATATATATATATATATATATATATATATATATATATATATATATATATATATATATATATATATATATATATATATATATATATATATATATATATATATATAAAGTGCGTGTTTTATAGTGTTAATTTTTTTTCGGGTTTAGAATAATGTTAGAACTTTCTATATTTATTCAATGTATCCTGGTCTTTTTCAGGTTTCTTTTGATATAAGATATACATGAATATTCCTATTACTTGCAAAGATATCGTAAAATGAAAATCAACAAACTTTTAAAGACAATCAACTCAAAATTATGGTTTAGCAGGAATGCCCCTTCTATCCTAGACACCTCATATACAATATTAACTAACAAGCGCTCGCTAAAACAGATAAATATAACCCTATTCTGTCCAAGAGTTTGCTCCTCGTTCACTATGTGCTGTCCTTCTGAATGTTTGGTCCTGACTAGATGTGGGAAAGCCAGGACCAGATCCACGAAACAGGTTGCTACTTAACATTCTGCAGTCGGATAAATGGCAAAATCCCGCTCTCACAGCAACAGCGTTGCAACCTCCAAGAAACGGTATTTACAAAGAATTGCGGCAGTTGGTGGGGGGAGGTTGCTAACCCGCCTATGCGTGCTCAATGGCTGCAGGGAGTGATAGTCACTGACTCGACGTCACACGCAAGGCAGCCAATCACAGGGAGGTTTTGTGTTATCGCTAAGGAAGCCATATAGCATTGTATACAAAACCTGATACAGCGTGAAGCGCCCACAGCCACCTCCCACCACAGTCGACTGTCCTCAATGCTTTCATCATGGCTAGTGAACCGCCCTAAGAAAACAACGAGACAATGATTCACCAGCACCGAGACCTTACCTTGGTGGAGGAGGTGGTTCCAGGCACAAAGCACTGTTTCAGCTTGACCAAATTCCATATGGAATTTAGTTAATGTTTTGGTCATTGCTTTGAGTAAATTAAAAATTGTTTCGCTCTGCTTACCCTTTGCGACATACATTAGTGACTTACATATAGGTATGTATGGGCACCATTTTATTTCTTGACCAAACTGCTGGAGCAGGTTTATGTCTTAAATGTTTATTTTACATTGTGAAAGGCTTAGGTTAGATTAGATTGAGTTAGGTTAGCTAGGTTGTGTTAAGTTAGGCTAGTGTTGGCAATGCTTAAAACCCATCCAGTTATATAACAAGAGTTTGCTATTGTGTACATATGCCAAGTTGATGGTGGTGTTGTTGTAAAGTTTACCAATATCTAATGAAGTTAAGATAGTGAAATAACTGCGCGCCACAATTTATAAAGTTATGATCACAACAACATCAGGAATATATCAAGGATAAATTATAATATCATAGTGTGATAAGTTTTAATACATTCAAGTATTACAGCATATATATATATATATATATATATATATATATATATATATATATATATATATATATATATATATATATATATATATATATATATATATATATATATATATATATATATATATATATATATATATATATATATATATATATATATATATATATATATATATATAATATATATATATATAGGAAGGACACCGGCCAAGGGCAACAAAAATCTAATATAACAAAAAAAAAAAAAGCCCACTTAGATGCCGGTCCCGAATAGGGTCCGAAGTGGTGATAAAAAATTGAAGGTTAAGTGTCTTGAAACCTCCCTCTTGAAGGAATTCAAGTCGTAGGAAAGTGGAAATACAGAAGCAGGAAGTGAATTCCAGAGTTTACCAGAGGAGGGCCTTGATGAATGAATGGGAATACTGGTTAACTTTAGCATTAGAGAGGTGGACAGAATAGGGATGAGAGAAAGAAGAAAGTCTTGTGCAGCGAGGCCGAGGAAGGATGGGAGGCATGCAGATAGCAGGATCAGAAGAGCAGTTAGCATGAAAAGAGCGGTAGAAGATATCAAGAGATGCAAAATTCCGGCGATGAGAAAGAGGCTGAAGACAGTTAGAGGAGAAGAGTTGATGAGACGAAAAGCTTTTGATTCCACCCTGTCTTAAAGAGCTATATGAGTGGAACCACAATATATATATATATATATATATATATATATATATATATATATATATATATATATATATATATATATATATATATATATATATATATATATATATACATATATATCACTGCCGCACGGCGGCATTGTGATATTTTTCTTTTTTTTTATTTAAGTACAATATACGAAGTTAAAGCATTACAAGAAATATATGACATCGAATTTTTGTATGTATCACTGAAGAAAATGTAGAGGTAGCACAACAATACAGTGGTTCTTAAGTGCTCCCGCAACACTCAACTCAACAGTTGACGTCTGACACCAGAGTGATAAGCCTCGTCAATTAGCTGACTGTCGAACTGCATCTTTTTGCTACGGTGAAGATGCCTTTTACATTCAGTAACATTGAGTATTCGAACATTATGTTCATGTGATGATATTCATTTTGTGATGGGAATGCCCGGTCTTCAGCAGCAGAAAACAGACACAGGTACCCAGGCAGAAGACACTCAGATAGCAGAGTGTTATAGAGAGTGTATCAACATCTCTGTGAGAGAAGATGTTTCCCTGGTATTTCTGCAGCAGCTGAATGTACTGGAGCAGCTCGATCCGGTATCGTCCAGGTGACAAAACGAAGCTCCACCATCAGTACAAAAATACAAACACAAATACATAAAGAGGTAAAATTCATAAAACATGGCATAATTTGACTTCACGTAGAAAGAATATCGTATGATCTAAAGAAACATTTACATGAGTGGCGGAAACACCAGGCAATCGTCGTGAAGCTGGTGAGTTGCCATGTCCGTGGCAATGAGGACGCTGCGTCGTTTGACAGTTACTTTTTGCTCGAGTGCGCTTTTTATTGCCAGGAGCTCTGTTCTGGAGAGAGGAGTCTTCGTTGGAAACCCTCCATCGTTGAGTTCTGCCTCTGGAGACGAAGGCTGTTCCAGCAGCTCCGGTGTCAGGGTCAACAGATCCATCTGTGTAAAGAGTGAGTTCGTGTTTTTTGTGTAAGTGGTGTGAGATGACTGAGTGTTATTGCCTTGAACATTGGAGTGATATGTTGTGACTTAGGGGTATGCAGCCAATCTTCCTTGATCCATGGCAGTAGTGGTTGCCAAGGAGGACATGTATATTGTTGATGTGGTGTATTTTTTTTATTTGGAGGATGTGTGTCATGTTGAGTTGTGGTAAGTGTTTTGGCATTAGTGCGTGCTCATGTCTTGTTGGTGAATTGGTAAGGATCTTGCTGGGTAACTGCGAGCACTCTTCTGGAGTGATATACTGCCTTGATGATCGGGTCATCTTGGCGAGGAGTCCTGTGGTTAGTTGTAGCAGTTTGTGGCGGATGGAAGACGTGTTGGCCTCCTCTCGAAGATTGCAGGTCCATCTGGGTGTAGAAAGGATGAGGCGGAGAGCTTGATTTTGTGTCATCACTAGTGTGTGTGATGATTTAGAGAATGCAGTGATGAGACAGGGGGCACAGTAGTCTATCAAGGAACGGATGGCGTGTATGTGTAAAAAGTATGTTTAACTCTTGTGGATGCCCCACCTTTATTGATGGAGGTGAAGACATTCGTTCTGGAGACTAATCTGTTGCGTAAATAGCTGATGTAACTTCTGGAGAGGAGCTTGTTGTTTATCCATATACCTAGTTATTGGTGCTGGTGGATCCAACCCCGACCGGCTCTCGCGGTCGGGGTTTCTGGTGTTGTTGTTTTTTTTTTCGAAAGTCATTTCCTTGGTTTTGTTTAAAATTAGTTTGAGTTCTAACACTTTGTACCTGGAGTAAAGGAGGCTGAGAGCAGTTCTGGCTTTTGTGAGGTGACTTCTACAAGCGGTGAGTAGACTGATGTCATCGGCGTATATAAGGAGAGAGACACCTTGTGGGAGACAAAGCGACAGTAGTGCCTTAAGTAACACGTTGAAGAGGAATGGACTTTATGCGCTTCTTTGTGGTGTGCCGTCCAGACTTCCCTGCGTGCTTAATCATGCTGTTTGATTATGTCTGCTCCTGGTGTGGTGTCGGTGCTTATTTTCAGTGTAGACGTGGGTTCAGTGAGGATGAAGGGGAAGCTGGGTTCATCCTCTACCTCACAAGCTACGTTGAGTCTCCTTTCTCTTCCCGCCTGTAGTTTGGTCAGCAATGCTGCTGTCTCTCTTGGAGGGTTTGTGGATTCCGTTCTATCGGCGAAACGGGTATGGATATGGCTATGTATGTATCGAGAAATGGGGTGAAGGAAGAACTGGATGTAGAGTATGAAGAGAAAATGAGGAAAATGAGGAAATTAAAAGTTGGTGGCCAGTCACCTTGGTTTATTATTTTATATTTCAGGGATCTAGTGGTGACAAGTTGCTGCGAGGAAGGCCAATCATAAACAAGTCGGCACCTTCATACATGAAAGCCGTCGCTGGTGGCGCGAGGAGCCTCTTCCCGCGTCCACCATCAGGCCTAGCACCTCCCGAATTACAAGGCTAACTTCACACCGTGGAACTTTGGTGAGCCGGATTGGGCACAGTGGCTCTCAGTACGGTCTTAGGACCAGGAATGGTGCCGCACTGCGCCCAATTATACCCGACATTGGCCAGTGAACTTTCCTCTGCTGTCACTTTTAGGCTAGTTGAGTGAGTATTGTTTTGTAGTTTGGATTTGTTTGTTTTGTATTGTTGTTGTTGTTTGTGTTTTAGTGGTATGTAGGTCTCTGTATTTGTATGACTGATGAAAAGTTGCTCGGGAAATTTTTGAAATGATTATAAATGTGCACACTCAACAACAGCTATGCTCATTCTTTAGGTTTGGTGTGGTTATTATTGGTAGATTATTTTTTTTTTTTTTCATGTAAGATGATCACTGTTAAGTGCTCCCCCAACACTCAACTCAACAGTCGACGTCTGACGCCAGAGTGACAAGCCTTGTCAATTAGATGGCTGTCAAACTGCATCTTTTTGCTACAGTAAAAAAATCACACTTAGGCGCCAGTCCCAATAGAGACATCAAGAGAATCATAAAGAAATTGAAGGATAATCATCTTGAAACCTCCCTCTTGAAAGAGTTCAAGTCATAAGAAGGTGAATTTATCCTTAATTTTATAACCACTATTATATAAATTTCTCCTTAGTATTTTTTTTTTACCTCTATTATATAAATTAATGTTGATTGAGTTAGTATTAATCAATTGGTGGATTTCCTCTGCTGTCTGAGTGTAACAGTATGTATCCTCTATTGCGAGCCTTAGCGCTTTGTTTTGTATTATTTGCAATGTTACTATTCACGCGTGAGAGATACTTTTGAGTGGATATGCGTGGTAGGTTAATATTGGGAGTACGCAGGCTTTTATTAAATGTGTTTTTATCTTTGTGCTTAAGTTCCTGTATCTTCTGATTATTGGTAAGGCGGAATTAGCTTTCTTTTTAATGTGGGATAAATGTGTAGTGTATCCAGTGGCGTTAAGATGGAGGCCCAGGATATTGCACTCTTTTTGTAGATGATATTGTTACCATCGATGTTAATTTACTCATCTAATTTACTCGAGGCAGCATGATTGTTGGCTAGAGCGTTGGCTATTCTGTCACTATATCGGTCTGTAATTGGTAGGGTCCATTTTTGTTTTATTTGCCTTTGGTATTAGTCTTATTTTGTCGTGTTTGAAGGTATTTTGGAAAGAGCCCATTGATAGTGGTGTTTAATAGTGTGGTGAATGTATCTATTACTTTAGTTGACGTGTTTTGCAACACAGTTTTATTGATATAACTTTTGCATGCGGTGTTATTTTTCAGAGGCGAAACTGGTTGCAAGCCTGTTATTTATGCCGTGAGTCGAGATGTCGCTCTGGGCCGTAAGAGGCGCTGACTTGTTGTTACAATGCGACCAGTGGACTAGTTATGTGGAGACGGTGAGAGGTGCTGATTGGTTGGCTCCGGTTGGCTGGTGGGCTTACTCTGTGGCGCCAGTGCTTGGTCTCTTATCATGCTCGGCAGGGCTTGTAAATCTTCGGCTTGTACATTGAGCCTGGGGTTGAATTCTTTCATGTACAGTGCTTCAAGTATTGCAAGGCGTCTCGCATCTGTACACATATCTAAAATTTCAGTGTTTTCTTCCAGGTCCTTTCTTGTGATCTTGATGCCGAGCTGCTGTTTTAAGTGCATTCTTGGGGATCCGGGTGTTAGGTAGAATGTGAGCCGTAGAGACAGCTTCGTCGTCGTCATGCCGATGCAAGCTGAAGGGAGGACTTCACAGTTTCCTCATTCACAGGTCAACATATACACGGTGTGTGGCTTCTGGGTTTTCTCTCTTTCTATGCGGAAACTGTTTCCGAGTAGGAAGTGGCTTATTTTTTTGTTCCTGTAGTCCCTTTCTGGACTTGATATTTCTTCTCACTATTTGTGTAATGATTCTTTCATCTTTTTGTGTGCTGTGGAAAAGCAGGTATGGTAGTATATGGTGATATGATGAGAGTAGAGTCCTTATATCGGTTAGGGCATTCGTTCCTTTCATTATGACAGTGCCCAGGGTTAGTTGGCTTGATATACACTGTTGTATTGAACTTCACTTACTGTTCCTTCACGAAGACGTCGAGGAAGGACATGATATCGTTTATACTGTGTTCTATGGTGAAGTTCAGCCCATAAATTTCTTCAAGGCAATGGTTGAACTGGTCAGCACCAACGTTGCTTGTAGTCTTGATGAATATGTCGTTAATATAACGGCAATATATATCATGCTTTTCAGTCCTTTTAAACCCTATTCCTCCATGCAGCCCATATAGAAATTGGCCATGAGTATAGAAAAGGGAGAACCCATGGCTATGGTTTCCTCGAGGACAGGTAAAAGGACCTTCATTGTGTAGCATTTGATTAGTCCGAGTAGTGAAATTTAAAGTCGAGTTGGGGTGCAGAGTCGTTATGGTACACTCTTTCAATGATGTGGTCGATGGTGCGCTTGACATTGGTAAAAAGTGATTCCACGTCAAGTGAGGGAATGATACCATCGGCGGTGTTGCTCTTGAGGATGTGGGAAAAAAAATCAGATGCAGACTGCATGCTTTAGGAGATAGGAGCATAAGGCGCCAGCATGGTACACAGCTTTTTAGCGATGTGGTACGTTGGTGTAGGTATTTGAGAAATTATTAGGCGCAGCTTATTTCCTGCTTTGTGTTTAAACGTTATGATAACGGTAACCCATGCTGTACTCGCCTACGAGCTATTACTCGTACTTTAGTTGGCGTGTTTTGCAACACTTGAGGTTGTTGCTGCTAACGTCGCATTCAGCTATTATCTTGTTGAATTCGGTCTTGAGCGCTCCTGTGAAGACCTTGGTGATCTTGGCAAATTTTGCCGTGTCGCCTAGAAGGTCGTCCATCTCCTTGAGATACTCGGGAGTGTCCATGATGACGTAAGCTGCCGTCTTGTTTGCTCTTCTGATTGTGCTATCGGGATAGGATTTAAATTGCTGCTTCAATAAATTTCTTCTCGAGTATACTGCTCTTGTGACTGCCTCGTTTTGGATGCTTCTGCTATGACTACTTGCTTGAACGAAGGGTCGATGGTATCTCTGCCTTTTTTTTATAATTTTTCGATGTCGTCGATGAGCGCCTCACATTCTATTCGCTTCTGGAACTTGTTTTACTTGGAGGGAACATGGCAGATGAGGCCTGTGTTTAGTAGCTCCTTTTGTTCCGGGGTGAGAGTTTTCAGGCTAAATTGATGTAGCCTTTAATAGGTCATGGGCATTTCATTTGATCTCCATTTAGGGCAAATATTTTTATTTTTATTTTTTTTAGCCGTGATGCCATTTTTGTATTTGTCTATACATTCTATAAACATTTTGTCTATATTCTTTTTAATATCGACATCAGTGTCAGCTTTTTTCCATTTCTCATCCATCTGACAATAAGTTGACTGGAACTCTTTTATTTTGCCCTTTAGTTCAGTAATTCTTTTCTTCATGTGGCTCTTTCTTTCTTCGTCACTGGGTCTCTGCCTCCTCCTTTTGTTTCTGACTGTCCCATCACTAGAGATATTGAACATATATATGGGCAGGAGACTCTCTTTTACACATGATTCATTAAATGTGATCGCTAGGTCAGCATTGATTATTTTCTTAAAGATATTTTCTTTATACTTTATAAGAGTCTTATTCTCTTTTGAAATATGCTTGATGACATAGCTACGACTATATATATATATATATATATATATATATATATATATATATATATATATATATATATATATATATATATATATATATATATATATATATATATATATATATATATATATATATATATATATATATATATATATATATATATATATATATATATATATATATATATATATATATATATATATATATATATATATATATATATATATATATATTGTAATGTACAGCGAGATGAACTAACATAAGATTAAGAAAGTAAGTATGCATGAGAAAAGGATGAGAGAGAGAGAGAGAGAGAGAGAGACTTAGACGCGCCCTGGTCACGTACGTACTCAACCTGAAACTCTTAAGATATTTATCTGCGCAGTTATTCATGTTACTCACTTAAATTTCCTTACTTCCCTTTATCCATTTAATTTAAGACTCATCCACTATTTAGTAAAAGCCTTGCGCTTGACAAAGAAACAATCAGCATTCATCTAACCCACTTTGTTTATTTTTTTAAAGTAAAATGTTTTATTCAAGAAAAGACCGCGCGGGGAGCGGGTGTGTGTGAATTGAATTGAATTGAATTGAATTGAATTTATTGAGTAAGCTCAGACTTTACATAAAAGTATGGAGCACAGCTCTCCAGCAAAAGAATACAAACATTATATACAGAATTATATACAGAATGTGCATAATATTACATAAGAAAAAAATACATACAAATTAAATACACTGTAAGCAATAGCAAAAAATTAATAAAAAGAAAAATGTGTATGCATATATAATGATACATACTATTACTAATTAAGAAATTAGAAAAACTATTGACCTGTTTTGCACACTATTTATCTAAACATGCGTAGCACCATCCTTAAAAACAAAGATAATTTCTTCATCACACTTTAACTTGTACTTTGCATGAACAAAACATATTTGAATTGTGTTGGCCTATTTATGTAATAATTTGGTATATACATATTACGTAACCTAACAATTTCCACATTCGTACATTCAAAAGAACATGAAATTAATCTCCTACTACCTCAACATTACACTTGTTACATATCCTATCTTCTCTACTGACACCTTGATACCTATCAACATTTACAGGAAGTCTATTATTACAAGTTCTAAATTTAGTCACTAATAATCTGTCACCCTTTGTTAACTTTTCTAAATACTGTTATCTGTCAAAATCTGTCTTAAACACCCTATAATTACTACTTAATGATTTTGTTTCTAAATTATGATGCCAAGTTACAAGCCACTGATCTTTCAATCTCTGTTCCACAGCTTTCTTCACCCATCTTGAATTAGGAACATCTTGCATCAACCACATACCAGACATTCCACAATCATTGCAAATATTCTTTATACAAGCTAACCATGGAGAAGTACAAAGCCCTAACTTATCCAGCTGCAATAGACATTGGTACATTACATAACACAATTTAGTATTTTTACCTGAAATTAGCCTAGACCAATAACCTATGATTTTTTTCTTTATATAAATATCAAGTGGAAATACACCCAGTTCACCATACACCATGTCATTACAAGTATTCTTATGAACACCCCAAAACCTGTTTTAAAAATTTCATGTACATATACTCTAACTCCCTAGCAATATAGTAACCCCAAATTTCAGATGCATAAGTCAATATAGGTAACACCGTGGCGGTAAATAATTCAAGTTGTATATCCATTGGCAAGTCAAACTTCCTACACTTACTTATTAATGAGTACATTGCTTTTGTGGCTGTCTCTTTTAGCTCCAGCTCACCTTTGCGAAACCTCTCATTATAATTTATTAACACTCCAAGATACTTATACTCTGTCACTACTTCAATGTTTTCACCACCAAATTCAAATTCATAGTTAGATAAATTTTGCCTTCCCCTACTAAACATTACTACTTCTATTTTGTTACAATTTAGCTTCAATTTCCATTCATTACAATATAAATTCAGAGCAACCAGTGCCTGCTTCATTCCATCCTCAATGTCACACAAAATAACTGTATACATGCATACATAATAACAAATAGTTTAAGATACATGTTTAAGAAATCATCACCAAAATTTACATAACTGCAATTATATTCAATTAATTTACTTTCAATATCATTCACATAAAAAGCAAAAAGCAACGGTGATAAATTTTCCCCCTGTCTTAACCCTACATTGCAAACAAAGGTGTCTGAAATCTCCTGGTTAAGCATGACACATGATCTGATATTATTGTACATATTTTTTTTATTACATTTAGAATTTTCCCTTGCACCTTTTCCTTCCCAAGCTTACACCAGAAACCTTCACGCCATACCATATCAAAGGCTTTCTTGTAATCAACAAATAAACAAAATAGCTTTCGTTTTTTCCAGTTAAATAAATCGATTACACATTTCAACAGAAATATATGATCCAGAGTAGAATATCCATGTCTGAAGCCCGCTTGTGTTTCATTAATGATAGATAAGGTGTTTGAATAATCATTAAGTCTTTCATTAAGTATGGAGGTGAACAGCTTCCCCATGCAGCTAAGTAAGGTGATGCCCCTGTATTTACTAACATCCTGGATGTCTCCCTTGTTTTTATAGAGTGGCACTATTGTACCCACCAACCATTCAGCTGCCATGACACCAGTATCAAATATTTTATTAAACATTTTAACATAGAGAGGACACAAAAGATGCTTAGTACTTTTAATATATTCATTTAATATCATATCAGATGCTGGGGATTTGTTTTTTTTAACTTCTTAATATTCCTAACTACCTCTTCTTCACTTATAGGATCATTAAGTATTGATAAAATTTCATCATCCGCACGGTCTTCATCATTTGTAATATTCACATCACTATTGTCAGAATTTTCATCACCCGCTAGCCGCTTAAAATGCTCATAGAATTAATTTAGTGTTATGGAGATCTGATAAGTTCTTTTCTGACTATTTAAAATTTTCCAATATGCTTTAGGGTCATCACTTATATTTTCTAAGTTTCTTTATTAAGTTATCTCTCTCCTTATTCTTCACTCTTTTTAGATTTGCTTTGTATTTCCTGCTTTTCTCGATTATGTTAAAATTTACACTATTTCTATGCAAATGATACCTCTGTCTAGTTTTATGGTATTCCTTTCTAGATGCCCAGCACTCTTTATCATATCCCACTGAGGTGGCATTATTGGACTTTTTAATGAATGATCTTTTCTTATATGGTGGGAAAGCTGCAAGTGCCGGCTCAATCAGTATTTGTTTTAAATCTAGATTAATATCATCCATGGGCAGTTCATCCACTTTTGCAATCAGTTCATTTATCTTAGTTTCATCAATATTACTCACATATAAAAATCGTTTTTCAACATTTCATTTACTTAGCCTTACAGTTGATTGTCTTGATTCCTGTGCCTCTCGGTTTACAACAGGCACCGTACTTTGTATCTTACATTTGATTCTTGCATGTAGTCCACAGTGTACATCAGACCACAAAGGTTCATAATCTAATACTTTAGAAATTACAACATACTTCATAATCACAGGTGATCCTAAAAAATAGTCAATAGTTGTATTGTGTGTGGTAGTAGGTTTGCCAATGCTGCAGTCCTCCCCTAACCTTCCACTGAATATAAAACCTTGGTGATTCTTACAAACATCCAACAACTTTTTTCCATATGAATTCCTATCTGGGGTTAAGTCCTGGTTTGCTCTAGTCTCAGTTATTCCAAAATCAGTTAAACTTACAGACACAGCGTCCTCAGCAGTATCAGAAGGAACATCAGACATAGTGAGAGTGTGAGCATTAAAATTGCCACAAAGCACATGCACATAATCATCATATGAGTAAGTAAGCAAAAAAATAATCCAGTTAATCATAGTGCTCTTCATTATCATATCTAGAGTGTGAGGGGGGAATGTAAACACAGTTTATTACCAGTTCCCTACCAAAAATTACACTATTTCTATCAACTTTAATTGAAAGTAAAGAATCATAAGTGTTACTAATATGCCTCCACTTAAAACTATCCATTTTCTTGATGGCCATGAGTAAACCCCCAGATTTAAACCTACTTAATTTTCTCCTGTTCTTAAAGACAATGTGAAAGCCAATATTTTCCATACTATTTTTTTACATTAATCATATCAGTATCATCACACTTAGTTTCACATAAACAAATCACATCATAATCTTTAATAAAGCTAACAAAATCCATAGATAAAAACTTTGACTTGATACCACAAACATTAAGAGACAAAACATTAATATAATCCAGGGGAGGAACAAACTGAACAGAGTTAATATTATTTACACTAAGTTTATTATCATGCCCAAGTATGTGCTGTGCCCCAGCGCCATCCTAGGTCCTTGTTAAGTGATCTAGATTTAACCTTTCCCAATCAGGAGCAGAAATACCAACCTTTTCTAAGTCATCAGGACAGTTTATAACTACAGGTCTACCCCCACTGTGCAACCATGCAAGAATGCTCCCCTCCCTTGTGGACACATTTTTCACTGTTTCTTGCTCCTTAACCATATTCAACATTTTAGCCCTTAATGAGGTCATGTCATCATTTATATACACTGTTTTTTGCCTACCTTTGAGTTTTTTTTTCTTATTTTGCATAATTTCATTTCTTTTCTTTCGGTGGCAAAACCTCACAATCACTGGCCTACCTCCTTCTCTGGGCCTCCCCAAACGGTGAACAACAGAAATGTCATCCTGCTCAATTTTCACTCCAATAGCATCAGAAAATTCTATAACTTTAGCTTCCAGCACCTCCTCACTTTCGTCCTCTTCTTCCTCTAGTCCAGAAATATGTAAGTTCTCCTTTCAGGAGTACTGCTCCATCTTGTCGCTTTCATACTTGAGCAGGAAGAAATTCCTCTGCATTACTGCGATCTTATTTTCTAGTTTATCACTGAATTCCTTGAAAGCAGTAGATACAGCCATAGATACAGCGACCGAAATTATGCTGGCTAGGCTGGGTAGCATAACAACAACTGCATCCTTAATCGTCTTACTTATACTTCTGCTTTCCCTTCCATCAATGCTGCTGGTTATATTAGCAGGCTCGTTTTCTACCTTTTTCTTCAATAATTCTTCAAGTTCAGACCCAATGAAGTGTGCCATTGCTGTGTGGAGTTCAGCAATAGAATTTCTTTACATGTATAGGTCGGTGAGGGTGGTACAGTGTATATGTGGCAGCACCACAACATCTTGTTTACCTTCTGTGGCTCACACAACAGTACAGGGAAGACTTGATAATACCTTCAGTACTGGCAGTAGAAATGTTCCTTAGGCCATGTAACACGTCACATCAGTAGTCAGGTACTCAGAAGTTCATTTGAAAGCAGTAGTAGCTCCCAGATTATGGTCGTATCGGAGAAACTCCCTCAAAATAAAGAGCTGGCTGTGTGTGTGTGTGTGTGTGTGTGTCACACCGCCACCCACCCTTTTTTTTTCCTTGTATCCCCTCTACTTAGCAGTAGCCCGGGAAGGTGGTTGGAACACTTTCCTATGCAGTCACAACCCAGCAGTTGGAAGCAGCAGACGTACTGAGACGTGCTCTAATATATGAAGAAGACTAAGGCGGTATAATAGTTAGCCAGGTCAGTTTCCTTAAGGGGATAAGTGAGTCATTACCGGCCGTGCGCCCAGATCTATTTATATGGACAAGGAGTCTCCATAGTAGTCTGCCAATAAGAGTAGTTGTGAATTATGCACTATACCTAGGGAAGTGACTCCTCGCCTGTGTGAGAGTACAGGTTGAACTGGCGCAGTGATTAACTCTTTTGTGTGTTTGTGGGCACTCTTTTTGCTATAGTTTCTGGTGTCTGTTGTTAGTGACCTTGTTTGTCTTAAAAGCTACTGCGGGCTGATGCAGTTCAGCTTCAGAGGACCTAAGTAATTGGCCACATAGTAAACTTTACTCCCTTCTCAGGTCCTTACAAGGTCTGTCGCCCAGGTGGCTGTAAACGATACTACTCGGCTTGAGGCTATAACACTTTGGTGGGCAGTGGGAGGACTGTCCTAACGGGGTATTACACCTCAACCATATAAGTGTTATTTAATGTTATATGTTTTTTTTTTCCTATACATGGTTATCGATTCTTCTTTAGCCGTGGGTGTTAAGTGTTGTTTCGAGTATTTTCCTTGCCTGTGGGTTTGTAAAAATAGTCTGGTGACCTCCACTTAGTGTGACCTGGAGTTACGACCGTCATTAATACGGCGCACGAGTCACAAGAGACCCTGTACACCCTTCTGTGAGCCCTGTACTGAGTCCACGTAAGAGGTAGCTCAGTGAAGCTAGTCCATATATATATATATATATATATATATATATATATATATATATATATATATATATATATATATATATATATATATATATATATATATATATATTGTACCTATAGGTAGGTAGAAATAGATAGGATTTTTGTTCATGTAGTGTCGGAAAGTAGTAGTAGAAATTTAGAAGTGATAGAAACCATTGTTTTACATTGGCTGAGATACGAGTATCACCACCTAACACAAAATGGTAACGAGGTGCTGATATTATATCTACGTTCGCTGGTTGTTGTCGGCGGTACCTTCCAGAGGCAGTTAGCAACCGGCTGGGCGTGCAGCAGCAGTAGTGCTACCATGCAAGCCTTCCAGTGTATCTCTGCTGAACTCAATGCTATGTGTGCACAAACTCTAAACAAATTCTAAAACTAAGTGATGTCACTGTTTAACTGATAAGAAAACACAGTGACGTATTGCTAGTCTCTCCAGTAATCAGAGACCTAACACCACCACGTTACTATAATATCTTGTAACGAGTGAATTGTATATTGTAAATTTTGTGAATTGTATTTATTGACTTGATTCAAACTTTCTTTCAAGCCTACTCACATCATGCTACCTTAAATGCAAGTATTCTTGCCACTGGCTTGACAAACAGCCGAGTAGGGGAACACAAATGGGGTCGCAGCTTCGGTTAAATCTCTGTGCGAAAACTGTGCCTAAAATCCCAATAAACTACGTGAAAAACGTGGGTGAGTGAAAAACACTAAACATTGTGGATTGGAGTGAGTGAACAAAACATTAAAGTAAGTAGAGAACCACGAGGAGCACTGTTTCGTTGTCGTTAGCACAAGGTATTCAAAACAGTGGCCTTGTGTACCGCTCGAGATCCCACTCACACCATTCTCGCCTGACGAGATTAACCCTTATAAACTCTCTACTTAAGTGCTTCTTTTCCTTCCCACAATTGTGGCAGTTACTGAGGCATGGCAGGTTGTTCCTGAGGTGTGCACGATGCAGGACTACCAGCTCTACCATCACCTCAGGACAGGGCGCAGGGGAGGGGGGGGGAGTGGCCGTTTTCTGCAGCTCTGCCCTCAGCCCCTCACACCTCCCTGACGATATTCCTGCCGGAGTAGAAGTCCTGTGGGTGAGAGTTACTCCCCCCTGCCATCCCAGCAACATAGCCTCCATCATCGTGTGCGTCGTGTACCACCCCCCACGAGCCACCACAGCACAGTTACTCACCACTCACATCATTGACACTGCTGATGCCCTGAGGGTGAGGTATCCTGCCGCCAAGCTAGTCATCTGTGGGGACTTTAACAGATTAGATATCAGCGATATCCTACACCAGCTACACCTTAACCAGGTCGGGGACTTCCCCACCCACCAGCAAGCCATCCTCCACCTTAATACTGACGGACCTGGGCCAGCAGTACTCGCCCCCAAAGCCGCTGCCTCCCATGGGACAGAGCACCCACCTCTCCATACTGTGGACACCCACACCCGCCACCTCGACCTCCCGGTCAGCTGTCACCAGGATCCACCGCCCCATGCCAGACTCAGCCATGAGGGAGTTTGGGCAGTGAGTGACACAACACCCGTGGACCGAGGTGCTGGATGTGGAGGATGTTCACTCAAAATGGCACAATTACGTCACCACCACCACAGAAGCCTTCCACCACTACTTCCCAGCCAAGAGCGTCACTGCACCCGTCTGATGCCCCCTGGATGACGCCCCGCATTAAAAGACTCATGCGTCAGCGGACCTGGGCGTTCCACTCCTGCCTGGTCCTATACAGGAAACTAAGAAACAGAGTGATCAGGGAGATTAAGGCTGCCAAGGCAAGCTATTACCAGGACAAGATACACCACCTCAAGCTGGCCATCAACAGACAGTGGTACGCTAAGATCAAAGCTTTGTGTGGCCTACAAAAGCACACTTCATCCCTCCCTTGCACCTCACACCTTCCTGCTAATCTCGCGGCTCAGGAGATGAACGATCACTTTGCTGCTATCTGCCAGACCTTTCCTCCCCTCCACACCACTCCGCTTCCTGCCTACTTCCCGCTCCCTCCCCTCCCCCCATTGTCCAGGCGATGGATGTTTTTAAGAGAATATTTAAATTTAAACGAACATCCACCACACCCACTGACCTTCCTATAAAAATTTACAAGGAGTTTGCTGTAGAGCTAGCAACACCGCTATGCTCCATAATAAACGCCTCTCTCTCCCAGCACTCTTGCCTCGCGGACTGGAAGACATCTTACGTCATACCCCCATCCCCAAAGCTTCCAGTCCACAGTCACTCAGTGACCTCAGGCCAGTCTCTATCACCCCCATCCCTAGCCTTATTTGTGAAGATTTTGTGTATGGGCCTACACCAAAATTTGTAATACCGTGGATATCAGACAGTTTGGAAATATTAAAACCACCTCCATCTCCCATTACCTGACCAGCTTCCTTGAATTCATCCACAGCCACCTGGACAAGCGAAACACCTCTCTAGCTGTTGCTTTTGTGGATTTCAAAAAAACCTTTGACCTTGTTGATCACACTATTGTCATTGGCAAGGCAGTAAGTCTGGGTCTCCCTCCTAACCTGGTAGCGTGGCTAGCCGACTTCCTCACAGGGAGGCATCAGGTCGTTCGCTATCAGGGCTCTGTCTCTTAATATCCTAAAGCTGACATGTGTGATCCCTCAGGGGACCAAGATGGGTTCATCTTGCTTCCTCCTCCTCACTAATGACGCCCTTACTGACACCCCCCATCGCTGGAAGTATGTGGACGACTGCACCGTGGACGTCCCAGTTTCCAACAAGAACCCGGACTACTCATCACTGCAAGCAATTCTGGAGCGACTGCAGATGACCATCAACCACAGCAAAACTGTGGTGATGCATTTATGTACCTCCTCTGTACCAGTGCCCCCTCCCCAGCTCACAGTGAGCCCTCACTCCCTCCAGGTGGTCCGATGTGCCAAGCTTCTCGGAGTCACAGTGGACGACCAGCTGACCTGGAAGCAGCATGTCGCCAGCACCGTAAGATCCGCTACCTACAGGTTGTACATGCTGCGCAGACTCAGGTCGCTGGGGACGCCGACAGACGAGTTAAGTGGGGTGTACCTCACCTTCATCCTCCCCAAAGTCATGTACGAGTATGCCTCCCCAGCGAGGTCCTCCTCCCTCACACACACTCAACAGCTACAGCTGGAGAGTGTGCAGAAAAGGGCGTACAGGGTCATCCTTGGCCCTGCCTACACCACCTTTGACGGAGCCCTGACCACCCTGAGTCTGTCCAGACTATCCACCAGGCACCGAGAGGCTCTGGAAAAGTTTGCAAGGGGACTGCTGCATCATCCATGTCTCAGACACATGCTGCCGCCTGACGCGCCTTGCCTGATCCGTGCCATCAGACACCACAACAAGATAACGCCCCTAAAGGCGCCACGCACGGACCGGTACAAACTCAGCGCGATTCCCACCATGATGCGAGCCATCAATCAATAGTATTTCACTTTTAGATTAGACTTAGCTTTAGGATAAATGTTAAGTATTTCCCCACCCCCTCAGTACATCTTCAGTTTGTTAACTGCCTAAAGAATAAACCGTTTATTATTATTATTATTATTATTATTATTACTTTTACCATTATTATTATTATTATTATTATTATTATTATTATTATTATTATTATATACTTCATTAGATGCTTTACTTAGCAACATCACTTGTTCTTACCTTTGTGGACTTAGTGGTAAATTATTTAATTATTTTTCACTTTAATGAGTAAAGAAATATATTATGTTGAATATTTTTGTCTTTGAAAAATTACAGCTTGTGTTTTCTTTTAGTAAAGCTCATTTTCATTTCATATAATAGCTATATAATTTCATAAATTAATATTTTTACTAATCATTCATAACAACTCAATGTATCCTTCCATTTTACGCTATTAGTGTTGTAATTTTCTTCGAAAAAATCGTCGAAGTTTTTTTGGATTTAAAAGAAAGTTATATTAATACAACATCATAATTCTAACTTATTGCGTAGCCCCTGCATGTTTAAAAAAGGGAATTAGTGCAATTAGCTGGGGAATTTGATCGATTGCGTATTTCTCAGGCTGCTTCGTTAGAAGATAGCGAGTTTTCAGAGCCAAGTGATGTGCAGGATGAGTCTAGCGAGAGTGATGACCACCGTGAACTAAGGGGTGGTACTCGACACCGCCGACTTCGTAAAGAAACCATGTCTAAATCGCCTACTAACATAATGTCTACCGCAACTAACACAGCCACTACCTCCCACAGTACTGATTGCTGGACTACAGCTCATGGAAGGTGCAACGAGAGTTCCTCTCTACCACCACTGATTTAATGCCATTTTCGAGATCTGATTCAAAGTGCATATCCCGAAAATTCATTGTTCAGTGCGAGAATGTAATGGCCCAAGTTTGTATCACCGAGTCGGGTGATAAAATTCCTTTTGTCAACACAAAACAACCTGGCTCTCTGTCCCTTTATTTAATGTACTCAAGTACATTCACAGAGCCAACAGAGAACCAGGATTATGACACATTTAAAAATCACTCCCTGGAAACCTTTGAAGATTATGCCAAAACTCATGGTCCAGAGTATAAATGAGGCGCGCGGCGCAACAACGACGTAACCGAGAAATGGAAGTTTCGAGAAAAACGTGCTCAAAGTTAAACACTGATTGCGCACAATAGGATACCCTTAAATAAGTAAGTATTATACATCATTTGAAAGGTCTTGGGTAGTTCTGTTTGGGGATGTAGGTTTCGAAGTGATAGGTGACGATTTTGGGTGGATGACTTACGCGTTAATTAACGCGTATACCGTAGGTAATAATTTTTTTTCCCGATATTGTTTTCATTTGTTAATAATGTGTTAGAGCCTATTACACATAGTATTAGGTGAAAGTTTCATGAAGATTGGTACATAAATAAATTTTTTATGAATTTTTTTCCGAGCGTAAAAAATAAAACTTACTCATTACCGGCACGTTATTACTCCTACCATAACTTTGACGTCCTGCTATGACTAACAGTGTGTAATGCTGATAATTTTATGTTTGTGCATGCATTCTGGTAAGTATTAATGGAAAGCCGCTATGTCAAGAACATTATGAAGAAACAAATTTTTTTTTTTTTTTTTTTGTATTCAATGAATATAGTTGGCTCTCATCCTTTACACTGGCTTGAGACAGTTAAGTTGATTACCAGGATACGTCTGTTTGATCCTGGCAATGCCCTTAGCGGATTTACCAACCCTTTAAATCCCCCTTCAACCCACTAAGTCGGGTTGACTGGGGATTTAAAAAACTTACGTAAGGCTGGTGGCCACAGCAAGATGCTGTGACACTTTCGTCTGCACTCTAGTAGCCATAGTTGCGTAAAGAGTCACGAGAAAGGTAGTGTGCGTCTGTGCTCGGGCGTGTTAAAGGGCAGAGTGGATGAGCACATGGTGAGTGTGTTGTCACCATGGCAACGGCGCTGGTAAACATGGCAGCGGTGCTGTGATTGGCTCGCCCGCGCCGGGCGGCTGCAACCGCGCCGCTGATTGGCCATACGCACGTGAGGCTGGGAGGACCAGGTTGCGTCGTTGTTGTACCGCTTTCGAGATGTTAGTCCAGAGAAATTTTCTCCGCACTACGCTCGACTTTGAGCCTTAGTACAGGTGCTTAGATGGTCGAATATGACTTGGCCGACATCACCACGAGACTTTTACACCCTTCTACCACACGGAGCAGGCAAAAACACGGTTACGTCGTTGTTGTACGTACGTCGTTGTTGTACCGCGCGCCTCAAATACAGTTTGTGAGCGCCTGGCTCAGTCTACTTACGCGAAAGGAAGACTTGAAGCACACGTCATTGCTAGTCAAGCAGTTGGAGACATTGTAAGAATCCAAAGGGACAATGGGTGAATTAATCGCGACAAATGCTCGTTATACGGCGTCTACCGTCGCCGCCACTCGGCCAGTATCTCCCGGACAAGACCCAGATGTGGAATCTTATACCGCTGCGGTCAGAGACAACACAGCAGTGCTGACGTGTCATTATTGCATTACACCCAGACACACAGTAAACAGGTGCTTTGTCAAAAAGAAAAACAAGAAAAAACTTGGAAAAGCACCACAAACCGGTGTCAATCCTCAGCCCTCGGCAGCTGTTTCAGTTCCAACTTCAAGGACAAGGGGGTGATGCTGTGGTTCGTCCTAAAATGACCTCAGTGTCTAACCAAATAGTTAACAATAGTACCACTCAGGGAAATGCCATCACATCTTCTGGTGTAACTGCTAAATACTGCCGCGTGCAAAACACTAGCACACATTCTACTGATGAGTGTAACACGGTGGAAAACTTGCGACAAAGGGTGGACACACAAAGAACCAGTGGCGCCTCAGGAGGTTCTCAGTCGGGGGAAGCCACGTGCCCCATCCGGACCAAACAGGTTAAACATCAAGAGAACAAAACCGCAGATGAGAATTGCTGAGCCAAAAGAAGGGGTGATTCGCGCTGTACGAGTACTCAGATGAGTGCAATGGTTCTCTCAGAACAAGTAGGGTTTTTGAATGCTCCATTTGTCGTAGACACCAGCGCGTCGGTAAATGTGCTGTCAGAAGAATCCTATTTAGCCCTTAAAAGCGCGTCTCGTGGCGGACGTTATCCTCTAAAACCCAATGCAACCAACATATGAGGTGTTTCGCATACCCCTCTTAAAATGGGTGTTGTTTGCCTCCCTATTAGGCTGGGTAAGAACTGCAAGGTTATGAGAATGGATTTCTATGTTATCTCTGAAATCAGCTTGCCTTCAGATGGGCTTCTTGATTTAGAATCATTAAAGGTAAACCACATGGAGATTCACCCTCAGACAAACTCAGTGAAGATCGGAGTGAGATGTTTTAAGTCGATGGGTAAATTCAAGCGCCTCATATCTCCTTCACACCCTGTTAAAAACATCGCTTCAGCTCCTTGACACCAAAATATTTCTGGCGCTCAAACATTAAAAAAAATAAATAAATAAATAAAAAAATCACATCCAGGTTCATACCAAACTGACATTTCGCCTGAAACAATTTACGAAAAAAATCACAACTGGTTGGAAATTAATTAAAGCCACGGTAATAGGCAATCATTTCATTCCTGACCGTACCGTTCATATACCAGTATCCATTCCAAATTTCCCCATCGGCTGTGTTGTTTGCCTGGAAGGCCCCAGTCGAGTGAGAAGATTCGCTGTTGAGCCTACATTAAACACAGTCCATGAGGACAGTCTGTCAGCCACTGTTCTTGCAGGAAATATGTCTGGTGGTCCGATAAGATTGAAACAAAGAGTATTTCCTACCCAGGTTTTAGTTTATGATCAAAAGTCTTGCCTAAGGCCTTGAAGATTTCTGCTGCTTGTGTCGCTTCGGTCCATAGAACCGCCGGTGATATCAAGCAGGGTACGGGCCCTACCATTAGTTCGTTTGTCTACGTCGTGGACTACCCGGAGTCGAAACACTCGTTGCTGGAACTCCTGCGACGTTACAGGGACGTGAATGCATTACCCGGGGAATCCTTTGGGAGCACTCACAATGTTCAACATTACATCAAACTCAAACCGCATACACAACCTGTCTACATCCCAAAAAGAATGCCACTTATCGACCTGTGATTGATTTTAGTCAGATAAGTAGGATATGTGATTGATTTTAGACAAGTAAATAAAATCACTGATGATGATCGTTATCTTTTTCCTGCCCTGAAGAATCTTCTTATGTCTTTAGGAGGAGGAAACGGTGTTTTTTCAGTAGCCTAGACTTATTGACTGGCTACTGGTAGGCACCCCTACCAGAGAAATAATTGCATTCAGCTCATCTAAAGGACATTTTGAATGGTTACGCATGCTTTTCAGATTAATTCTGCGCCAGTTACCTTCCAAAGGTTAATAAACACCTTATTTGCGTCCATGATTGGTGATAATGTTTATACCTACGTGGACGACTTGATAATCTTCAACAAAGATACTGTCTCCCACTTCACCAGCTTAGAATCGCTCTTGCTGAGGTAGAGAGAAGCAGGACTCAAGGCAAAATTATCTAAGTATGATTTCCTGCGTAAATCCATGTCCTTTTTAGAACATGTCGTTGATGCTGATGGTATTCACACTATGGATGATAAAGTTAAAGCAGTTAACTTTCCAACCCCTAAAACTGTAGATAATACCCGACCCCTCTTAAGGTTATGTGAATACCACAGATCATTTATCAAAGGTTTTGCCAACATTGCGTTGCCTATAGGTACATTGTTAAAGTACCTTTCCATTGGAATCCTGCCCAGGAACAAAGATTCCACCATGGAAGTTTCCTATACTGCATGAACAAAAATCCTACCTATTCCTACCTTACCTATCCTTACCTACCTATGGGTACAATATATATATATATATATATATATATATATATATATATATATATATATATATATATATATATATATATATATATATATATATATATATATATTCGCCTAAAGATGACCTCAGAGATAGGTCGAAACGTCGCACAGTCAACTTTTGGACAGCTTTTCGGAGCCAATAACACTCACAGGAAAAGAATTTATAAAAGAAAAAAAAAAAAGAATCAAAACCTAAACAATGTTTAAGTTATTCTTGCATTTTACCTCGTTTGTAAAAACAAAAATAAATAAATAACACTAGCAGGAAAAAGAATTGATTAGATAAAAAGAGAAAAAACGAATCAAAACCTAAACAATGCTGAGGCTGCTCTTACATTTAACCTCGTTTGTTATATATATATATATATATATATATATATATATATATATATATATATATATATATATATATATATATATATATATATATATATATATATATATATATATATATATATATATATATATATATATATATATATATATATATATATATATATATATATATATATATATATATATATATATATATATATATATATATATATATATATATATATATATATATATATATATATATATATATATATATATATATATATATATATATATATATATATATATATATATATATATATATATATATATATATATATATATATATATATATATATATATATATATATATATATATATATATATATATATATATATATATATATATATATATATATATATATATATATATATATATATATATATATATATATATATATATATATATATATATATATATATATATATATATATATATATATATATATATATATATATATATATATATATATATATATATATATATATATTATATATATATATATATATATATATATATATATATATATATATATATATATATATATATATATATATATATATATATATATATATATATATATATATATATATATATAATTTTTTTTTTATTATGAGACAGAGTGAAAAATGAGAACACAAAAGTAAATTTTTACAAGAATTTTATTTGAAAACATACATATCAGTTACATGGCTGGTGCTACTTGCCGTGAAGGGTAGATTCAATGTTCGGCACGATGGCTGATGTGGATAACATAAGGATATCGTTGAACGAACGAACGAATTGGGGATAGGAAAGTTGGATGAAAGAAGAATTTGAGAGAGAGAAGTGTGTTAAAGTTGGAAGTGGAAGTACAGTTTGAGATGATAGATGACGGGCAGTCCGTCTTGCTACTTAGTTAATTTTCTCCTATTGGCGCCGCCGGGCGTGACTCAGCCAGAGTCTCCGTCTCAGGTAGACCCCTCACAGTGCCTCTATATCAGTATGGTTATGGAAGTGCTTCCATCTGACACTGTGACTCAGGGTGCAGCCGCTAACTCTCGACCTCTCTCCGCTGCCGGGTGTTTGCAAACAGAGCCGGTGACCACCACCCCTTACCGGGATGGGGGTTGTTCTACGGTGAGCCTCCTGCTCTTCCTAACCGCACGAGTCAACACCCCCACCCCGACAACTCAGGGCGCGGAGCAGAGGTAGAGGAGTACAGGGAAGAGACTTTTAATCATCGATTGGCCTTGATTTGTGTCATGGAAGTGATTTTGTATGTTTCTAGTGTGAATTATATAGTTTTTATGTTTTTGTTTTATGTTTTATGTATATGCTGTGTATATTGGGAGTGGATTGATTTTATTAAGATATGTGATTGGCCTTTTAAACCAGTTGTGGTCTCTTGTTTGCTCGTGGTCTGTAGTTGCGTTTTTGTAGTGTGTGTCATCTAGTATTTCTTCTAGTTTGTGTTTGATTTGGTTGCCTCGTTTATGTAGTGTGAGGTTGATAGGTAATAAGTTTGCTTGTGAGTGTAATTCCTCTGTTGTTTTTGTATATGGGTATTTTTCATTGTATGTGAATCTTAGGGCCTTGTTTTGGATTCTTTGTAGGGATAGCATTTGTGAGTTTGATATTGCATTGAGTGTGTATGTGGGGTAAGTTAGGATGGGGAGGACACATGCTTTTATCAAGTGTAGTTTTATGTTGCTGTCTAGTTTGTCAAAGCGTTTAGTTATTTTAAGTGCAAGAGTAGCTTTTTTGGAGATGTTTGAGATGTGTTTTGTATAGCCTTGTGTTCCTATTTTCAGTCCTAGTATGGAGGCTTTGTTTGCATATGGAATATTTTCTCCATCTATGGTGACAGGTGTTGTCTTTTTTTATGGCAATGGGGAGGAGAGTGAATTTTGATGTATTAGTTTTTATCTTCCATTTCTTTTCGTAATTGCTTATGTGTTTTATTTCTCTTTCAATCTTTCTTGCTAACATGTGTCTTGATTTACCTGGTTGGATGATTATTTGTGTTATATCATCCGCATACTGTATGTTGATTCCGTTTGTTAGTGGAGGGGGAATGTCATATGTATATATTGTATAAAGTGTGGGGGAGAGGCTGCTTCCTTGAGGGACACCACTATGGAGCTGGAATCTCGGGCCATCGTAATTTTTGAGAGAGATGGAGGCAGTTCTGTTGTCGAGGAAACTATTGAGGAGTTTTGCAAGTATAGTAGGTGTTTGTATTTGTAGTATTTTGTATTTTAAGCCGTTTAACCATACTTTATCAAACGCTTTTGAAACGTCTCTAAGGACTACACAGCATTGTTTTTTGTCTGCTATTGCTTTTGATATTGTTTCTGTTATTGTTGCAAGGGCTGTATCTGTAGATCTGTTTTTGCGAAAGCCGTGCTGTGTTGATGGAAGAATATTGTTGGATTCTAGAAAAGTACGGAGTCTAGTGTTTATTATTTTTTCATATATTTTGCTTGGTACCTCTAGTAACGATATGGGGCGAAAGTTGTTAGGGTCAGTGGTTGGTTTGTCTGGCTTAGGAATTAATTTTATTTGTGCGTGTTTGAAGGTTTTTGGGAAGTATCCCATGGAGAGAGAGACGTTAAGTAGCTTTGTGTATATATCTAGTACTTCGTTAGGGAGATTTGCTAATATAGTTTTGTTTATTTTAGTGTGTCCTGGGGTGTTGTTTTTTAGCTGTTTTATTGTATTTTTAATGTCTTGTAGTGTGATGGGAGATATGTATTCATTATTTATATTAAGATTGGCTGGGTCTGCATGTTGGTAAGGAAGTGTAAGTATTCTATTGTTGTTTATATATTCGTTTACTGTTTGGTCGTTCTCTTGATCAAAAGTCAAGTTCTCTTCTGGACTTATTTAAAAAACATTGCTCCATATTTCTCTAAAAATAGTTTCTTTTTGGTTTTCTTCGTAGATTTTGGTGTTTTCATGTATTAAGTATGGTGTTTGTCTTGTTTTGTTGCCTTTTAGCTGCTTTATATTTTGCCAGAATTTCTGTGGGTTTTTATGTAGATGATTTAGTTTCTTTATTTTATTTTCCCAGTTTTTGTTACTTTGTTGCTTGCATTCTGTTACTATTGCTTGCCTAATAGTTTTGTATGTGATGTATTTAGTGTAGGTCCAGCCTGCTATCATGCTGTTTTCTATAAGTTGCTGAGCCCACCACTGTAACTCTTTAGTTTTAGGGGTAACTAATGATTTTTGTACTGTTTTATGTTTTGTAATTGGTATGTGTTCTTCCATGGTTGATGTTATTGCTGTTGTCCATTCTTTTAATGAGTTTTCAAGTGTTTGTTGGTCCATATAAGGGTCTACATTGATATTTCTTGTTTTGTGTTGTGTTGTGATCTTGAATTCTTCCCAGTTTGTCTTTTTGAGTGAATATGTGGATGACGTTTCTATCTTTACCGGCTTTGCAGTGATTTTTATTATAATGGGTAAGTGATCAGATGAGGTTGTAGGTCCAGTTTGTATGTCTATGTTATGGTATGTTTTGTTGTTAGTTAGTATTATGTCTGGTGTTGATCTGGAGTTGTGAGATATAAACGTGGGGAAATCTGGTCCTATATGAGTGAGTTTGTTGATGTTTATGAGCATCATCAGGGCTTTTCCTACTGTGTTTTCCTTTTTATTATCTATTTGTGGATGGTGTGCATTTAAATCTCCTATTATGTAAGTAGGGTAGTTTTGTGAAGCAATTCTGTGAAAATCTGTGATAGGGAGGTAAGGTCTTCTTGGGGGTAAATATGTGGTTGCTATGTTGATGGGTCCTGTGTTTGTTTCTATTGTAATTTGTAAGATATCAGTATCGAAATCGTCTGTTACTTTGTGTTTGATATTTTGTTTTATTAAGATTGCCGATCCGTCATGCATTTCTTCACTGGACTTGATGAGGTAGGTGGTGTAATTGTGTAGTTTTATGTTTTCTGTTGTTTTTAAGCCGTGGCTATTAATTAGGATAATGTGTGGATCAATTTGAGAGTAAGTTGCTATTAGTGTTTGTTTGTTGGTGTTCCAGTGAGCGACGTTGTGCTGTACTATGTTAATGTTTTCTAAAGTTTTGTGTATGTTGAATGTATATGATGGTGTGCCTATTGGCTATTTTTTCTTGCTACTTTATGTTTTGGTGGGGTCAACTCACTGGGCAAGCCATTTCGTATTTTATTATATTTTTGGTCATCTGTGACCCTGAAGCAGTTGTCAAGGTTTATTTCGTTGTTTATGAGGCTTTTCCATACCTCTTCCTCTGATATGTTTTTAGCTGTAAATCTCCATTTATATGTTCCTGCTTCTATTCCTTCTTCTATTTCCTTCAGGCTTAATTATTTTCCCATTGGCCAGCCCCTGCTTTTCTTTGCAATTATTATCAATCCCAGATCTGTTCCTTTTATTTTTTCGAGTTCTGGCATTTGTTCTTCAGGATCTACGAATTCTTGTGTGTCTTCCATTGTAATGTTTGTGTCTGTGTTGTATATGTCTTTAGTCTGCGGGAGCGTGTTTGCTTGTGTGATGTTTGTGTTTTGGATGTGTGGGGACGTGCTTGCCTGTTTGGTGCTTGTGTTTTGTGTGTTTCCTTGCTGTTGTTGTGTTTGAGGTTGTGTGTTTGAGTTGTTGCTGTTGGTCATCATTGTGAGAATCTGCTTAGATGGCGGGTTTGGTGGAAGATTTATTTTTGGGAGGTTGTTAAGTGTTAGTGCTCTGTTGAACTCATCATTGTAAGTCCCTGGGTTTACAGCATTTATCATATGTGCGTGAAGCATACATGAGGTAATCTTGGCACATGTGTCCCTGTCGAATGGTTGCTGTGTGGGTGCGCTGTAGGTGTTAGCATTAACTGTCTGGCTGTATGTTTTGTTTGAGTTAGTTGGTGTTTGCTTTCTTTTTTGTTCTATGACTTCCTTCCTTTTCTTACACTTGAAGGCCAGAGTTCTGTGAGGTTCGTTGCAATTGATGCATTTTTTTGTGGTGTTGTGGCATGTTCTCCATGTGTGCCCTGTCTCGGCACATTCTGAACATATTTCGTATGTTTTTGGTTTATCACATTTGTTGGTAGGATGATTCTCAATAGCGTAACATCTCATGCAGGTGAGGATGGGAATAAATTCTTCTATTTTTATGTTATAGTGAGGAATGCTCATATTAAATGCTAGCAGCCCTGTTTCAGTTGCTTTTCTTGCTGAGGTGGAGCTGTTCAGAGTAATTTTTATCATCTTTGTTCTGGGGATTTTAAATACATTGTCAATTCCTTCGTTAAGGAAGTTGTTTTCGTTCAAGAGCTCAGCAGTAATGTCTTTTTCGGATTTTGAGTAGATGTGGTCGTCAGTGTTGAACAAGAGAATGGTTCTTTTTGCTTTGATTTCTGGTGGTAGAACAGGCGAAAATTCTTCCTCCTTCAAGAGACTGATGGTGTTTGGCGAGATGTTGTCTGTGTCTTCATCCGTTCTAGTAATGACGGCGAAGGAGTCTGTGGTTGGTATGATCCGTGTGGCATAGATCAGTTTCTCCGAGAGTAGCCTTAGTAGTTTTAGCTTGTTCTTTGCAGAGGGGTCTGGGTGTTTGATCTTTACTCTTGGCATTTTTCTTCTTCAGGAGTCTTATGCTGAGAGCATCGAGTGGTGGTGATGCACAGTAAAAGTAATAAAAGTAAAAACCTTCTAAGACCTACAAAGGGCCAAAGGCCGACACACAAACACAGCTAAAGATAGTTTATGGAAGAAGCCTGCCTATGCGCCCCAGTTTGACGGTCCAGCTGCTAACAACCGACGTAACCGTCCTGAGGCACAACCTATCCCTAACAAGAGTGTTTGCCCGACCAATCCAAAAGGCTTAAGGCAGCCCTCTGAGGGCCCCCCTTGTGCAAGCCGCAGGGTTCACCTTGACCTTCTGCACGGACGCTAAGGGCGAAAAT
The DNA here is from genome assembly GCF_035594125.1 of Scylla paramamosain. Classification (NCBI taxonomy): domain Eukaryota; kingdom Metazoa; phylum Arthropoda; class Malacostraca; order Decapoda; family Portunidae; genus Scylla; species Scylla paramamosain. The sequence goes on along the minus strand of NC_087159.1, from coordinate 18,611,414 downwards.
GAAATACAGTACGAGAGAAAAAGATGCCTGGGCGGGACTCAATAAAGAATCCCCGGTACACAGGTCTTGGGAAACTTGCCAAGGTGGAAGTTTCCCTGGTGTGCAAAGCTGGCACGAGTATGGCTGGTAGACACGTAGACTGCGTTGGAAGATCAGTCACCTCCTGCACTGGGGGCTCGCTATCCAGCAAGGTTACTCAACCCTGGGGCCAGAGCAACCAAGCACGGGGCGAACCAGGCGAGTGCTTCGAGAGAACGTGGTCTACAATGTCTGCTGCTCGTCTCGAGTGTCTCTCTCTGCCCTAAACTTTCGTGTTTCCCAGCTCAGAACATTATGTAGATGATATCGTTGAAGTGACGACCATCTTGTATTTATATCACTCTAGTTCCACTGGAGGGGAACTCTTGAAGAGATTTCAAGGTCCCATACAATAAATTATATACTGAAAAAGAATCAAGACGTCTGAGAAAAAAAAGAAATCTTAGATAAAATTTGCTCTGCCGTAACTGGCATGATTGCAGCAATAATACAAACGAATGTTAATCATCTCCCGTGTTTTGTACAGTTTAAATCTACTTGTTCAGGGGCCATATATGATTTATATACGAGTTTTGGTCAAAATATTCGATGTACAGTTTCTGGTATCCTTACGTAGCTGCAAGCATCAGCTTTGCCAGGCGTACGTTTGTTTTGGATTTTGTGGGTATTTAAATGCCTTACGCGCTATTTAAATGGGTCAGCTGACTGGGAGTGTTGCCATATAATGGGAAGATTTTGGTTGTATTTATTTATTTATTTATTTATTATTTATTTATTTATCTATTTATTTATCTTTTATTTCCGGTACTTCCAAAATGCAGATTGTGGTTCCTGTACATTTTTCCTTCGGGAAAGAGAGGGATGGAGTTTCGCATACACACAGGAGACCCAGTCACCTAGAGTCTCTTTTGTATGTGGGTGTTTGTGTGCTGCCTTCCTTTCCTCAGGAGAAGAGGGCAGCCTGAATGAGACCACCACTGGCTGTTATTTATACCTTGTTTATCACACTTGTACCCCTTTCTCTTCCTCTTTACCACTTCCTCTAAGTACGAAATGCCTCGTGTATCACGCAATACCATTCGTTTACATGTTGCAATGTCAAGAAAGGCGGCTGCTTACAATGAACGTAGAAGAGAAGTTGCAAGAAAGAGAAGGGAGAATGACTTGATACCACCGCCGCCACAACCTGTTGCTGCCTAGACGTTGGCTATCATCTCTACCAGTTCTACCAGCTTCCATGAACCATATACAAGCTTCGCACACCCATCTACGAATTTTAGTGATCTTTCTACCAGCTTCAATGCTTCACCAACCCACTGTGATGATTCATTCACTTTCCAGCCACGAGGATCCACTAACACCTTAGGTACTGTACAACGTGAACTTTTAGCTGCTTTTAGGAAGAGACTGTTAGAACAAAAATACCAGTTTTGCCATCAGTTACCTATGAAATAGTAATTAGCAAGAGTGCTCTTGGAAAAATGGTAAATCTTATCAGGCGCAGTGTCTGCAGTGGGCGGTGTAAAGTCTCATGTAAACAACATATATTATGATGCAGATTATCTTGTGCAATGTGTTATATGTGACCATGTTATGTTGCACTGAATTAAAGAAAAAGTGAAAATAAAAAATTAGTATAGGTTTGTATGCAGCATGACTTGGGATATGCTACATCATTTGGAATACCTTTGATGAGTGTTGATACATTTGTGCTACATGAAAAAAAAAAAAAAAGATAAATAAAATGGAAGAACTGCCTAGAAACAAGTATGAAGAATACAATGAACATGCAACTGGAGCCATCTTTGATTATTACCTGTCAGAGCTAAATGCCTTGCCAGATGCTGATGGAATTTTATCATATTCCTTATGATGGAACCTGGATAACCTGTGGCCACACATCTCTGTTAGGAGTAGGTGTAACAAATGAGCCTCATGCAGGTTACATAGTGGATGGCTACACCTGTAGTAAATATTGTAATGCTTGTACCTACTGGAATAATTCAATAAAACAGGATAAGTCATTTAGACCTATGTACATACAGTGGAAGAGTAAATATGACAGCCAGAAAAAAAATAAAAAAATAGTGAAGCATCAGTGAAGATGGAAACACCAGCAACTATAGCATTATGGTAAAAATTTTTATCAAAGCTCAGATATGTTGTATGTGCTGGAAATAGAGATTCTGTTGCACACAGAACTGTATGTAACATGAACAGTGGCGATGGACATATGGAGTAGATTATGCTGTTATAAAGGGGTGACTGAATCACATCTCAAAGAAGCTTAGTACAAGAATGAGGGCACTGAGAGAAAAAAAAAAAATCTGAACCTGTGCAGTCGAAAAGTGGAAAGGTGAGGATGAAAAGTAAACTTGGTAGAATAGGAAAGCTGACAGAAAAAGTTATTGATACACTTGCTGGGCATCATGGCACAACTGTAAGAAGGTTTGTGGAGAAGAGAGGAGACAAATCAAGAATTGCGGAAGTGGCATCTTACCTCCACGTCACAAGCTCAGACACCGATCCAAGGCACTTCGTGTCCAAATGGAAAGGATTTTTTTTTTTTTAATAACAGAGCTTTAGCTAATGACAGGACTCCACCATCACATGAAACAATGAAAGTGAGAATCCTTATCAGCAGCAAAAAGGACAGACAGGCAGTAGGCTGTGTATATTTCGATTGTCAATATCTTATGTTGTAATGGTAAAACATACTCTAATAACTTAACGTATCGTCAGCTAAACGTATCAACTAGATTCATGTATTGTATCTTCCAATATAGTAATACAAGTGTACTGTATCCTTGATGTTATTCAGGATGTAACTTTACCATCAGATCATGTACCTCTCTTCACTGTATTGAAAGCACCTACTATTAACTTGGACAGCCTTAATGGAATCCGTGCTTCATTGTTAGGGGATCACGCTATCTTGCATAGCAAAATTGTAAATTACCGAAAAGCTCAGTTGCATTGAGCACCATAGACCCTGATCATTTTGTGAATGAGGAATGTATTGTCACAGTGTAGCCAGCCCCTGCTTGGTGGTGACACTGACGTGGTGGTGGACGAGTTTTGTGGTGTGATATATGAGTGTGATCATAACAGTAGATCTCAGAATTATGTCCCAGACGGTAATACGGGTGAAAGATGGGAGTGTCTACTCAAAGAGAATGATGAACAATTATGAGGAGCAATTAATTGGCGTGAAGTGGAGCAGACGTCAGCTGCTTCAAGAGTTGCTTCTCCCACTGAAGATGAGTTTAAAAAAACATTTTGAACAAATATGTAACCCTCCCGGTGTGTGTGTACCTAAGTGCATGACCAAGTGAAAAAAAAAAAAAAATAAATAAATAAATAAAATAAATAAATAAATAAATAAATAAATAAATAAATGTAATAAGGCGTGTGATTCCGTTCGAATACTACCCGCTGTTTTCAAGTTGTTACCTCATGAATGGATTATCGCTTAACAGCTATTTAATGACATTTTCGTGGCCGTGTGCATCCCTCATCGTGAAACTAAACTATTTTTACGGTATTAAACGAAGTTCTCATTCAGTAACATCAAATTATAGAGGGATCAATGTCATCAACATCATTGCTAAACTATATGACAAGGTACTGAGTGCCAAACTAAAACGATGGTTCACACCACACCGCGTACAGGCAGGAAGTCTGACAGAGAGAGGATCCCACGTGGTTTTGTTTAGTTTTAAAAGAGTTAGGATGCGGTAGTTTTGAAACGGTTAGGATGCAGTATTACATTGTTGTTGCCTTTAGCAGCAAATTACCGGTTTACGAATTTTGTTAATGGCACGGCAGTTATATCCGCGTGCATAGAAATGCGTCAAGTCAAGGATCACCCACATCATGTTTGTTGTTTGTGATATATGTAAACGATTACATAACATTAAATACATATCATATGTAATATGGATTACTTCCTGGCGTGGCTACATTTACTCGTTCTCATGGATGACACTGTGCTTCTCTCCACAAGTAGGGTAAATATGTTACAGAAATTAAGCTTGGAATCAGTTTTATGGGTCTCAAGGGATGAAAATTAATAAGAGCAAGACGAAATTTTTCATAATAATGAGGATGATGCTGACAAGGACGCCAAAAAATGTTGATGTAAATGTGAGTGCGTGTGAGCATTAGTGTATTTAGGGAGCTCCTTCTGCTGACGGCTCAACAAGTACAACCATTAAGCTGCACACGCAGAGTAAAGATGTGTCATACACTCAAGTTTGTGTCATGTATTAATAAGAATAATGGTGTTCCCTTTTATGTTAAATGTAAAGTGTTCCAAGTAGCTTTTATGTCAACTATTTTATATGGATGCGAGTTGGTTCAGTGGTGATAGGAGACGTGTCAACAAGTTTATACATGTGGAGCGTCAAACAGATGTTGGGCGTTAGGAAGACGACCCGTAACGAGCTGTCTAGTGGTACTCGGCCATCCCCCTTTTCGTGCCCTCGTTCAGACCAAACAACATAAGTTTTACCGTTAAGTATGGAGGGACAGAAGGGGAATGGCTGACGATCATCTGGCTCATGCCATATGTATCACGCTGAGTAACGTCTGTCACTTCTCAATATGTAAAAGACCTCCTCAACAATGAGAGATGATGTGCATATTGCAATGAAATGAAAAGAAGACATAGTATCATAATCAAATAGTGAGATTGTATTAATCGATAAATCCTAACTTAACTATACTGAAATATGTAATTCAAAGCTAACAGTTAATGAACAGGAAGTAATTCTTTGGACTCGTTTTAAAATAAGTGCGCATTCTCTCGCTGTTGAGGAGGGACGTTGGATCGGCGAGGAAGAGGGCGCTTGCCAGTAGAAGAGCGGTTGTGCTCATGTGGACAAATCCATATCAAGCAACATGTAGTGAGTGATTGTGTTAGAACATCTCAAATACGTCAGCGTTTCAACTTGTCAACTTTTGGAAATTCAGAGAGGAGTGACATTGCCACTATGTGTACTATTGTTAACCGCATCCTCGCTGTATATATATATATATATATATATATATATATATATATATATATATATATATATATATATATATATATATATATATATATATATATATATATATATATATATATATATATATATATATATATATATATATTTCTTTATCTATTTATTTATTTTTATAATGCTCCCAGCTTTATTTTATATTTTATCTAGGATATTTGCTTGTTTTTGTTTTTATTCATTTTATTTTTTCTCGTTTTATATATATATATATATATATATATATATATATATATATATATATATATATATATATATATATATATATATATATATATATATATATATATATATATATATATATATATATATATTATTATTATTATTATTATTATTATTATTTTTTATTTATTTATTTTTTTTTTGTATACGTTTTCTTTCTTATTTTACATGTATATGTTCCTAGTGTCTTTTATACACCACTGAGTTTAGTCTTTCCCGATTTTCGTGGTACTTGGATTTTTTTTTTTTTTACCGATTTTGTTTGCTTTTATATTCTTGGATATACTCGTATATATATATATATATATATATATATATATATATATATATATATATATATATATATATATATATATATATATATATATATATATATATATATATATATATATATATATATATATATATATATATATATATATATATATATATATATATATATATATATATATATATATATATATATATTTTTTTTTTATTTTTTTTTTTTTTTTTTTGTATACGTTTTCTTTCTTATTTTACATGTATATGTTCCTAGTGTCTTTTATACACCACTGAGTTTAGTCTTTACCGATTTTCGTGGTACTTGGATTTTTTTTTTTTTTTTACCGATTTTGTTTGCTTTTATATTCTTGGATATACTCGTATATATATATATATATATATATATATATATATATATATATATATATATATATATATATATATATATATATATATATATATATATATATATATATATATATATATATATATATATATATATATATATATATATATATATATATATATATATATATATATATATATATATATATATATATATATATATATATATATATATATATATATATATATATATATATATATATATATATATATATATATATATATATATATATATATATATATATATATATATATATATATATATATATATATATATATATATATATATATATATATATATATATATATATATATATATATATATATATATATATATTTTTTTTTTATTTATTTATTTTTTTCCTGTAGTTAAAAAAGGAAAAAAAAATCAGAAACTGAACGATTAACGATTGTATTATGAATACAATATATATATATATATATATATATATATATATATATATATATATATATATATATATATATATATATATATATATATATATATATATATATATATATATATATATATATATATATATATATATAATTTATTTATTTATTTTTATTTATTATTATTATTATTTGTTTTTTTTTAAAGGTACGAAACACCACTCCCACCTAAACGAGTCGAGGAGGAGCAGGGGAACCTGGTAATCTTTCCCCCTTCCACCACCCGGGAGTGAGGGGGGTCAGATCACCGGCGCTCGTCCTGAAGGCATGGGGACTAGACAAGTTAATACTGAACGTTCTGCTGGTGTGGCTTAAGTTGTGTGTTGGCACATGCTGGCCACTTATCCAGGCCACCAAGGAAGCCGCTTATGCTACACACACGTCGCTGAGGTCATTAATGAGATCAGGCAAGCTAATATTAACAGTAATATATATATATATATATATATATATATATATATATATATATATATATATATATATATATATATATATATATATATATATATATATATATATATATATATATATTACCATTACATACTTTTATTTATTAAACGAATAAGTTACTTATTGTCTGAGGTTATGGGTGTTCCAGAACTATAAAATATAGACCTCATTTCAATATACTGCCTCTCAGTCACAGTAATTGCAGCAAGACCAGAGGACTGCAAACTTACTTAACACAGAGTCATGTTTGGTACTAGGTACTGTCTGCATTTCTCAAAGAGAACATGGCTGCCATTTGTTCAACTACTATTTATTGCCGTCAGACATACTATTGACAAGTTACAGCCACTGGAACAAAGTCATGTTTCATACTGCTTAATGTTATTTACAGTGAAATTGAAAATTTAATTTTTCCTGCTAATGGGATAACAATATTGCAGATGACACCACCAAGAGCCACACACTCTAGGATTCCTCATCCCAGCTTCTTGTATGGAGGAGGACTTCTTGCTTCATGGACATCTTAGTGGAGGTAAGATTCACTGAAAGTCGTAATCTCCTTTCATATCTTTCTGGGTTCACTCCTTTGCTATTAATCACTGGTTTCCAGCATTTGGAGGGGAATATGGTATTCTTAAAGGCTGTGAATTTTATAGGCTTCTGCAAGGATATTTTGCTTTATACGTGATGATAATTACAATTAGTCATTTTCATAATTCTTCAGAAAATGTTTATTACACGCAATTATGAATGATTTTCTAAGAATTCAGCGACATTAGTAATTATGTACAAGCAAGATCTAATATGAAGAATTTATGAAATAATTAACCTCTCGGTATTGAATCTTTGAAAATTTCCTCACTTTGAGAAAGGGGCCACCATGTACAGTGCTAGTAAAGGTGGTACAATTTAGGAACCAGTGTCATAGATAGTGTACTGTATAATATAGATAAGTAGCAGGCATTACTTTTTTGGTGATTTTATCAGTAATTAAAATTATTAGTTACTCTGTTTATTGTGTAATTCTAAACATTATTACAGATATTGCTTAGGAACATTATTCCATTAGTGGAATGTCACATTTCTCTCCTTAGTCTTTTCATCAATTGCTGTATCTCTTTTAAACTCAGTTTCCCTATCTTTTTTTTTTCTTTTGTCCTTGCAGTTAGACTAAATTCTTATTCATTCATAAATGCTCTTTTTTTTTTGTATTTCTCCTTTCTGTTATTTTACTTTAAGTGTATGTTGAAAATAGTTTGTGTTCTTTACACTTTTCCAAGACTCTCCTTCCCAAAATGTATAATTTCTTCTCTTATCCACATATATCCCCTCTTACCCCCTTATGATTTATAGTCTACTCAATTTCTGTGAAAAATAGTGATATATTACTATAGTTGTATATTGATATTTACTGTAAATACCTAGTGGAGGAATGAGATTAAGATAGCACCGGAAATTTTCTGTTGGGACAATTTAAGATGTCAGTTTAAACAATAAGTAATGTATATGCATCTTACAGGATGTTCCACAGAGGAACACCAGGTCTCCCAAGTTCTAATGTCCTGCATTTATTTTATTTATTCATTTATTTATTCATTTATTTATTTATTTATTTATTTATTTATTTATTTTATTTTCTCATTTATTTATTTATTTATTTTTCTTTTTTTTAGGATGTATTAGCAGAATTAATGAACCAAGAAGACATCCTACTCATGGTAGGCCTGGATATGAGCAGATGTGGGAGGTGGTGGCCGTCATGAACACTGCTGTCTTTAATTTTGTGGCATTAAGTAGTCTCACCCAAACCATACATTAAGCACCAGTTGTTGTTAGCCTAACCATGGCATAAATCCCCGTTATCTGACCTGGTTTTAGTTACAATTGCCCCAGTTTGCTTTTCAGCAGTTTTTTTTTTAGATAATCAGCTGCTGTCCCGTGGAACACTATCACGAGTAACCCTTTGCAGAGTTTTTTAGGAACAGATGTCTGTACATACATAGATGCAACATCATTCAAGAAACCTACTTAGTGTGTAGTGATTTTGTATCTTTGGATCTCCCAGTTTGCTTTTCAGCAGTTCTTTTTTGAGGTAATCAGTTGCTGTCCCGTGGAACACTATCACGAGTAACCCTTTGCAGAGTTTTTAGGAACAGATGTCTGTACATACATAGATGCAGCATCATTCAAGAAACCTACTTAGTGTGTAGTGATTTTGTATCTTTGGATCACTGATGACTGTTTACTTGTGCTCTCAAATTTATGAGCATGTGATTCTTTTTAATTTGTAACTTTAAAATGTTAGGAGAAATACTACTTTTATCCATTGTTATATCAATTTAGCATAAAAATAAAATAGTTTCTACAGTATTACAAGAAAAGATCGTCCTGTAGGTATGATGAAGTAATGGGTGATCTGTCCTCTGACATAGGAAATCACGTACGGAACTTGTGAGGAATGACACTGGCCTCCATTAGATCATATAGATTTGTGTCTCTTAGAACATGGAATGTTCATTAATTGCATTAGTGCTTGCTCTTTATAATGAAATGCATTGCCAGTAACACTGCATATGTTGCATGAATCCAGTAAGGTGATATGAGTTTATTTTATTTATTTTTGTTTTTAATGCGCAATCCACAACAGCTTTTGGGCATGTGCCCTGCCATTTCAGCTTTACATTTCTATACAGAAAACCTTTTATATGAAGGTATTGATTGTTGTTTTAATGCTATGTTGTGTGATAATATTGTCTTAATTAAGTGTGTGTTTTGAGCATCATTTGATGTATGAATGTATGGAAGTGATTCTATCTTAATGTTAGTATCTCTAAAATATGTAAAGAACAGGTTCTTTGGGATCCTTTTCTTTTTTTCTTTGATTATCGTTATTGTTATTGTTGTTATTATTATTATTATTATTATTATTATTATTATTATTATTAGTAGTAGTAGTAGTAGTAGTAGTAGTAGTAGTAGTATTGGTGTTGCTATTGTTATTATTATTATTAATATCATTATTATTATTATTATTATTATTAGTAGTAGTAGTAGTAGTGGTAGTAGTAGTACTATTAGGTAGCAGTAGTAGTGGTAGTAGTAGTCCTGTTATTATTATTGTCGTTTTATTAATAATACCAATAATGTTATTATCATTATTTTTATTATTATAATTTACTATCACTACTGTTATTGTTTGTGTTATTATTATTATTACTACTACTACTATCATTATTACTGTTACTGTATTAATATTTCTTTCTTTTTTTATGGAGCCGTTACATACATAAGATATTCATTATTTGACTTTATAATCAATAATAAAGTAAAAAAAAAAAAATATACCAATTTACCTTATAATAGAATTTGTAAAGGAAAAAAAAAAAAATCAGGTGGTGAAGTACCTAAGACACCCCTGAAAGCGTTTTCTTTAAATGTGTTCGTCACCGACAGATAGCAGCACCACTGCTGTCCTGCAAACTTTAATCCACACCACTACTAATTTCTTATACGTTCCTTGCTAGTGACTGACTGATTGAGGAACTATAGCAGGGCGCGTGGGACCAGTCGCCAACACAAAGTGATCTCACATGTAAATTGTAAATAATAACAATACTACTACTACTACTACTACTACTACTACTAATAATAATAATAATAATAGTAACAATAATAATAACAGCAATAATAATAATAAAGAGAAAATGAACTTAAACATATAAGTTCGCACAGATCACACCACACTCATCGCACAGATCGGCCACACCTAAGCTGCGGCCTCGCAACGAACACTACATACAGATGTGGGTGGCACAAAGCATTAAAAAAAAAAAAATACATATATATATATATATATATATATATATATATATATATATATATATATATATATATATATATATATATATATATATATATATATATATATATATATATATATATATATATGATTAATTAAAGGTACATATGTATATGACAAAGAATGTGAAATCTGTATAAGGTGCTCAGAAGCTCATGAAGACATCAGAGATGCAAGAAGCGCAAACAAGTCATGAAGGCGTCAGAAATGCCACGAGCGACGAAGGCGTCAAAAGAGCAAACATAAGCCATCAAGGCGTCAGAGGTGCAGGTGATATCGACAAGCCGTAAAGGCGTAAAAAGTGCAAACACGAGCCATGAAGGCGTCAAATGTACACATAATATCGACAAGCCATGAAGTCGTAAAAAATGCAGACAAGCCCGGAAAGCCAAGAGTAGTGGCCATAGTGCTAGCAGCAAGAGCAGTAGAATTAGGAAGATGAGAAGCAGAGCTAGCATTAGTAGACATGGTAGGATGTGGAAAATTAGAAAAGTGTCTCTTAGGTAAATGTCTCCGCTTCTCGGAGACATTTACCAAAAAATAAATAAATAAATACACATGGAAAATATACACATGGGAAACAAATATGCCCCCCACAAAAAAAAGGTATTAATGCATATCACAAAAAAAAAAAAATATATATATATATATATATATATATATATATATATATATATATATATATATATATATATATATATATATATATATATATATATATATATATATATATATATATATATATATATATATATATATATATATATATATCCCCAAAAAAAGGTATAAATGCATATCACAAAAAAATATATATAAATGAAATAATGTCAGCAATAATGTGCCCACAAAAGTGAAAAGCAAGTAAAAAAAAAAAAAATCTGAGCAACTGCACAAAATGACAAAAATTTAAGCCATTCCTACTGTTGTGTAAAAGAAAATTAACTGGTGAATATATGGAAATGCACACACAATAAAAAGTGAAATACACAAACATAGAAAAATTGGTAAAATAGCAAAATATACCTACTAGCAATGGATACAATAGTTTAGGCTAACAGCCACAAAAAAAGTAATGATAGGCCTTGACAACTGTGCAAGTGTAGGCTTGGGTTTGTTGTAGGAGTGATGTGCAGTGGAGGCTTACATGAACAGTGAGTTGTAGTAATAGCTGTCAGCAACGGTTAAGCAAACGGCAGGTGCAGAAGGCACTGCCGAGGGACCGTCAGGGTCCAGGGGCCAGAACCAGGGGACAGGGGCACACTTTACACCAGAAACACACACACACACACACACACACACACACACACACACATACACATCAATCAATCAATAGTCTCTTCTAGATTTGACTTACCTTTAGGAATAATGTCAAGTATTCCCCCACCCCCAATGTACATTTTCAGTTTGTTGACTGCCTAAAGAATAAACCGTTTATTATTATTATTATTTATTATTATTACACACACACACACATACACACACACACACACACACACACACACACACACACACAAACACCAGACAGCCCAAAACAGTCACACCGGTAACTGCAAAACAGTCCAATGTAAATAAAAATGCACAAGAAAAATATGTAAGCCCTGAGAAAAATTGGAGAAACAAGAAAAAAAATTGCGGTGTACAAAAAACACTAAACACAAGCAAGTGACTTTACATGGGAGTTATGTGTTTATTTATGTGTGTAGTCGTGGTTATCTCTGTAACACACGCTAATAGAAACACAGTAAAATGGAAAAATGCAATAAAAAAAAAACAATAGGCACAAGCAGGAAACAGCAAAATGAAGAGAAGATGACGCCACAACTCGCAGCAGTCAATCACAGAGCGCGAGGAGGTGCCGCGGCCAATCAGAGCATAAGGATGCAGGTATTCCCAGCCATCCTGCTCAAGCTTTGTCTTCCTGCTGCCTTCTTGGTTCAGCCGTGTGCCTCGCCGCCGTCTTTACTAGCCACCAGCCCGGGCTCCAGTTTCTCCAGCTCATATCTAATTATCTGGGCCCGCATACATAAAACTCTTAAAAGACTTAAATTTACTCCCAGCTAAAAGTAAATGTTAAAAGTGTATACAAGAAACTATAAAAGTTTTCGTGTTACTTTTAGCTAGGAGTAAAAGTTTAATTTAAACTCGCTATACGTGCCATGTTTAGCGCTTAAGAAAGACCCTAACCATTATGTTTTTGCACTTGAATGTCAAAACAATATACAAAAATATTTAATGTTAATTCATATTTCACTTTATATATATATATATATATATATATATATATATATATATATATATATATATATATATATATATATATATATATATATATATATATATATATATATATATATATATATATATATATATATATATATATATATATATATATATATATATATATATATATATATATATATATATATATATATATACGGATTATTGGCATTATTTTATGAGTTTAATTATAAACATGAGGCGAGTTCAGACTCAAACCCGCCACGGAGATGTGAACCCAAGAATGGTGGGGGCAGCTTGGCGAAGCCAAGGAGAGAGGCAGCTCTGTCAGGCTAATAGTATCACATACTAGTTTCTGCTTAGTTCAATTTTTTTTTTTTCAAAATTCTGCTTATCTCTGCAAGCAGCTGTGGGGATGGTTGAGTTAGACTGAAGGCAATTCCACTCCCTACAAGCAACTGTGAGATGACTTAGTTAAGTTGGGTTAAATTCAGAAGGATTTGTTTAATTTTACTTATTCTCAGCAAGGACTACGGAGTATCTGGGTGAGGTTATTAAGTTGAGTGCAGAAAGATAAATGAAATTCCAGTTACTTGTATTGTGTAGTGACGGGTCAAGTTATTGACACACACACACACACACACACACACACACACACACACACACACACACACACACACACACTCACAATGCTAAAACAGTTTAAAATTTTTCTCGGTATCATGAGCTACAATTGCGTTCTACAGTTAGCTTTATTTAATGCCTTATATACGTATTCTGCCTCCTAATCTCTGGATGCAGTAATTCTTATATGTGCCATCTATAGCACTAATAACAGTGGGAAATCCTGCAGCTTATATAACGTGTTTGTCTCATCATAATATCCTTGAGAGAGAGAGAGAGAGAGAGAGAGAGAGAGAGAGAGAGAGAGAGAGAGAGAGAGAGAGAGAGAGAATAAATCTGAAGATGCCGTGTAGTGCGTGAGCCTCAAGGGTTTTTGGCTGATGGTTAGTTGGCTGCGCTGTACCAAAGTTATGGCCTTTATCTAATCTTACTCCCTGCAGTGTGACTCTATAATGCATCCCTCACAAATTCTATCCCATATAAAATGTCACCAAGGGCAGGCAGGACTTTATCGATCAGTTGAGTATCATTATACTCTCGCAGGATCCCCATCCCTTGCCGAAAATTGAGGTGCTGGGCTATCATCCTGCCACCTAAAACTAATTTTAGGCGGTTAGGAGTCCCCCTCACCAATCCTAGCCGCTAAAAGTCTTTAAGGCTTTAAAAGTAATTATGTACTAATTTTAAGGAACTTTTAGCAGTAAGAGTCAAACTGGTCACTAAAAGTATTTTAACCTGTTAAAAATGTTTATGTATACGGGTCTTTTGTATATTTTCTTTGCTGTGTCACATTTTTTGTGGTAATTTTTTTTTTTTTTTTTTTTTTTTTTGCAAATTCCCGCCTTGCTATCTGTTTTGGGCGTGATTTCCTGCTTCTTAAACACCACACACTGCTTAGAAGCTTAAGTATAATAACAGCCTCTGGTACAGAATGCGTTAACGGATGCCACGGAGGATGGCAGGTTATTAACTCACCAGCCCGGAGGCTTGTGGCAAATAATCTAGTCAGCCATAGAAACATCCCATTTTCTCTCATATTCAGGGTACACTAAAACTTACGCGCTTCTCAGAACCAGTAATGTAAACACAAGTCACCGCTCCAAGCACTCCGTTTTCTCTTATATGTTTTCAGCCTCCCGTTCTCTTTCTACTGCACAGATTTTTCGTCTTTCATCTCTTCTTCCTCATTTTTTTATACATACACATTCTGTGCACGCTTTTCGACACATACGTTACACGTCTTTTCTATACATCATATTACTCCTTTCTTCACACAGACATACACACACACATTCACTCTCTTTGTCCATATCTTTATGTAAATCATTTTTTATGTTCAGTATTTCTTGTGTACATGTTCATGTTTTTGTTAAATAAAGATAGAGAGAGTTTAACCAGTCTAACAAGTGGCTATTAATACAACCTTAGCTGGTGAACAAAAAGAGTTAAGAGATTAAAGGACTTGCAACTGCTGACGGTTACCTGTCGGTTTTCTCTTCTCTATCTCTGGCGAGTTAAGAGATTAAAGGACTTGCAACTGCTGACGGTTACCTGTCGGTTTTCTCTTCTCATATTCCTGGCGGCTTCCACCTAGATCACTAGAGGCTAACTGGCGACTGATTGACTGAGGAACAAAAGCACGTCGCGCGGGAATTGAGAAACAAAAGCAGGGCACGCAGGACGAGACGCCAACACAAAGTGATCTCGCATGTAAATCATAGATCATAATAATAATAACAATAATAATAATAATAATAATAATAATAATAATAATAATAATAATACCAATAATGATAATAATAAAAAGAAAATTAGCTCATACAAGGTCTAAACTCTATAAAGTGTTGTTTCTGACTGTTGTGGTGCAGGTGAACTTGTGATTGCTTTTGCAAGTATTATAAATATTATATATGGATTGAAAGCGGATTGTCTCTGCATATCCTTCCAGCAAATGATTTGCTGGAAGTTTCTCTGCTAAAGTTTCTTTCAAATTTTAATGCAACCTTTCGGTTGTCATTCCATCATATTTCCTAAGAATTTTGGATACCGTTGATAATTTTGTCCTGTGATGTGTATTCAAAATTATTTAACATGTTTTTCACATGTATTGGATTCCATTCATAGCGCTATTTTATACATGGTGGAATGAAAAAGCTTTTCGTCTTATCAGCTCCTCTCCTCTAATTGACTGTCTTCAGCCTATTCCTCATCGCTGCAATGTCGCATCTCTTGCTATCTTCTACAGCTTTTTCCATGCTAACTGCTCTTTTGATCTTGCTAACTGCATGCCTCCCCTCCTCCCGCGGCCTCGCTTCGCGAGATTTTTTTTCTCTCGTCACTATTCTGTCCACCTCTCAAATACAAGAATTAACCAGTACTCTCAGTCATTCATCCCTTTATCTGGTGAACTCTGGAACTGCCTGCCTGCTTCTTGTATCTCTTCCTTCCTTTGACGAACTCTTTCAAGAAGGAGGTTTCAAGAAACTTATTCTTCAATTTTCGATAGTTCTCTTGTCGTCTGTTTTGGGACTAGCACCTCAAGTGGGCTTTTTTTTTCTCTCTCTTTTTTTTTTTTTTTTGTTCTTGGACAGTGACCCATTTACATAAATAAATAAATAAATAGATAAATAAATAAATAAATATATATATATATATATATATATATATATATATATATATATATATATATATATATATATATATATATATATATATATATATATATATATATATATATATATATATATATATATATATATATATATATATATATATATATATATATATATATATATATATATATATATATATATATATATAGAAGACCCACTAATGTTTTAATTCCCAAATAAAGGTCTAAAAAGATTAACCAAATCAATTAATAAGTTTTGAATTTTCTAATTAAGGGTATGCATTTGTTTATTAGGTGCACGTAGAGTTGTGTAAAGGAAGAGAGTTGTTCTTAGAGGGTAGGCTGTGACTGACCCCTTGTGTTGTGAATTAATATATATATATATATATATATATATATATATATATATATATATATATATATATATATATATATATATATATATATATATATATATATATATATATATATATATATATACAGAGAGAGAGAGAGAGAGAGAGAGAGAGAGAGAGAGAGAGAGAGAGAGAGAGAGAGAGAATTTAGTTTGTCTGTATTTTTTTTACGTGTAAGTATATGAAGGAAAACGAAAGATAATAATAGGAAATAGTGAAAAGCATTACGAAATGGGCAAGAAATAGGTAAGAAAGTGGAGGGATCTGTCTTCGAGGGGAGCTGGAGCGGCAGTAAATAACACCACCACAGACAAATTAATTGCCCATTTTTTGGCATTTTAGCTTCGCTTGCAATATATTATGGGGAAGAATTACATCTCTCTCTCTCTCTCTCTCTCTCTCTCTCTCTCTCTCTCTCTCTCTCTCTGTGTATATATATATATATATATATATATATATATATATATATATATATATATATATATATATATATATATATATATATATATATATATATATATATATATATATATATATATATATATATATATATATATATATATATATATATATATATATATATATATATACACATTATATACACACACATCTGGATAAGAGCTCACTGTCACTCTCAAACTAAATAATCTGTGCTGTGTATCTTTTACCTAACTCCTTCGAATATATCATTCTTTGACTTTTTAGCTTCAAAAATACAATATATAACTATTTCTAACAAGATAATTTTTTTGGATTTGCTATTTGTGTTATTACTGAAATGTGTCATTGATTGTTTTCCGTGCTTTGTGGTGCGCTACCTCAACTGTTTTTATTACTATGTTCACTCTGCATCCCGTTCGCTATATACAAAATAGATATTTATTGTGGTGAAAATTAAGATATTACTGTTTTGTGTCCATTTATCAGAGGTTAAAGGATGCAGATGCGGCACAAATGCTACGGAACTAAAAGGAACAATAAGATTATGATCCGATTAACCTAACAGAAAGAACAGTTTAAAAAGAATAACCTTAATGATTAGAAATAAAGAAGATATCGACAGTCTTGGGCCCACCTCCAAAACGTTAAGAATGCGTGTAGAGTGGTGCACCGGTTATTGTTGGTCATGCAGAATGGCAAAATTGTTAATTTAGCCATTGCTTGTTAATTATGTTGGTTTCTGAAATGATAAATGATTAACATTGAAACTTACACATATGGCATCTCTAGCAAATAAAAAATCATTGTGATTGTACCTTATCAAGGTATAGCCATCAGGCACATCATCAATTTATGTTTAAGCCTGACGGAGTCTTGCAGCTTCTTTGATTTTCTTACATTGAAAATTGTATCCCAGACTCTTATCTACTTCGAAAGTTCGTAAACATTGGCTGAAATCATAATGCTCTCGCGCTGTTCAGGATAGAGGAGGTTACAACCTTCCTAACAACTTATCACTGGATGATTCGCTGTTTCTTCTTTCTTCATCCTCATCCTATGAAGATGTAATGTTTGTTATTTAAAATACTTCGTACCAGAATCTTTTAAGCTTTATTGGAACATTATCTTCGGGAGGATTATAATCCTGAATGAGTCCTGTATCAGAGCTTCCGTTCTAACTTTTCTGACGCTATCAACATCCACCTTTTCTTTTTCCTGAAAGTTTCCTGAAGCCAATCTGTATCGTTTTGAAACAATCATCCCAATGAGATCTAAAGCACAGGACCAGGGGATGCTGTGAACTTATCATTAAATCCAGTTTTGACCTCATTGAACGTTTTTCTTTGTGTCTCACATTACAAGGATTCCTCCACACAAGACTACAGCTAAATAATTACACAGACACACTTCACTCAAAATTCAAAATTATGTCCTTCACCAGCCTCGGAGTCTCCATCTAGGGAGGGGACCACAATTGTCCCCAGGTCGGACTGCTCTTCTTGACACCCCCCTCAACCTTTTCTTCATTAACTTCTGCAACATTCGGGGTCTTAGACCTAGTTTTCAATCTGTAGAACACCAACTCACCTTTACTAAACCTCATCTTCTATTTATCACTGAAACACAGGTATCTGAGGCAACTGAC
Organism: Scylla paramamosain; assembly: GCF_035594125.1. Taxonomy (NCBI): domain Eukaryota; kingdom Metazoa; phylum Arthropoda; class Malacostraca; order Decapoda; family Portunidae; genus Scylla; species Scylla paramamosain. Next base: position 18,592,687 of record NC_087159.1, on the reverse strand, counting down.
GATAGCCCTTTTCTGTTCCCACCTACTTTCTCTATCCTCATTTTTCAATCCAAAGCTGGATGTTGCGTTTATGTGCGCAATGACAACCTGCTCGCGACCACGCTCATGAATCTTCCGAGTTTTCCACCATCTGGCTACGACTACAGAATCACTCTCAAACCAAATTTATCTGTACTGTATACCTCTCACCTAACTCCACTGACTATAAGAAATTCTTAGACTACTTAACTTCCAAAGTGGAGCACATTCTGACTCTCTTCCATTTTGTGGGATGGTGTTCACCATTAGCTTTGGCTTCCCTCTCCCTTCACTGACCTTCCTGGTGAACTAGCCTTCAACTTTGCCATCCTCTACGATCTAGAGCAATTGGTACAACACTCTACTCGTATTCCTGACCGTCTTGGAGATACGTCCAACATTCTTTACCTTTTCCTAACCTCTAATCTTTCTGCTTATGCTGTTACTCTCTCTTCTCCGTTGGGCTCCTCCGATCACAATTTCATATCTGTATCTTGTCCTATCGCTCAAATCCCTCCTCAGGATCCCCCCTAAGCGGAGGTGCATGTGGCGTTTTGCTTCTGTTAGTCTGGGGAGATTGAGGAGGTATTTTGCTGATTTTCCTTGGAATGGCCACTGCTTCTATGACAGAGACCCGTCTCTGTGTGCCGAGCGCAAAACAGAGGTGATAGTGTTTGGTATGGAGGCGTACATTCTTCACTCTTTTTTCTTGACTTAAACCTTCCAAACCTTGGTTTAACACAGCCTGTTCTCGTGCTATACATGATAGAGAGGTGGCCCATAAAACGTACTTCAGCCTACCATCACCATAATCTCATGCTCTTTATATTTCTGTCCGGAACCATGCCAAGTCTGTAATCCTTCTGCTTATGCTGTCATCCTTTCTTCTTCGTTAGGCTCCTCCGATCACAATATCATCTCTGTATCTTGTCCTATCGCTTCAATCCCTCCTCAGGATCCCCCTAAGCGAAAGTGCCTCTGGTGTTTTGCCTCTGCTAGTTGGGGGGACCTGAGGAGGTATTTTGCTGATTATCCTTGGAATGACTACTGCTTCCGTGTCGGAGACCCGTCTTTGTGTGCTGAGCGCATAACAGAGGTGATAATGTCTGGCATGGAGGCGTACATTCCTCACTCTTTTTCTCGCCCTAAACCTTCCAAACCTTGGTTTAACACAGCTTGTTCTCGTGCTATACATGATAGAGAGGTGGCCCAGAAAAGGTACTTAAGCCTTCCATCACCAGAATCTCATGCACTTTATATTTCTGCCTGGAACTATGCCAAGTCTGTTCTCCAACTAGCCAAAAACTCCTTCATTAATAGAAAGTATCAAAGTCTTTTAAGATCTAATTCCTCTCGTGGCTTCTGGTATCTAGCCAAAAACATCTCCAATAACTTTGCTGCTTCTTCTTTCCTTCCTTTATTTCAACCAGATGGCACCACTGCTATCACATCTATCTCTAAAGCTGAACTCTTCGCTCAGACCTTTACTATAAAGTCTACCTTGGACGATTCTGGGCTTGTTCCTCCCTCTACTCCCCCTCTGACTACTTCATGCTACCTATTAAAATTCTTCGCAATGATATTTTACATATCCTCGCTGGCTTAAACCCTCGGAAGGCTTATGGACCTGATGGGGTCCCTCCTAATGTTCTCCGGAACTGCGCCTCCGTCCTTGCACCTTGCCTAGTCAAACTATTTCAGCTTTGTCTGTCAACATCTACCTTTCCTTCTTGTTGGAAGTTTGCGTACCTTCAGCCTGTTCCTAAAAAAACGTGACCGTTCCAATCCCTCTACCTACTGTCCTATTGCTTTAATTTCCTGCCTATCTATAGTTTTTAAATATATCCTCAACAGGAAGATTCATAAACATCTATCATTTCACAATATTCTATTTGAGAACCAGTATGGGTTCCGTCAAGGCCTCTCTACTGGTGATCTTTTGGCTTTCCTTACTGAGTCTTGGTCATACTCTTTTAGAAATTTTGGTTTAACTTTTGCTGTTGCCTTAGACACATGGGAAATCTTTTGATAGAGTCTGGCACAAAGCTTTGGTTTCCAAATTACCCTCATATGGCTTCTATCCTTCTCTCTGTAACTTCATCCCAAGTTTCCTTTCTGACCGTTCTATTGCTGCTGTGGTAGACGCACTATTCTCCTAAATCTATTAACATTGGTGTTCCTCAGGGTTTTGTCCTGTAACGAACTAGAATCCTATTATTTATCAATGATCTTTTAAACCAAACTTTTTGTCCTATCCACTCGTACACTGACGATACCACCCTGCACTTTTCCAAGTCTTTTCATAGACGTTCAACCCTTCAGGAAGTAAAACGCTCACGCAGGGAACCCACAAAACGCCTGACGCCTGATCTCTCTAAAATTTCTAACTGGGGCAGAGCAAAGTTGGTATTGCTCAACGCCTCAAAAACTTCCAGACAACTATCCCCTCTTCTTCAATGACACACAACTGTCCCCCTCTTCTACACTGAACATCCTCGGTCTGTCCTTTTTTTTTTATAATATAAATTGGAAACTTCACATTTAATCTCCAGCTAAAACAGCTTTTATGAAGTTAGGTGTTCTGAGACGTCTCCGCCTGTTTTCCTCACGCCTCCCCAACTCCCCACCCCCGCTGCTAACTCTGTGCAAGGGCCTTAACTGTCCATGTATGGAGTATGCTTCACATGTCTGGAGAGGTTGCACTTAAACCGCTCTTTTTAGACAGAGTGGAATCAAAAGCTTTTCGTCTCATCAACTCCTCTCTTCTAACTGACTGTCTTCAGCCTCTTTCTCATCGCCGCAGTGTTGCATCTCTTGCTATCTTCTACCGGTATTTTCATGTTAACTGCTCTTCTGATCTTGCTAATTGCATGCCTCCCCTCCTCCCGCGACCTCGCTGCACAAAACTTTCTTATTTCTCTCACCTTTAATCTGTCCACCTCTCTAATGCAAGAGTTAACCAGTATTTTCAATAATTCATTCCTTTCTATGGTAAACTCTGGAACTCTCTGCCTGCTTCTGTATTTCTACCTTCCCATGACTTGAATTCCTTCAAGAGGGAGGTTTCAAGACACTTATCTTTCAATTTCTAACTACTGCTGCGGACCCTATTCAGGGACCGGCATCTCAGTGGATTGTTAAATTTTTTTTATTAGATTTTTGTTGCCCTTGGCTGGTGTTTCCCCTCTTCTTCTTCTTCTTCTGCAGCTGCTCCCATGTTCATATGGGGTTGCTGTTCCTCACTAGTCTTCTCCACAAGGCTCTGTCCCCAACCTTCTCTCCACTCAATCATCTCTCTTCCTCAGGTCCTCTCCAGTGCGATCCTTCCACCTTTTCTTTGGTCTGCCACGTCGTCTTCTTCCCTCCACTTCCATATCCAATATCCTTCTGCCGGCATACCCTTTTTCTCGCCTTTTGATATGACCGAACCATCGCATTCTCCTTTCTTGTACCTTCTTTGTCGCCTCTGTTACTTTGGCTGTTCCTCTTATAAAATCGTTTCTCACTTTATCCCTCCTTGTCACCCTAAGCATCCACCTTAACATTCTCATCTCAGCAACTCTCAACTTATTTTCCTGTGCTTTCTTTATTGGCCACGTCTCCACACCATATAACAATGCGGGTCTAACAACCGACTTGAACACTTTCCCTTTACTTTAGCACAAATTTTTCGGTCACAGAGCACTCCAGTTGTTCTTTTCCAATTCTTCCAACCCGATTGGATACGGTGAATGATCTCTCCATCCAGGCTGCCGTCCGCTGATTTATGAGAGCCCAAGTATCTGAACTCCTTAACACCCTTTAACTTCATATCTTGTATCCATACTTCGCTTTCCTGTCGACCATTAAAATTCAAATATTCCGTCTTCTCCCTGCTAATTCTCAAACCTCTCCCTTCCAATGCTCCTCGCCATCTCTCCAACTTTCTCTCTACCCCATCTCTACTTTCATCCACCAAGACGATGTCATCCGCGAACAACATGGTCCATGGTGCCTCCTCCTTTATATTTTGAACACTATCATCCATGAGTAGGTTGAACAGAGAAGATCCCTGGTGCAGACCCACTCTCACACGGAACTCCTCTGTTGTTCCCACACTGCTCCTTACCCTCGTCCTTGAGCCTGCGTACATGTCCTGGATCACTCTCACATACTTCTCTGATGCTCCTTTCCTTCTCATACTAGCCCAAACTTCTTGGCGTAGTACTTTATCATAACCTTTTTCCAAATCAATAAAAATAAGGTGTAACTCTCTTTGCTTCTTCCCATACCTCTCCAGTAGTTGTCTTAGCGCAAAGATTGCATCGGTAGTACTTCTCCCCCGGCATAAATCCAAATTGTTCGTCTCCCACCTATGTTTCTCCTCTTACTCTCCTCTCAATTATCCTTCCGTACAGTTTCATTGTATGCGACATTAATTTAATTCCTCTATAATTTTTACAGTCCTCTATGTCTCCTTTTTCCTTGTATATTGGGATAATATAGCTGCATCTCCATGCATTTGGGATTTTCTCTTTCTCATAGATATCATTTACAAACCAACACAGCCACTCAAGTCCTTCCTCTTCTAAACTCTTTCACACCTCTACAGGTACTATGTTATCCGGCCCTGTTGCCTTCCAATCGTTCATCTTCCTCGATGCTTGTTTGACTTCCTCCCTTGAAATTGCTGTTGTTCTCCTGTCATTTGGTTCCCCATCCTCCAACACTCCTCTTGGGTTTTCCTCATTCAAAAGTGCCTTGAAATATTCTTTCCATCGCTCTCTTATTTCATTGTCATCAATTAGAACTCTTCCTTCCTTATTCTTTAACCTGCTTGATATGCGTAAAATCCTTTCTTGACTTCTCTCTCTGTCTTGCTAGTGCAAATATCCTCTTCTCACCTTTCCTGGTTTCCAATTTATCGTACATGTCTTCCCTTGCTCTAGCTTTCGCTTGTGCTACTGACCTCTTCGCTTCTTTATTTGCTTCTCGGTAAACTCCTTCTGCTTCTTCATTTCCCATTTTGTCATATATTTTCTTTGCCTCCTTCTTTGCCTTAACTTTCTCTTTCACCTCATTATTCCACACCAAGATTTCTTATCCTGGGGGGGGAGGGGTCCTTGCCTGATGTTTTCCCACATACTTCTTCCCCTATCTCAATTATGTGCCTGCTGCTTGTTGTCCACCATGTGTCTGGATCTTCAGCTTCTACCATCCTGTCCAGCACTTTGATTTTAAACTCCGCTTTCAACTCCTGATCCTTCAACATCCACCATTTAATTCTTGATGTTTGTTGCTGTCTGCCCCTTCTTTCCTCTTTCATCTCGAAGTCTATCACGATCAGCCTGTGTTGAGGTGCGACACTCTCGCCATTGATAACCTTAAAATTCTTTATTTCCTTCAAGTTATTTCTCCTACACATTAATAAATCGATCTGACTTTTTCTTCCTGCACTGCAATATGTCCACATCTGATTTTCCTGTTTCTTATAAAAAGTATTCAGGATTGCCATGTCGAAAGCCACTGCAAAATCCACCACATTTTCACTTTCTTCATTTCTCTCTCCCACCCCCCATCCCCCATGTGTTCTCTCAATAATATTTCTATTTCTTCCCACATGGCCATTCAGATCACCCCCAAGGATGATTCTCTCTTCCTCACCCATCCAAGTGATTTGTGCATCCATCTGTTCCCAAAAATCCTCTTTCTCCTCAATACTACAGCCGACTTGTGGTGCGTAGGCACTGATGATGTTAATTGTGACTTTCCCATACATTAGCTTAATGCTCATTACTCTGTTACTACACCTGTTTACATTCACCATGTGTTTCTTCCACTCAGCATTCAATACCACTCCCACACCTTCTCTTCCTTCCTTGTTTGCTCTACTGAAAAAAGAGCTTGTACCCATCTCCCAGTTATCTATGGCCTTGTTACCTCGCCATCTGGTGTCCTGGACACAAAGTATGTTAATTTTTCTCCTCTTCATCAAATCCGCTACTTCTCTACTCCTTCCCGTCATGCTCCTCACGTTTAAGGAACCAACTCCTTCGGCTATCTTCTTTGGCCGTGCCCGCCCAAAACACGGTAGCCTTCTTCCACTTATCGCAGCAGCAAGGCGAGGCTCCTGGGCGTCGCATACAGGGGACGCCCATGCTGTATTCTCATACTCTTGACTTCGCTCCATGGTTTTGGCACAGGTTTTTACAGCTGGATGCCCTTCCTACCGCTAACCCTCCCCATTTTTCCGGCCTTGGGACCGGCACTGAGTTGAGCTGACTTGCTCCCCCAGTGGCTGGGTGTTTCCCCTACATAATACAAAGAAAGAAATCATTAATATATATATATATATATATATATATATATATATATATATATATATATATATATATATATATATATATATATATATATATATATATATATATATATATATATATATTCTTTTTTTATGGATCTCTCTGCTCCCAAACATCTTTCCGATCGTAAGTATGGGCTTAGTAACGATGATCAACAAACAACTCACGAACTCTCTTTACTGGATATCGGTCACCGTCTTCTAGGCTTAAGGGGTTTCGGTGTAACCTTTGAAATTGACAAGATATGTCATACGCTTTTCAGTCAATCTGAATTTCTGAGCTCACTTCATATAGTTTCAAATAATTCCTGCAACTTTATCACGTGTCTTTTTTTTCTAATGTAATGTACCGACCCATTAAGTGTCATCTGTCAGACGACTAGCTCTACATGAATTAAATAATTTACGAAGAGAAACCACAATATGCCAGATGTCTAATATTTTGTATATATATATATATATATATATATATATATATATATATATATATATATATATATATATATATATATATATATATATATATATATATATATATATATATATATATGTATATATGCCAGATGTCTAATATTTTGTATATATATATATATACTCGTATATATATATATATATATATATATATATATATATATATATATATATATATATATATATATATATATATATATATATATATATATATATATATATATATATATATATATATATATATATATATATATATATTTTTTTTTTTGTGTGTGTGTGTGTGTGTGTGTGTGTGTGTGTGTGTGTGTGTGTGTGTGTGTGTGTGTGTGTGTGTGTGTGTGTGTGTGTATGTGTGTGTAACAGGGCAAACGTTGGGTTGTTGTCTGAAAACTCGATTCTTTCATAGTATCCATTCGACACAACCTTCCAGGCACTATCCTCTTTTTGAGTTATACTTAATTACCTATTCCTTTTTGCACTAACCATTCTCGCACATAGGATTTTCTCTGAAAATTTCACATCTCATCTCTTGATAAAACGGCTTTTACTTATTCAGTAACGTGAAATTTTCTCTGAAAATTTCACATCTCATCTCTTGATAAAACGGCTTTTACTTATTCAGTAAAAAAAAAAGAAAAAAAAATGGCTCACTTAATGTCAGTTCCTATAGGGATTCCAAACAGAAATAAATAATGAAGGACAAGTCTCTTGAAACCCTTTTGAAAGACTTCAAGTCATAGGAAGAAGGAAATACAGAAGCAGGCAATGAGTTCCAGAGTCTATCACAGAAAGGGATGAAGGGTTGAGAAAATGGGTTAACTTTTGCATTAGAGAGGTGGACAGAATAGGGATGAGAGAAAGAAGAAAGTCTTGTGCTGCGAGCCACCGGGAGGAGAGAGGGCATGCATTTATCAAGTTCAGAAAAGCAGTTATCAAGAAAATAGGAGTAGAAGATAGCAAGAGATGCAACATCGCGGCAATAAGAAAGAGGCTTAACACAGTCAGTTAGAGGAGAGAAGCTGATAAGACGAAAAGCTTTTGATTCCACCCTGCCTAAAATAGTGGTATGAGTGAAAACCTCTCCCCCACCCTCATACATGTTAAGCATTTTCCATATCTGGACGGATAAGGGCCCTGTACAAAGTTAGCAGCTGGGGAGTGAGAAAGATTGGCGGAGATGACTCAGAACGCGCAATTTCATAGAAGCTGTTTTGGCTAGAGATGAGATGTGAAGTTTCCAATTTAGATTACAAGTAAAAGACAGACCACCTGTAGAAGAGGGGGACAGTTGAGTGTCATTGAAGAAGAAGGGATAGTTTACATGGAAGTCTGTGTCGAGTTGATAGATGGAGGAATTGCTTAATCTACTCTCTAGAGAGACTTTATCCCTCTTTGCTTAGTGTGCATATCTAAAGTACAAGAACATTCCTCTCGCTCAGTTTAACTGAAAAGCTTTCCGTCTCATCAACGCTCCTCCTTTAATTGTCTTGAATTTATTATGTAATGTTTTAACGTTGTATATCTTGCCATCGTTTATCGTTACATTTATCGTTCTTGTTCTTTTGAACTTGCTAATTGCATTGCCTCCGGTTTCTCGCTGCCACACTGCCCAATACTCTTTTTTTTTTCTGTCGTCCTTCTTTCCTGGACTCCTCACGAAATCAAGAGTTAACTTGTGTCTCTACTTTTTTTTTTTATCCCTTTCACTGGTTAATAATAACAGATAATGACTTGTTTTTTTTTCCGATTTTCTACGACTCGAACTGTTTCAAGACTGGAATTCCAAATAGTTTGGATATTCTCTTTCTCTCTCTCTCTCTCTCTCTCTCTCTCTCTCTCTCTATGTAAGTCTCAGGTCAGGGTTCTAGTGAACGGATGTGTCTGTGTTTATTGAGTATGACCTAACGCTGGCTACGGTAAAGATGGCGCCTTGTGTTGCCTAGGCGTCTGATTACACTATGAAACAAATTTCACTTTTGTCTTCTCCTTGGCCTGAAACCATAATTTTCCAGTTATATCCATCTAAAAAAAAAAAAAAACCAATAGAAAAAAGTGATTTTGATCCTAAAACTTTGCTTTTATATCTTTGAATTTATATTTTTGCTTTATTTCGTTATAGTACGGGTTACTATTGGTGTTCATGTCAGGTAAAGACCTTTGTAAAATCTCATTTGCTTATTTAATTGCTTTTGAAATGTTGTAAATAAGTTAGAACAATGAAAGAAAGAATATAATGTGTTCTAAAGATTTTTTTATTTTATTTTAATAAGATCATTCTTGAACTGAACAGATCTAGCAAGAAATTTTTCAAGAATATGCTTACATTTCAGAAATCTCAAATCTTCCAGAATGTTCTACCAGACACTTTTATAAGCTTCTAGAACATTCTAGATTATTCTATTCAATGTAAACATTACCAGAATATTATAAAACCTTCTAGAATACAGTAGAAATATGTAAGTGTATCAAGAATTTTCTAGAATCTAAAAGAATTTTCTAAAATGATTCAGAATATTCTAAAGTAGTTTCAAGAATATTCTACGAAGATTGAAAACATCCTGGAACACATTCTAGAAAAACTAAGAATATCATAGAGTACTGCTTCGCAATATAAAAGTAAGGGCTTGTCAGACCACCAATCAGTTCTGTTTTGGCTGCCTGAGAAGACACATCACAAGAAGTGAAATGGCATCAAGAGGTTGTAATCATTCTCCAGATGCATTCTGCTACATATGTGGTCAATTCGTTAAGGAAAGAGCAAAGAAATTATCTGTGACTGCATCTGGATAAATGGTAAAATTCTGCTATTTTGGGGCAAAAAATAATTCTGAAGGCACAAAAGCAGAGTTAGATAGGAATAATGGACATTTTCTATTTTTTTTTTTTTTTTGCAATGAAAAGGGTTGGAAAATAACACTTGCTTGTCAAAGACAAAAAATCGTGTTACATAGTGTTATATTAGTTCTCCTGTTTTCTAGGCTTTCGTTGCGAAGTTCTCAGAGGTGGAGGCTGAATTCCATCGAAGGATCTCGGAAGTGCAGTCTGAGTAATGTAAGAGGATCTCGGACCTGCAGGCTGAGTTCTCTGAGCGGATCTCAGCACCTGAGGGAGGGTCGGGTCCCGCCGTTCCTTACTTAGTAAGGCGACGGAGGAGCAGTGGTCCGTTGTATATAAGGGCGAGAAGAGGATGAAGGTCTTCAAGGCGCCTCGCCTTTAGGCACCTTATAGACAAAGGAGATGAAGAATTCCTCCAGTGTGTTGGAGGGAGTGACGGAGGAGGAGGCGGACGTGATGAGAGGAAACAAGGAAAAGAAGGAGGAAGCGGACGCAGTTACCCTGCACCAAGGTAGAGTGTTTGTGCTCAGAGATATCTTAGGCATTGCGTTTTGTGCCAGAGACTGGAAGCGTAGGACGAGGGTGTGTTTGTCAGGGGCAGGGATAGGAAAGGTACCAGACAAGCTAGACACGTGCTTTAAAAATGACAGGACCAAGCCCATTGTTTTCTCAGTGCGGGAGGGAATGACCTTGGTAAGGTCAGGAGTAAGGAGTTGTTTAGGAAGTTTAGGTAGGCGTTAGATAAGATTAGGGAAAAGGGAGGCATTCCTGTGGTATATGTTGTCTTTGCCGAGAAGGGGAGTTGGTGCTGAGTGGCTATCCATGGCTATTACAGTGAATCGCACGCTCGCAAATCATTATAAAAGTAATGGATGGACATTCATTGACAACTGGGACCGCTCATATGGCAAAGACAGCTTGTATACCAGGGATGGAATGCATTTATCACGCTAGAGTGTTTGGGTTTTAGTCGGAACACTCAGGTGAAAGTCTCTTTTTTCGTTAGTCAGGAGAGAGGAAGGATTTGTGAGTACGGAAGGAAGGATAAATTATTTAAATGTAGAAAGGTAACTAGCTCAGCGAAGGCGAGGAATAGCTTAAGTGTTTATTACACGAATTGTATAAGTATTTTAAATATAATAAACTTGCTTAGAGGAATGGCATGTGTATAAAACTGATATTATTGTTTTAACAGAAACTTGCCTAGATATGTTAGAAAAGTATTTGATACAGATGTGCATATAGATGGTTATACGTTATTCAACAAAGACAGGGATAATAGGAGGGGAAGAGGCGTTGCACTTTGTTACAGACACATTACAATGTATTAACAGTAACGTAAAAAAAAAAAAAAAAAAAAAAAAAAAAAAAAAAAAAAACAGATAACAAAACAGAGTCGATATTGTTTGATATTGAGGAAGGATCACAATCAGTAGTACTGGGATTAGTGTACAGGTCTCCGAATAATGTAAAGAGCAGCCGGATACAATCAGGTATGTGTGGTAAGATATTTTAATTTTAGGAATATTGAATGGAGCCTGGTGGTGGATAACAATGAAGCAGAGGAATTTCTTGATGTTATTCAGGATTTTTTATAGGTAATTTTAGAACCGACAAGGAGAAACAATATTCTAGATTTAATTCTGACTAAGAGGGAGGAAGCAGTCTCATAGGTGGAGGTTGGAGGACAGCTAGGTAACAGTGACCATTGTGAAATTAGGTACAGATTAGACTGGGAGAAAGCTTCTAGAAGCAAAACACTAGTAAGATACCTGACTTTAGGAGAACAGATTTTGAGGTATTAAGAAGGTACTCCAGGGAGTTGACTACAACAGATGGAGGGGGAGGTGAGATCCAGGACAGAGGTGAAGGAGATAAGGCAAGGTGAGGGGGGTGAAGTGAGGTGTGGGGATAGATGGCAGGAGGTGAAAAATGGCGGATCAGTAGGGGATGGTGAGAGACCTGGAAATATGCTGAGGTGCGAATATGGCGTTGGTGGGTCAGGTCATGCTGAGATGGGTGAGATGAGGTCGAGGCGAGTGAAAGATGGAGGGGAGAGGATGGAGGGTGCTGAGATGGGGAGATTATGGGAATAAATGTTCATGAGTTGTATAAATATTTTGTTGACAGATTGCATATAAGCCAGTTAGCAATAATTTCTTATAAGGTCACAAAAGAATGATCCTAAATGGATGACTGGTAGGTTAAAACACTACATAGAACGAAAGACAAATATATATGAGATTAAAGAGGATTGAAGGACTCAGTATAATGAATTAGAACTGTCAGAAAGTTAACGAAGAAAGCTAAAAGCAATTACGAATTGAAGATAGCTAACCAGGCAAAGACTGACCCCAAGGGATTCTATCAGGTATACAAGACAGAAAAGAGAGAAATAATAGGTCAAATGACGCCAGCTGATGGGGAGCTCTGGGCAAGAGATGAGTAAAATTATGAACTAGTATTTTTTACATTTTTCATCCAGGAAAACATGCAGGGAATGCCGGAGAGTGAACAGATTTTTAGAGCAGAAGAAAGTGAGAAGCTAATAGATATTTTCATAGCTAAAAAGATAGTGGAACAGGAGATAGATAGGCTGAGAACAAATTCAAGTCGCCAGGACCAGACGAAATATATCCCAGAGTAATTAGGGAATGCAAAGAGGTCATTAGTGAACCGCTAGTTTTTGTATTAGGAAATCCTTAGACTCAGGAGAGGTACCAGTAATGTGGAGGCAGGTGAATATAGTATCCATCGTTAAGAAAGAAGATAAAACGTTAACGGCTAGTTACAGACCTATCAACTTAACTCCGATAATTGTAGGTAAAATACTGGAGTCCTTAATAGTGAAGAGCATTTAGACAAGCATAACATGATAAATCAGTCACAGCGTGGATTCACAATGGGGAAGTCTTGTCTTACGAACTTGTTGAGTTTTTGCAGTAAAGTTTACGAGGCAGCAGATAATGGTGATAGTTATGACATTCTGTACTTTGACTTTAGTAAAACGTTTGACGAGGTGCCCCATCAGATGCTCCTGAAAAAGATTAGGGCTCACTGGATAGATGGGAAGGTCTTAGGCTGGAAAAGGTCTTGGTTAAACGATAGGTGTCAGAGTTGTAATAAGCGGCTCTATATCCGAGTGGGGTCAAGTAATTACTGGGGTGCCGCAGGGATCAATATTAAGACCACCATTGTTTTTAATATACATTAATGATTTCAATAGCGGAATTAATAGTGATGTTAGTAAATTTCCGTTTGACGTGAAGATAGGTAGGTTAATTCTGTCAGATTTGAATGCCATCGACTTGCAGGCAGATTTGGATAGGATGAACGAATGGACAGACAGATAGCGAATGAAGCTTAATGTTAACAGATGCAAAGTAATTAACGTAGGTAGAAGTAACCACACAGTAGTGGTGAGTTCACGGAACGAAAAAAAAAAAAAAAAAGGAGTTATAGCAATCTTTGATCTCCGTCTTAGATAACAATGCATAGAGGCCAAAAATATTAGGATTAATTTTTAGGAGTATTAAAAGTATAAGTTCCGAAGTAATTTTAAAGTTATACTTGCCGCTAGTCAGACCTCATCTAGACTATGATAAGCCCCATATTACAGGAAGGATATAGGTATATTAGAATCAGTACAAAGGAGAATGACTAAAAAAAGACTGAAACATTTGAATTTTACATTCCTTAGAGAGACGTAGTTTAATTAAAGCCCCCTGTCACACATTAAGATTCTCGTCAAGACAGCGCCAAGAGTAACGGTAATAACTCTGTCGTGACGCAGTTTTGTGGTCAGTCGTGACGAGTCTCGATGGTCGTAGGTCATTATGAAGCTGCCCCGAATTTTTTTTTCCTGCGTGCTTCAAAAAGTTATGGAGCTCGACGACTGTTTAATAATAACCTACGACGTCAAGACTCGACACGACTGACCACAGAATTGCGTCACGACAAAGCTACGACCGCTGTTCTTGGCGCTGTCGTGACAAGAATCTTGAATGTGTAACAGGGGCTTAAGAGGAGACCTGATAGAAGTCTTTTAGTAGTATAGGGATTATAAAAAGGGGGCATAAACAAAATTCTCAGGATCAGTAATCAGGATATAACAAGATCTTGTTAACGGGTTCAAACTTGAAAAATTTAGCTTTAAGAAAGACATAAAAAGAAATTGGTTCTTAAATAGAGTGGTTGATGTATGGAACGGACTCAGTAACCAGGCTGTTAGTGTTGAGTCATTGGGGAGCTTTGAGAGATTAACTAAATTTAAGGATGGGAACGACAGGTGGAAATAGGTAAGCATGTTTCATACAGGAACTGACATGTGTAGGCGTGGTGACTTCTTGTAGATTACTTTTTTTTTTCTTTGTATTCTTATGTTATCTCCTTTTATTCCGTATCTAATTATGTTGTTTCTTTTATGATCCATGATATATATATATATATATATATATATATATATATATATATATATATATATATATATATATATATATATATATATATATATATATATATATATATATATATATATATATATATATATATATATATATATATATATATATATATATATATTATATCTGGACTTTATTTAGTAAAGCATCTGATTAGGTACCCCATCAAAGGATCCTGAGAAAGGTAAGAGCACACGGGATAGATAGGAAGGTGTTAGGCTGGATAGGGTCATGACTTAGCGACAGGCGACAAAGAGTTATAATAAACGGCTCTAAATCCGAGTGGGAGCATGTAATTTGTGGGGTGCCACAAGGGTCAGTATTAGGGCTATTGTTATTTCTAATATATATATCAGTGACTTGGATAGTGGAATTAGTAGTGATGTTAGTAAATTTGCGGATGACACAAAGATAGGTAGATTAATTAGATCAGAATCGGATACCATCGCCTTGCAGGCAGATTTAGATAGGATGAATGAATGGACGGACAGATGGCAAATGCAAATTAACATCAACAAATGCAAAGTACTTATCGTAGATAGAGGAAACCCACACAGTAGCTACACATTAAATAACGAAACTTTGTTAGGTAAAGGGTACGAGAAAGTTTTAGGAGTTATAGTTAGCTCTGAACTCCGTCTAGAAAAACAACGCATAGACGCCAGAAACAGAGCAAAAAGGACACTATGATTAATTTTTAGGAGTGTTAAAAGTAGAAGGCCGGAAGTAATATTAAAGTTATACTTAGCGCTGGTCAGACCTCATCTAGACTACGCTGTGCAGTTCTGGTCCCCACATTACAGGAAAGATATAAGTACAGAAGAGAATGACTAAAAGGATACAGGGGATAAGGAGTATTCCTTACCAGGCGAGATTGAAGCTGTTAGATCTACATTCTTTAGAGAGACGTAGGCTAAGAGGGGACCTGATTGAAGTCTTCAAGTGGTATAAGGGTTATAACAAGGGGGATGTAAACAAAATTCTTAGGATCAGCAACCAGGATAGAACAAGAAATATCGGGTTCAAGCTTGAAAAATTTAGGTTTAAGAAGGAGATAGGAAGAAATTGGTTCTCAAATAGAGTGATAGATGAGTGGAACGGATTCAGTAATCATGTTGTTAGTGCTAGGACATTCGGTAGCTTTAAGATTAGACGGGTTTATGGATGGGAATAATAGATGGAAATAGGTAGGTATATTTCATACAGGGACTGCCACGTGTAAGCCTGATCACTTCTTGCAGCTTCCCTTATTTCTTATGTTCATATATATATATATATATATATATATATATATATATATATATATATATATATATATATATATATATATATATATATATATATATATATATATATATATACATGTATATTCCAAATGCCTAGAACGTCTTTTTATAAAATAAAGTTTATGATCATTACTAAATATGCGCGGTGAGTTATTTAATTAAGTTTAGCCTGCATATGCCACTGCCAATTAGACAACATATATTCACATAATCCTAGTTGAGTTGATCATTTAAAAGTTAACACGTAACATTCAGTAGAACTGGGGATTTCTTTGAAAACGTCTTAAATGTGACAAAAGATTTTAGTGCCAAACAGAACCAATAGTATAAAGATGGCGTATTATTTATTGGTAAGGACAGTCACTGAACGAATAATCCATTTCACTACTAGCAGAGCTTTCAAGAAAATAAATGTAATATTAATTGGATGTCGAGTTATATGTCAACGCCATATGTGCTTACAGCTTAACATTTCCCATTTAGTGAGAATTGGGGCTTTGTTTCTTGTTTCCTTCACAACTGCCTTTGATGTTTCTTTTGATTAATTGCTTAATTCATTCCTTTGTTACCTGCACCTACCAAATTAATAACGATATTCATAAAACATACAAAACCACTGCAAACCACATCTGATGACGTAAAGGAAGGGAAAGTATTTAATTTTCTGTATCAGCAGTGAGCAGCTCATTAAACAGCTGGCCAAACTCCGGTGAGGTCCACCCAGGGTTGACAAGGCTGGCGAGATTGTAACCACTAATCATTTACTTTGCAATATACGACTCAAGGATTCTAATAATCACTTATTCAAAAAGAATAATTATCACTGAATCTACTGACTGATGCCATTCCAACAATGTCTGCCATACAATTCCCTAAGGAAAATGTGGTGCATTAATTGCATTCAGATTGCAAAGATGATATTACTATAGTGATAATATTATCCATATTCCAAACAATAACCAGTGTCTGCTGTCATCTGAAACAGAGTATTAAGTATAACTTGCATAGTTATTGATGTAGTCATACTTATATAATATAGGATGCTTACTACATTACCGAAAAATAAAAATCTAAAAACGAGTCAGTTCGCCATCTTTCTCAATGACAGGCATGGGCAATACCAGATTTCTTGCAAGATCCACTCTTGACAATTCCCACTACGTATTTATCTTTTTCCTTTTTTTTTTTTTTTATGAAGGAGGGGAACTGGCCAAGGGCAATAAAATTATAACAATAATAAGAATAAAAGGCCCACTGAGGTGCCGGTCCACAAACAGTTATAACTGGTCGTCAAAAATTAAAGAATAAGTGTCTTGAAACCTCCTTCATGAAAGATTTCAAGTCAAAAGAAGAAGGGCAGAAACAGGAAAGGAGTTCCAGAATTTACCAGAGAAAGGGGTGAAGGAATGAAAATACTGGTTAACTCATGCATTAGGAAGGTGCACAGAATAGAGATGAGAGAAAGTCTTGTGGAGCGAGAATGTGGAAGGACGGGAGGCATGCAGTTAGTAAGATCAGAAACGCAGTTCGCATGAAAATAGCGGTAGAAGATAGCAAGAGATGCAACATTGCGGTGATTCTGTGCACCTCTCTCATGTAAGAGTTAACCAGTATTCTCAATCATTCATCCCTTTCTGTGGTAAACTTTGGAACTCCCTGCCTGCTTCTATATATATTCCAACTTCCTATGACTAGAATACCTTAAAAAATGGAGGTTTCAAGACACTTATCCTTCAATTTTTTACTACCGCTTTGGACCCTTTTCTGGGACTGGCATCTCAGTGGGCTTTTTTCTTATTGGATTTTTGTTGCCCTTGGCCAGTGTCCCTCCTACATTAAAAAAAAAATATATATATATATATATATATATATATATATATATATATATATATATATATATATATATATATATATATATATATATATATATATATATATATATATATATATATATATATATATATATATATATATATATATATATATATATATATATATATATATATATATATATATATATATATATATATATATATATATATATATATATATATATATATATATATATATATATATATATATATATATATATATATATATATATATATATATATATATATATATATAACATTCATGACGTCTTTGGTGTCAATGACAAGGAAATATGGACTGGTTTCCAGGAATGGATTCCCCTTGTGGTTAACCTTCTTGCCGGTCAAACGTTTTTTTTTTTTTTTTGCAGAACCGTACCCGACAACCCTTGTGCCACTGAGCACTGTGGGCCCTGAGTGTGGTTTCCTTGTCATCTCTGTTATCCAGTCTTTCAAGCCTGAGGTCCATTGGAATGTGCTGGAGGCTCTTGAACCTAAGAATGTCCTCTACTATGGATTCATATCAACTACCAATTAGTTTCTTTGTTGACCTTAGTGGACACGACAGTGCATCACCTGAGTCAGTTTGGCAAAAGATACAAAGTTTCCAGATAGTTACTGGATCTTATTGCAGTTGCTTGGGTATAAAACTACTAGGCTCTGTTGAATCTACAAGGATGTGTCGCATTTCCATTTCAGATACTATGGCAAAGGTACAACAGCAAAAGAGAAGGTGCAGTAGTTCTGTTCGTATATGTTAGTTTCCACAAACAGGACACATGCAAAGCAGAAATGAGTTTTAGTCATAAAGTGCACGATTCTTCTCATATCTAGAGCTTAGCTGCTCTATGACTCCGCTTTGGTGGTATCTTGAGGAGGAAATGGAACAATAGGACAAAATATGAGGTTGTGAGCAGAGGAGTGACAGCATAACCAGAAGGCTTAGAGGTTAGGAAAAGGCCAAGAATGTTGTTTGTATTTCCAAGATGATCAGGAATATGAGTAGGTTGCATGCTCTTGGTCATGAAAGATAGCAAAGGTAAACGCTAGTTCACCTGAGTGGCCAGTGAAATGAAAGGAAAGGTAAAGCTGATGCGTAATATCGAAGTCCCCAATGATGGAGATCATTGAGATCCTGAGAGAATCAGGATGTTTTTCACTTTGGAAATTAAACGGTCAAAAACTATAATATATATATATATATATATATATATATATATATATATATATATATATATATATATATATATATATATATATATATATATATATATATATATATATATATATATATATATATATATATATATATATATATATATATATATATATATTTTTTTTTTTTTATGTAGGAAGGATACTGGACAAGGGCAACAAAAATCTAATAAAAAAAAATGCCCACTGAAATGCCAGTCCCATAAAAGGGTCAAAGCAGTGGTCAAAAATTGGTGGATAAGTGTCTTGAAACCTCCCTCTTGAAGGAATTCAAGTCATAGGAAGGTGGAAATACAGAAGAAGGCAGGAAGTTCCAGAGTTTACCAGAGAAAGGGATGAATGATTGAGAATACTGGTTAACTCTTGCGTTAGAAAGGTGGACAGAATAGGGGTGAGAGAAAGAAGAAAGTCTTGTGCAGCGAGGCCGTGGAAGGAGGGAAGGCGTGCAGTTAGCAAGATCAGAAGAGCAGTTGGCATGAAAATAGCGGTAGAAGACAGCTAGATATGCAACATTGCGGCGGTGAGAGAGGGGCTGAAGACAGTCAGTTAGAGGAGAGGAGTTCATGAGACGAAAAGCTTTTGATTCCACCCTGTCTAGAAGAGCAGTATGAGTGGAACCCCCCCAGACATGTGAAGCATACTCCATACATGGACGGATAAGGCCCTTGTACAGAGTTAGCAGCTGGGGGGGTGAGAAAAACTGGCGGAGACGTCTCAGAACACCTAACTTCATAGAAGCTGTTTTAGTTAGAAATGAGATGTGAAGTTTCCAATTCAGATTATAAGTAAAGGACAGACCAAGGATGTTCAGTGTAGAAGAGGGGGACAGTTGAGTGTCATTGAAGAAGAGGGGATAGTTGTCTGGAAGATTATGTCGAGTTGATAGATGGAGGAATTGAGTTTTTGAGGCATTGAACAATACCAGGTTTGCTCGGCCCCAATCAGAAATTTTAGAAAGATCAGAAGTCAGGCGTTCTGTGGCTTCCCTGCGTTATATGTTTACCTCCTGAAGGGTTGGACGTCTATGAAAAGACGTGGAAAAGTGCAGGGTGGTATCATCAGCATAGGAGTGGATAGGACAAGAAGTTTGGTTTAGAAGATCATTAATGAATAATAAGAAGAGAGTGGGTGACAGGACAGAAACCTGAGGAACACCACTGTTAATAGATTTAGGAGAAGAACAGTGACCGTCTACCACAGCAGCAATAGAACGGTCAGAAAGGAAACTTGAGATGAAGTTACAGAGAGAAGGATAGAAACCGTAGGAGGGTAGTTTTGAAATCAAAGCTTTGTGCCAGACTCTATCAAAGGCTTTTGATATGTCCAAGGCAACAGCAAAAGTTTCACCAAAGTCTCTAAAAGAAGATGACCAAGACTCAGTAAGGAAAGCCAGAAGATCACCAGTAGAGCGGCCTTGACGGAACCCATACTGGCGATCAGATAGAAGGTTGTGAAGTGATAGATGTTTAAGAATCTTCCTGTTGAGGATAGATTAAAAAAACTTTAGATAAGCAGGAAATTAAAGCAATAGGACGGTAGTTTGAGGGATTAGAGCGGTCACCCTTTTTAGGAACAGGTTGAATGTAGGCAAACTTCCAGCAAGAAGGAAAGGTAGATGTTGACAGACAGAGCTGAAAGAGTTTGACTAGGCAAGGTGCAAGCACGGAGGCATAGTTTCGGAGAACAATAGGAGGGACCCCATCAGGTCCATAAGCCTTCCGAGGGTTTAGACCAACGAGGGCATGGAAAACATCATTACGAAGAATTTTAATAGGTGGCATGAAGTAGTCAGAGGGTGGAGGAGAGGGAGGAACAAGCCCAGAATCGTCCAAGGTAGAGTTTTTAGCAAAAGTTTGAGCAAAGAGTTCAGCTTTAGAAATAGATGTGATAGCAGTGGTACCATCTGGTTGAAGTAGAGGAGGGAAAGAAGAAGAAGCAAAGTTATTGGAGATATTTTTTGGCTAGATGCCAGAAATCACGAGGAGAGTTAGATCTTGAAAGGTTTTGACATTTTCTGTTAATGAAGGAGTTTTTGGCTAGTTGGAGAACAGACTTGGCATGGTTCCGGGCAGAAATATAAAGTGCATGAGATTCTGGTGATGGAAGGCTTAAGTACCTTTTGTGGGCCACCTCTCTATCATGTATAGCACGAGAACAAACTGTGTTAAACCAAGGTTTAGAAGGTTTAGGACGAGAAAAAGAGTGAGGAATGTACGCCTCCATGCCAGACACTATCACCTCTGTTATGCGCTCAGCACACAAAGACGGGTCTCTGACACGGAAGCAGTAGTCATTCCAAGGAAAATCAGCAAAATACCTCCTCAGGTCCCCCCAACTAGCAGAGGCAAAACGCCAGAGGCACCTTCGCTTGGGGAGATCCTGAGGAGGGATTGGAGTGATAGGACAAGATAAAGATGTGAGATTGTGATCGGAGGAGCCCAACGGAGAAGAAAGGGTGACAGCATAAGCAGAAGGATTAGAGGTCAGGAAAAGGTCAAGAATGTTGGGCGTATCTCCAAGACGGTCAGGAATACGAGTAGGGTGTTGCACCAATTGCTCTAGGTCATGGAGGATAGCAAAGTTGTAGGATAGTTCACCAGGATGGTCAGTGAAGGGAGAGGAAAGCCAAAGCTGGTGGTGAACATTGAAGTCTCCAAGAATGGAGATCTCTGCAAAAGAGAAGAGGGTCAGAATGTGCTCCACTTTGGAAGTTAAGTAGTCAAAGAATTTCTTATAGTCAGAGGAGTTAGGAGAGAGGTATACAGCACAGATAAATTTAGTATGAGAATGACTCTGTAGTCGTAGCCAGATGGTGGAAAACTCGGAAGATTCAAGAGCGTGGGCACGAGAGCAGGTTAAGTCATTGCGCACATAAACGCAGCATCCAGCTTTAGATCGAAAATGAGGATAGAGAAAGTAGGAGGGAACAGAAAAGGGGCTACTGTCAGTTGCCTCAGACACCTGAGTTTCAGTGAGGAAAAGAAGATGAGGTTTAGAAGAGGAAAGGTGGTGTTCTACAGATTGAAAATTAGATCTTAGACCGCGAATGTTGCAGAAGTTAATGAAGAAAAAGTTGAGGGGGGTGTCAAGACACTTAGGGTCGTCGACGGAAAGCCAGTCCGACCTCATTTATGGGACATTTATGGTCCCCTCCCCAGATGGGGACTCCGAGGCTGGTGTAGGAGTCGCCATGATTTTAAAATTTTTGAGTGAAGGGTGTGTGTGTTATTAGGTGCTTGTAGTTTTGTGTGGAGGAAGAGAGTTGTCTTTAGAGGGCAGGCTGTGACTACCCCCTTGTGTTGTGAGACACAAAGGGAAACGTTCAGTGAGGTCACAGCTGGGTTTAATGATAAGTTCACAGCACCCCCTGAACAGTGCTTTAGACCTCACTGGGAGTAATTATCGTTTCGGCAGGTGTCTATATATATATATATATATATATATATATATATATATATATATATATATATATATATATATATATATATATATATATATATATATATATATATATATATATATATATATAAAGAGAGAGAGAGAGAGAGAGAGAGAGAGAGAGAGAGAGAGAGAGAGAGAGAGAGAGAGAGAGAGAGAGAGAGAGAGAGAGAGAGAGAGAGAGAGAGAGAGAGAGAGAGAGAGAGAGAGAGAGAGAGAGAGAGAGAGAGAGAGAGAGAGAGAGAGAGAGAGAGAGAGTGTGTGTTAGGTGAGATGTATACACACACACACAAAAAAAAAATACTTGAGAGTGACTGTAGTTGAAGAAAGTCGTAGAAAATTCGAAAGATTCAACGGTCGTTGCGCACATAAACGCAACATCCAGTTTTACATTGAAAACGAGGATAGAGAAGGTAGGAGTGAAAGCTGTGCGTGTATTAAATGCGTGTAGAATTGTTGTGTAAAGGAAGAGAGTTGTCTTTAGAGGGCAGGCTGTGAGTGCCTCCCTTGTATTGTGAAACACAAAGAAAAAAATTTCAGCGAAGTATCAGCTAGATCTTTAAAAAGTCCATACTACCCCTTGATTCAGTTTTAAGACCGATCCAGTGTTTGAAACCTAACTTGGGATAATTAGTGTTTTGGCAAGTGTCTTCCACCCCCTCCATACACACGAGGTTGTGATCGGAGGAGCTTAACGGAGTAGGCAGAATGACAGCATAAGCAGAAACATTAAGTATTAATAAATGGTCGAGAATATTGGGCTTATCTCTAAGATGGTCAGGAAAAAAAAAACGTTCTATACCTAACATAACTGAATACAAATAAAGAATGTTCTCACAATTTAAAAACAATATTAAATTTTACAAAGATGTTATTGAAATTCATTAGGCACTATACTGATTGAAGGATTCGGCTATCCTGAGTTATGTTTCGTTATTAGCTTTAAATAATAGATTTAAATTGTCTTCTTTCATATGATGATGAAATGCTCTTGCATTTTCTTTAAATATTGTACACATTTCACACTAATTTTAAGATCCTTCGCAATGATGTTTTTCCATGCCCTCGCTGGCCTTAACACTCGGAAGGCTTATGGACCTGATAGAGTCCGGTCCTATTGTTCTCCGAAACTGTACCCTCGTGCTTGCGCCTTGCCTTGTCAAACTTTTTTTTTTTCCACTCAGTCTGTCAGCATCTACCTTTTCTTTTAGCTGAAAATTTACCTTGGAAGGCTTATGGACCTGATGGAGTCCTTCCTATTATCCTACGAAGTTGTGCACCTTACCAAGTCAAACACTTCCAACTGTCTCTCAATATCTAACTTTCCTTCTTGCTTGAAGTTTGCCTACATTCAGTCTCTTCTTAGAAGGGTTTTAGCTAGAGATGAAATAGCAAGTTTCCAATTTATATTATAAGTAAAGGACAGACAGAGGATGTTCAATGTTGAAGAGGAGAACAGTTCAGTATCAGCGAAGAAGGGATAGTTAACCGGAAGGTTGAGTCGAGTTGGGTATAAAAGATGGATTTGAATTATTTGAGGCATTGCACAATACTAAGTTTGTTCTGCCCCAATCAGAAATTTCAGAGAGATCAGAAGTCAGGCGTTCTGTGGCTTCCCTGCGTGAGCTGTTTAGTTCCTAAAGAACTGGACGTCTATGAAAAGACGTGGAAAATTGCAGGTTGGTATCGTTGCCTTAGGAGTGGATAGGATAAGATATCTGTATCTTGTCCTATCGCTCCAATCTTTCCTCAAGATCCATGAAAGCGGACGTGCCGCTGGCGTTTTGCCTTTACTAATTGGGGAGACCTGAGGAGGTGTTATGCTGATTTTCTGTAGAATGACTACTGCTTCTGTATGAGAGACCCGTCTCTGTGTGCTGAGCGCATGACTGAGCTGATATGTCTGGCATGGGGGCGCACATTCCTCACTCTTTTTCTCGCCTTAAACCTTGCAAACCTTAGTTTAGCACAGCCTGTTCTCGTGCTATACATGATAGAGAGGTGGACCACAAAAGGTACTTGAGCCTTCCATCACCTGAATCTCATAGGCTTTATATATCCGCCTGGATATATGCCACGTCTGTTCTCTAACTAGCCAAAAACTCATTCATTAATAAAGTGTCAAAATCTTTCAGGATCTAACTCCCCTAGTTAATTCTGACACTTAGCCAAAAACATCTTCATCTTTCCTTCCTTTATTACAACTTGATGTCACCATTTCTATCTCATCTATCTCTAAAGCTCAACTCTTCTCTCAAACATTTGTTGAAAGCTTCTTCCTTCTCCTCCACCCTCCGACTACTTCATGCTAGCCGTTAATATCCTTTGCAGTGATGTTTTCCATGCCATTGGTGGCCTTAACGCTCGGAAGGCTTATGTACCTGATGGGGTTCCTTCGATTCTTCTTCGAAACTGTGCCTCCTTGTTTGCACCTTACCTAGGTGAAATCGAGCTCTGTCTATCAACATCTACCTTCCCTTCCTGCTCGAAGTTTGCCAACATTCAACCTGTTTTTGAAAGAGGTGACCGCTCTAATCCCTCAAACTACCGTCCTATTGCTTTAATTTCCTGCCTCTCTAAAGTTTTTAATCTATCCTCACTTCACTTCTGACCGCCAGTATGGGTCCCGTCGTGACCGCTCTACTGCTGACCTTTTGGCTTTCCTGACTGAGTCTTGGTCATCCCCTTTTATGGACTGTGGTGAAACTTTCGCTGTTGCCATTATATTTCAAAAGCTTTTGACAGAGTCTGTCATAAAGCTTCATTTTCCAAACTACCCTCCGGCTTCAATCCTCTCTGTAATTTCATCACAAATTTCCTCTCTGACTATCCTATTGGTGTTGTGGTAGACAGTCACTGTTCTTAAGTCTATTAACAGTGGTGTTCCTCAAGGTTCTATCCTGTCACCCACTCTCTTCCTATTAGTCATCAATGATCTAAACCAAACTTCTTGTCCTGTCCATCTCCACTTTGATAATATCATCTTTTCCACATTATTTCGTAGACATGCAACCCTTCAGGAAGTAAACATCTCACGCATGGAAGCCACAGAGCGCTTAACTTCTGATCTCTCTAAAATTTCTGACGGGGCAGAACAAACTTAGTGTTGTTCAATGACTCATAAACTCGTTTCTTCCATATATATACTTGAGACAGTCTTCTAGATAACTATCCCTTCTTCTTCAGTGACACTCAACTGTGCCCCTCTTCTACGCTGAACATTCTCGGTTTGTCCTTTACCTATAATCTTAACAGGGAACTTCACATCTCATCTCTAGCTAAAGCATCTTTAATGAAGTTCGGCATTTTGAGTAGCCTCTGCTAATTTGTCTCACCCTCCCAGCTGCTAACTCTGTACAAGGACATTACCCATCCCTGAATGGAGTATGCTTCACATGTAATTGTGGGTGGGGGGTATTCAACACATACCGCTATTTCAGACAGGATGGAATAAAAAGCTTTTCGTCTTATCAACTCCTCTCCTCTAACTGACTGTCATCAGCCTCTCTCCCATTGCAGCAATGTTGCATCTCTTGCTATCTTCTATCGCTATTTTCATGCTAACTGCTCTTTTGATCTTGCTAAATGAATGTCTCCCTTCCTCCCATGCCCACGCTGCACGAATTTCTGTTCTCCCATCCGTATTATGTCCACCTATCTAATGCAAGAGTTAACCAGTACCGT
This sequence comes from Scylla paramamosain, assembly GCF_035594125.1. Lineage (NCBI taxonomy): Eukaryota > Metazoa > Arthropoda > Malacostraca > Decapoda > Portunidae > Scylla > Scylla paramamosain. Next base: position 18,567,069 of record NC_087159.1, on the reverse strand, counting down.
CAATCATTCATCCCTTTCTCTGGTAAACTCAGGAACTCCCTTCCTGCTTCTGTATTTCTTCCTTCCTATGGTTTGAACTCTTTCAAGAGGGAAGTTGCAAAACACCTTTCCTTTAATTTTCAATGATTCTCTTTATATCTCTTTTGGGGACCAGTACTTCGGCAGGATTTTTTTCCTCCTTTTTTGTTTCCCTTGACCGGTAATCCTCTTACACACACACAAAAAAAAAAGGAATAAAATGAATAAATAAATAAATAAATAAAGACACTCCCTGAGGAGTTCCAAAGTTGATATTATTAGGGGAGGAACAGTGACCGTCTACCTAAGCATCAATGGAGCGATCCGAAAGGAAATTTGAGATAAAGTTACAGATAGAAGGATAGAAGCTGTAGAAGGGTAGTTTGGAAATCAAAGCTTTGTGTCAGATTCTATCAAAAGCTTTTGATATATCTAATGCAACAACGAAAGTTTCACCAAAATCCTTAAAAAAGGATGACCGGGATTCATTCAGTAAGGGAATCTAAAAGATCACCAGTAGAGCGGCCACGATGGAACCCATACTGGCAATCAGGCAGATTGTTGTGAAGTGATAGATGTTTAAGAATCTTCCTGTTAAGAATAGGCTCAAAAACTTAAAAGGCAAGAAATCAAAGCAATAGGACGGTAGTTTCAGGGATTAGAGCAGGCTCCCTTTTTAAGAAGAGGTTTAATGCAGGCAAATTTCCAACAGGAAGGAAAGACAGATATTGATAAACAAAGTTGAAAGAATTTGACTAGGCAAGGTGCAAGCACGGAGGCATAGTTTCAGAGAGCATTACGTAGAATCTCATAATTTCCACAAGCCTTAGGAGAGTTTAGGAAATCATCACTGCAAAGTACCTCTGGCAAACTGGAGGGTTTAGTTTCGTACCACTCCAGGGCCATCTATTGGGCACTGGCCATTTCTCTCTGATGTGCGCAAAACACAAATATGTATAAGGAAGAAACACAGCACAACATGTATGTAACATGTAACAACACAAGTCACGTGGAAGCAGGTGGCGTGGTGGCAGATTTGTCAAAGTGCTTAGTGGTGTTACATATCAAAGTGGCAAAGCACATATTATATCGAAACAACTGCCTTCCCTTGCTGAATATCATCACTCTCCAGTCGTAATGGTGACGCTATACAAGTGCAGGCTGGAGCTCATACTCCTGCTGCTGCTTTTAATGCTGGAAGATCCCGTGGTTCAGCTGTCGAGTTTTGTCTTGACACATTTATGATAACTAATGTATATGCATTCTTGTCTTACCGTGCAATCCTCTCTGTTTTCAAGCGTTTCGAAACAGTTCTTCATATTCGTCTTAATCATGACGGTGACTGTGGTTCTAATCGATGTTATGTGACATATACATTTCCTGCCATAACTTTTCTTAAGACAGTAAATTATGTACCACGGAGACGCCAATTTAATATCTGATATCATTCCATCAACGTAGTTGACAACGATAATGCTTATAATTATTGTTCCAATGTATTTAATGATGCTGAAGAACGTGTTCCCAAAGTTCGCCACATCCGTACACCTTACTGGTTTGTGGCATAAAAACAGAACATAAGAACATAAGAAATGAGGGAAGCTGCAAGAAGTGACCAGGATTACTCGTGGCAGTCCCTGTATGAAATATACCTACCTATTTCCACCTATCATCCCCATCTATAAACCCGTCTAATCTTCTCTTAAAGCTCCCTAATGTCTTAGCACGAACAACATGATTACTGAGTCCGTTCCACTCATCTACCACTCTATTTGAGAACCAATTTCTTCCTATCTCTTTCTTAAACCTAATTTTTTCAAGCTTGAACCCGTTATTTCTCGTTCTATCCTGGTTGCTGATCCTAAGAATTTTGCTTACATCCCCCTTGTTATAACCCTTATACCATTTAAAGACTTTTAACAGGTCCCCTCTTAACCTACGTCTCTCTAAAGAATGTAAATTTAATAGCTTCAATCTCGCCTCGTAAGGAATACTCCTCATCTCCTGCATCCTTTTAGTCATTCTCCTCTGCACTGATTCTAATAGACCTATATCTTTCCTGTAATGTGGGGATTAGAACTGCACAGCGTAGTCTAGATGAGGTCTGATTAGCGCCAAGTATAACTTTAGTATTACTTCGGGCCTTCTACTTTTAACACTCCAAAAAATTAATCCTAATACCCTATTTCCCTTGTTTCTGGCCTCTATGCATTGTTTTCCTAGACGGAATTCAGAGCTAACTATAACTTCTAAATCTTTCTCGTACCCTGCACTTACCAGAGTTTCGTTGTTTATTGTGTACCTACTGTGTGCGTTTCCTCTACCTACGCTAAGTACTTTGCATTTGTTGATATTAGACTGCATTTGTTATCTCTCCGTCCATTCATTCATCCTATCTAAATCTGCCTGCAAGGCGATGGCATCCGATTCTGACCTATTTACTCTACCTATCTTTGTGTCATCTGCAAATTTACTAACATCACTACTAATTCCACTATCCAGGTCACTGATATATATTAAAAACAACAATGGGCCTAATACTGATCCCTGTGGCACCCCACTAATTACATGACCCCACACGGATTTAGACCGTTTATTATTACACTTTGTCGGCTGTCGCTTAGCCATGACCTTATCCAGCCTTCTCATTCTCATCTGCTCTATACATCTGTTCACTATTTGGCATATCCTGCATGTTTTCCTGGGTGAAGACAGTTAGAAATACTTATTCAGAATTTTACTAATCCCCTCCCCAGAACTAAACAGCTCCCCATCTGTTGCCTTTAATGGACCTATAGTATCCTTATTCTTCGTCCTGTATATCTAATAAAATCCCTTGGGGTCCGTCTTCGCCTGGCTGGCTACCTTTAATTCATAATTGCTCTTACCTTTCCTCATTAACCTCCTGACTGTTCTAACTGATTCATTATATTGTGGCCTTAAAACTTCTTCACTTGCCCTTTATCTCGTATATATATTTCTCTTCTGCTCTATATAATGTTTTAACCTAATAGTCATCCATTTAGGGTAATTTTTCTGTGATCTTATTGTTTATATGTTTGCTTACTGACCTGTATGCAATTTATCTACGAAATATTTATACAACTCATCTACACTTACTTCACCTAATCCCCTCATCTCGGCCCCTTCCATCCTCTCCACTCCCTCATCTACTCGCCTCGACCTCACCTCTCCCATTTCAGCATGACCTGACCCTTCAACATACTCACACCTATCTCCCCCCCCCCTCTCTCTCTCTCCTCCGCCCCTTCCGGAGACATCTTCCCTCCTCTTGTCCTACACCCTTACATCTCACCTCATATCTCTCATCCTGCCTTATCTCTCTCAACTCCGTGTCGGACCTGATCTCACTCTGCATATGTTGCCAGTCAACTCCTTGGACCTACCTTTTTAATTCCTCAAAATCTACTCTCCTAAATTCAGATATTTTACTAGTGTTTGTGCTTCTAAATGTTTCTTTCCATTTTAATTTGTACCCAATTTCCCAATGGTCACTGTTACCTAGCTGTCCTCCAGCCTCTACTTGTGTGACTGCTTCCTCCCAGTTAGTAAGAATTAAATCTAGAATATTGTTCTCCCAGGTACGACTACCTGTTTTTTTTTTTAATTATCCTGAATTACCTTAAGAAATTCCTGTTTCCTTGTTGCCCATCGTGAGGCTCCAGTCGATATTTCTAAAATCAAAATCTCCTACCACACATACCTGACTGTACCTTCCTGCTCTATTTATTTCCTGCCACAGTGGTGTTAATTTCCTTTGTACTGTTCGGTGGCCTGTATACTACTCCCATTACTGACTGTGATCCTTCCTTAATATCTACCCATATCGACTCTGTTTTGCTATCTGTTTTAATTCTACTGTTAATACAACACTAATGTGTCCTTAACGTACTCGTATAACGCGACACCTCCTCCTCTCCTGTTTTCCCCGTTTTTATAGAACAGTGTATAACCATCTATCTTAACCTCTGGATTAAATACTTTTCCTGACATATCTAACAAAGTTTCTGCAAAAGCAATGATATCAAAGTTCTTTACACATGCTATTCCTCTAAGCAATTCCATTTTATTTAAAATACTTCCACAATTTGCGTAATAAACAGAGGTAACCTTATTTACGCTTCTAAATATCTAGAAAAAGAGAGTGGCGTGCTTCTTAATGGTAATTTCAAGAAATATAGTAAAGGTGTATTAATTCGAGTAAGGACTTAACACAGGCCATGATGCTTCTCCATCTACCTTATCTCACTAATGGGAACTTTGAATTCATTGTAGTAGTGGGTAAGGAAAACACAGATATTGACCTTCACGGGAGTTTTCAATACAATAGTACAGAAGCACGGTTTCGCCAACCATTCCTGCCTCCGTCGCTGATCTTTCAAGTTCCACTTAATTATTTCGTCCATCTCGTACTTTCTCTAGTTATGCCCTTAGGAACCTATGCTGTGAAATATTCCTTCTTGTCACTGTACTATATACTTTACTGTATGCATTTTATCTGCGACTGTCTATGTAGCTCAGAAAATTATCTATTTTCATAATATATCTAACATTCACGTTTCCAATTTACGCAAATGACCCACCCACAGACGTGGTACATGTACAGAGCGCCATTCAAGGTATACAGTAGGAGCAGATTTGAAAGCGGAAGTTGGTATTTTTGGTAGTTGGTATTTTTCTATAAGCTAAACTTCTTTCCTTCTGATGTCTCGCGCTTCCTGGTCAACTTTCCCTTCTTAATCATTTTCTCCGCCTTGTCCTCTATATCCCCGTTTATTTCCTTTTTCATGTCCTCATGATTTGTGCACCTGTTTGTTGTTCTGATTTTCACTCCAGGGTTCAGGCTCCAGGGTTTACTCCAGGGTCAAGCTCGTGCTTGACCGGTGTGAATTATCCTCTGGTGAAGTGACTTGTTTTGTCCCTATTTCATCAGACTTTTCCATCTATTCTTTATTCTTACTTATTTGTCTTTTCTTTCTTATTTTGTACCTCTTACGTAATGCAGTACATTATGTGCTGTGGGGTTGCCACATAATAATGTTAAGATGCCAAGAATTAGTTTGTAATTTTTTTCGAGAATATATAATTGGAACCGAAATACACGTAGGAGTGAGAAACAAATACTGAGATGGGTTCACTTCTCTCTGGCATTTTATTCAAGTATGTAGGATGTGTAAGATATATGAAATAACACCTGCATAATTTTATTGTTATGGATTCAGTTCAAATATTTATTGATTTCAACTCTATCTGTCCATGAAAATTTGGACGTCTCGCATGGTCAGTCTTGAAAGAAAAGAATGTTCGCAACAACCAATGGATGAAGTAAATAGATGGCAGCATAAAAATTAGAAAGACTGCCGAAAAATTATAAACTAGCAAATAAATAAATAAAATAAAACTACACCACTTTTGACATATGGATCTCGAAAAAAAAAAAGAATAAAAATAAATAAAAAAAATAATAGTCAAAACCGTGGTGTGGGAGTAATATTAGAAAGTACTTACATGTTTCATAGTGAACCAGCATGAGCGGATGAGCATGATGAATTCAACTCGTTATCTGTCCATGAAAATTAAGTTACAGCAATTATTCAACGCAATTCGCAAAATTTCCTCGTTATCCAGAATGGCAAACCCACCATGCTTTATTCTTATGTACGACAGCAAGTGGAAATAAAATATATAGTTTAAACAAAATAGAGGAAGAAATGTAATTATCAAACTTGCATATGCGATGTATATGCGATGAGTGTATTAGATTGCAATAAACTCATTAAATGAACGTAATGCGCTACTGCTTTCACGGTTTCCAAACAACATAAATAATTTCAGAAAATACATCAGTATAATTATTGCGTAACCGAAATTACTTTAATCTCCTTGCTCAGCAATAATTTAATCTGTCATACTATATATATATATATATATATATATATATATATATATATATATATATATATATATATATATATATATATATATATATATATATATATATATATATATATATATATATATATATATATATATATATATATATATATATATATATATATATATATCTTTTTTTTCGGTACTTGAGTTTTAGACAACTTTCACTGAAAAGCAACGTATGCCTAACGGCTATAGGTATGTGTAAATATATATTTCCATCGTTTTACCTAAATCCTGCTATCATTCTAAATACCTGCGTCGTTCTGTCTTTATGTGCCACTGTTCTGGCCTACGTGTTTGCCTGAAAAAAAAAAAAATAATAATGAAATAAAGAAATAAATAAAACTATAAATTGAGTGTCATAACCTAGTAAGTTAAGCTCACCAATGTTATCAGGAAAATGCATGTAGTATTTGAGGCTGAGAATTTCCATGTGAATTTTCTTTCTCTTTTTTTTTCTTTTTTTTCGTTATTATTATTATTATTATTATTATTATTATTATTATTATTATTATTATTATTATTATTATTATTACTATTATTATTATTATTATTATTACTATTATTATTATTATTATTATTATTATTATTATTATTATTATTATTATTATTACTATTATTATTTTTTATTATTATTTTCTAATCAATATACTTCACGAGAGAGGAAAAGTGCTTAATCATAACACCATTAAAATTGTAAATATTAGTTGTACAAATATAATGAGAACAACCTTCAGGTCTTGCAAGTAAGAAAAAAAAAAAGTTGACCGACGTGTAGAACATTCCTATACACGAATCTCTGAGTTGGCAGGAGGCTGCTTCACACCTGTTGATGGTCTTCCATCAATTCTCTTTTGATTTTTTTCCTACCTACTTTATTGTTGACAAACAGTGCTTCTAATAAATTTTAATAAATAAAATGTGAAATCTAAATAAATGGTTCTCTATTATTACACCAGTACAAGGATTTTAATAAACAATGAGCTATTAAAGAAATGGAAAGTATTACCCCTATGCATTAAACCTCATTAAAAGAGGGAAGTTATTTTTATTATTATTATTTATTTATTTATTTATTTATTTAATTTATTTTATTGTCTGGCTGAACTAAAATTAATTATAAAATGTGTTTTAGGAAATTTCACAATTTTCTTTACTTACATTTTCTGTAGCATGATTCTTACTTAATTTTACAACTAAGGTACAACTCAATTTGACTTTCAAATAGAATAACGTATTGACCAGTTATCCCTATCCAAAAATTTTAAATCTTATTTCCTTTTATCAACTTGCTTAAGTTTCTGTGCGTACACAGAATAGCATATAGCCCATATCCCCACTCATCTCGAAAGCATAATTAGTTTTTGAAACCCTTTTATATATATATATATATATATATATATATATATATATATATATATATATATATATATATATATATATATATATATATATATATATATATATATATATATATATATATATACTTATCCTTTGCATTCTATTCTAGTTATTAATAACAATGTTAACAACAACAACAACAAAAACAACAACAACAACAACAACAACAACAACAACAACAACAACAACGATAATAATAATAATAATAATAATAATAATAATAATAATAATAATAATAATAATAATAATATACAATTGTTATCATTACTACTATAACCACCATCATTGTAGCAAGTTGGACTAAAAATAAAGTACTCTATGGTATCCGTTGTCAAGGCTTCTGCTGAACTAGACCCAGGGAGGGACACTGATTGACTTTCCAGGTGGTAAATCAACGACAAATGACCTACTAAACACAATGAATTAATACTTATGATGACATTCGGAATTCTTGGATGATACAAATGATATTTTAAACACCAGAGAACATTATTAACAAAAATAAATAATTAAAGGGGTGAATGTATTTACCGAAGATATTTAACTAAATGCTTTCTTTCCTTCGTAGACTGCCGAAGGGATTGAGATAAACTTCGCACAGTTTCAGGAACTGTGTTATGTGGAACAGCTTGTGTTAAGCCACGTTCCCACATTGGCGAATCTTGATGGCGACTTAGCATGCTGCGAACTCGCTGCGAACGTGATGAGAATGTGCTGCGAACGTGTTACGAACATATTCCGACTGCGATTATGGAGAACGCTGCGATTATGGAGAACGCGTTTCGAACGCACTGCCACACCGCTGCGGATATATATATATATATATATATATATATATATATATATATATATATATATATATATATATATATATATATATATATATATATATATATATATATATTAGATAAGTTTCGAGATATATTTAGGGTGAACGGGGACAAGAAGAATCCCTGGTTTGTTGAAACATAAGTGATCAGAGAGAGAGAGAGAGAGAGAGAGAGAGAGCGACGAAAGCGTGGAACATCCAGCGAGGGTAAGGCCGGTGTAGGTTTGCTGCGGGTCTGTCCAGAACTCAGGATCAGCACATGCGTGAACAGCTTGCCAGATGTACGATTCGATGCCTCATTTGCGCTCTGCCGTCACAGAGTGAGCATCTCCTCCCTGCTCTGTGTTTGTCCTAAGTTACAAGATTACTATATCATAATTTGCACTAAGTTACAATTATCTACGTTCTTCTCAGATTTCTCTTCTTGAAGATTGCAAATATGCTGTCACCTGGCCAAAGTATTTCCTTTGGAGAATGGGTGGGTCCGTTTCTGTGGGCAGTTTGTTCAGCGGAATATTACTCTTTGCCCTGTGTGTGTACATTGTCTATACTGTCTATTCCCTAGAACGTGGTTTACAGAATTTTTCCAGTTTGGAGATTAAGTTGGCATTTGTTATATTCCCTTCTCTGTTGGTGAGTTAAACCAAATGGCGGCCTCAGATATTTGATAGTTGTAGACGACCAGCAGGTGTCAGGATTTGTTGCATTTGTGTTCAGCACTATGCCACGTAGAAGGTGGCTTAGGTTATCTGACCCGAGTTAGTGGTAGCTGCGAGAGGGGCTGAATCTGGTCGTAACTACACACACACACACACACACACACACACACACACACACACACACACACACACACACACACACACACACACACACACACACACACACACACACACACACACACATATATATATATATATATATATATATATATATATATATATATATATATATATATATATATATATATATATATATATATATATATATATGAGAACGTTTATAAGCTTTCCATAATCGTGTGAGCTCTCCTTGTTTGCACACCATCTGGATGTTTCCGTGGCAAGGTGAATTAGAATTTATACAGCTTGAGTTTGATCTTCAGCTGGAGGAATCTGAAATTGACCTGGGAGGTTCCACGCTCCCTCGAGCTCTTCAGCAGACCTAGCCAGTATGTCAGGCTATTCATTCCCGCATATATTGGAATGTCAAGGCACCCAAATCAGTGAGAAGAATTTACGACATGAATTCAACTTATTAATGATGTTGCCCTGGATTTCAGTTAAATCCATGTGACCGGAATGTATTGCCTGGAAGGCTGACATGGAGTCAAAAAAAAATTACAATTGACTGGTGACGTGCAAAATCTATGGCCTTGTTCAGCAGTAAATACCGATGTATGGGAAGGCAGTCAGAACATGAGGGCACACTCACATGACCACACACTTCCACCCACACATTCAACCGTCTTGGAGCCGTCAGTGTAGATGTATGGATGGAGGGAGGCCAGCGACGAAGGCCCGGGATTGTTGATGGAGCTCTGCTTTGGTAACAACAGCCTTCTTCCCCATGAGCCAGTTGATGGTGAAGGTGGTGGTAGGACACTCCCAGAGGACAAGTGTAGGCAGCATGGATTAGTCCGTTTCATCCATTCGGATGCCGGTGAGCTGGCTGACAGTATGGAGTCGTGACGCGACTGTACGACGGACCGCAGTGTGGAAGTGGTGGTGCTGCCATATAATTCTGCTTGCTGTTGTACCGAGAGGAGTTTCCGAGCTGTTTTCCTCCCATGGAACTGTAACAAGGCTTCGCAACGAAAATGAAGAGTTGGAATGTTGGCCTCAACCTCCATCCGCGCCACACGAGTGCAGGGCAAAACCCAAAGGCAAATTCGCACACATCCAGTATCTCTTTACTTTGGTTCCGAGGTGAGCCACACTCTAAGTGAGAACGAATTAAGGACATACACACCATTAATAAAGATTTTCTTTCTGCTCCCATGAGGTACCAGAAAGATACTTCAGGACATTCATTTCTTCACGACACTGGACAAGCAATTTATTAAGATCAATCTTCTAATTGAGTCTGCTATCAAAATACAGACCCAAAAAATTTGCTAATTTTTTAAACAGTCCCGGTTGAAGTGTTAATTGCAAATTAGGTATGTTACGTGTAGTGAAAATTCCGATACATTCAGGAACGGAAAACTTAACCACAGAGAGGTTCAGTATTGGATGGAGTCAAGTTTAAGTCCGTCACGCCGAGAACTGTGTAGGCATGGCGAGGAGTGCCATAACACACAGTCGTTAACGTAGAGTGATTACTTATGATTCCTGGGGTTGGTATCATAATACATAATCATAATATAAAATAAAATGGGGCTAAGAACACGACCCTGTGGCACCTTGTTTTCCTTAAAAAAAACACCGAAATTACGTTACCAGGAAGCTTGACAGAGAATGTTCTCTCTTGAGGGAAGTTATAAAGAAAAATGTGCAAGTTATTTCTGAAGCCATGAGCATAGAGTTTCATGAAAATACCGTGCCGCTATGTCATTTCGAGGGTTTTGTTGATGTCTAGAAACATCCATATCATGATTTTTTTTTTGGGGGGGGGCGGGCGGGGGCAAATGGCCCTGAAATGCAATGCTCCAGGTGTGTTATCCACTGAGTCTTGGTTCTTCCGAAAACCCGACTGTTGATCACCCAACAAACCCTTTGCTTCTAAAATAAAATGAGCCTTCGTTTTATCATGCGTTCCATGATACGTTCACCACCAGCTTAGGTTTCCTCTCCCTTCACTGACAATCCTTGTGAACTATCTTTTATCTTTGCTATCCTTTACAACCTAGAGCAAATAGTGCAACACCCTACTCGTATTCCTGACCGTCTTGAAGATACGCCCAAAATTCTTGATCTTTTCCTAACCTCTAATCCTTCTGTTTATGCTGTTACCCTATCTTCCTTGGGCTCCTCCGATCACAATTTCATATCTGTATCTTGTCCTGTCGCTCTGGCGTTTTACCTCTGCTAGCTGTGGGGACCTTAGGAAGTATTATGCTGATTTTCCTTGGAAAGACTACTGCTTCCGTGTCAGAGACCCATCTCTGCGTGCTGAGTGCATAACGGAGGTGGCAATGTCTGGCATGAAGGCGTATATTTTTCACTTTTTCTCGACCTAAACCTTCCAAACCTTGGTTAAACACAACCTGTTCACATGCTGTACATGATAGAGAGGTGCCTCACAAAGGGTACTTCAGCCTTCCATCATCTGAATTTCATGCACTTAATCTCTCTGCCCGGAATCATGACAAGTCTGTTCTCCAACTACCCAAAACCTCTTTCATTAAGAGAAAGCATGAAAATCTTGGAAGATCTAACTTCTCTCGTCATGTCTGCACGTAGCCAAAAACATTTCCAATTGCTTCTTTATCTTTCTCTCCTTTATATAAGCCTGATGGCACCACTGTCATCTCATGTATTTTTAAAGCTAAACTCTTCGGTCAAACCTTTGCTAAAAACTCTATCTTGGATGATTTAGGGCTTGTTCCTCCCTCTCCTACACCTTTTGACTACTTCATGTTACCTATTAAAATCCTTCGTAATGATGTTTTCCATGCCCTCGCTGGCGTAAACCCTCAGAGGGCTTATGGACCTGATAGGTCCTTATTGTTCTCCGAAACCATGCCTCTCATGCGTAATCAAACTCTTTCAACTCGGTCTATCAGCATCTATCTTTTCTTCTTGCTGGAAGTTTGCCCACATTTAGCCGGTTTCTAAAGATGATGACCGTTCTAATCCCTCGATCTACCGTCTTATTACTATAATTTCCTGTCTATCTAAAGCTTTTTAATCAATCCTCAACAGGAAGATTCTTAAACATCTATCATTGCATAACCTTCTATCTGATCGTCAGTATGGGTTCCGTCAAACCTGCTCTACTGGTGACCTTCTGGGTTTCCTAACTGAATATTAGTTATCGTCATTTATAGATTTTGGTGAAACTTTTGCTGTTGCCTTAAACATATAAAAATCTTTTGATAGAGTCTGGCACAAAGGTTTGATTTTCAAACTACCATTCTGTAACTTCATCTTAAGTTTCCTTTCTGACCGTTTTATTGCTGATGTGGGGGATAGTCATTGTTCTCATAAATCTGTTAACAATGGTGTACCTCATGGTTCTATCCTGTCTTCCTATTATTCATGATTGATCTTCTAAACCAAACTTGTCACATCCTACGCTGATGATGGTACCCTGCACTTTTCCACGTGTTTTCGTCGACGTCCAGCCCTTCAGGAAGTAAACAGTTTACGCAGGGTAGCCACAAAACGCTGACCTTTGATCTCGCTAAAATTTCCCGTTGGGGCAGAACAAACTTAATATTTTTCAATGCCTCAAAAACTCATTTCTCCTTCTATCAACTCGACACAACTTTCCAAACAACTATCCACACTTCTTCAATGACACCCAACTGCGCCCCTCTTCTACACTGAACATCCTGTTTGTCGTTTTACTTATAATCTGAACTGGAAACTTTACATCTCATCTCTAGCTAAAATAGTTTTTATGAAGTTAGTCGTTCTGAGTCGTCTCCGCCAGTTTTTATCTCCTCCCAGGAGGTAAGTCATTACAGTGACCTTATCCGTCTATGTATGGAGTATGCTTCACATGTATGTGGGGTTCCACTCATACCGTTCTTCTAGACAGGGTGGAATCAAAAGCTTTTCTTGTTATCGACTCCTCTTTTCTAACTGACTGTCTTCATTCTTTTTCTCATCGCCGCAGTGTCGCATCTTTTGGTATCTTCTACCGCTATTTTCATGGAAACTGCTCTTCTTATCTTGCTAACTGCATGCCTCCCCTCCTCCCGCGGCTTCGCTGCAAAAGACTTTCTTTTTTTTTTTTTTACTTTTCTGTCCACCTTTCTAATGCAAGAGTTAACCAGTATTCTGACTCATTCATCCCTTTCTTCGGTAACCTCTGGAAATCCCTGCCACTTTCTGTATTTCCTCCTTCCTATGAGATGAACTCTTTCAAGAGGGAGGTTTTAAGACATTTTGAATTTTTGAGAAACGCTTTAGACTGTACGGAAACCACCACTGTACGGTAACCACCACCTCAGTTGGCCCATTTTTTTGTTTATTTTTCTTGTTGCTCTTACTCGGTGCACCTCGCACAAAACTAGAAAATTATTTTTTTGTGAGAGTTGTGATTGGAATATATGATCATTTATTGTTTAAAATATGTATGTTTTTTCAGACTTACGACAAGGGGGTGGTGCGGTTCAGTACTGATGTAAACTCTCGGAATAAGTCTCTTTTAGTATTACGGATGACTTTCCTTGCCTGAGACATTCCCTTTTAGTAGGCTATGAAATTTGTTTGGGTTACTGGCTAAAATGCCCGTATCGTTTGTCGCTCACGTACTTGTCGGTAATCCGCTGTCCACCATGAAACTCCATCCTTTGTGTGAACTGTAGTACTCTTCGGAATACAAGCCTCAGCAGCATTTAATATGGATTGTGTCGCTTTACTAACCATAGCGTCAATTTCTTCGCCAGATATATCCACCTCAGCAACCCTTCGGAAGGCTGCCCGGTCTGCTTTCCTGATATTAAATTTTGGGAGGGCGACAGATGGGCAGGATGTCGCGTGCTTAAGAAATGCAGAAATCAATGATATAATGTTGTCATCAACAATCGGGCCATAAGGAGGTAAGTAGAGGGAACAAATAGCCAGATACGTGTCGTTGAATCTCACCTAGTGATTATTTACAAATACATATAATGTATATATGTGTTTGTGTACTTCTGTGTCATATAATGTGGATATGACAAGAATATGCATTGCTAGGAAATTTAGAACGAAACATGACACAGAAAATAGAATTGATGTAACGTGAAAATAACAAGAATATGATAATATGAATAAGTGCAGTAAAGGACTATTTTATCATTACAAAGTTTATAATTTTCATGGAAAAACAGGGAAACCTAAAATTTATAGATGCTGAAACAATAAAGATGTAAACAATTTGAAAAGACTAGAAAATACAAGGAGCGCACTACATATCCATTTATAAATGAATACAGCAAGACAGAAAACTGGTGAAAGAAGGTGAAATAAGGTTATCGGCTGTTGTCAGTGAAATTAAGCTTCCTTTTCCAGCCGTTGGTTGTCTGCTTCCTGTGATAAAGGCAATGTTTCCCGACTGAAGTAACGAAAATATTCAATTATGGTAAAACAAAATGCCCAGGAATTGTGAAGAACGTGCTGGGTAGGAAGGGGGTAGGATGATTTGCTCGATCTTCTAAGAAGTAATTGTTTTTCGTCGATAGTGGATGAATCATCAGACCGTGGCTGCATT